>NW_028324314.1:2804000-3125000 GCF_058129835.1 Hydra viridissima
GTCAGAGGTAGTCCAGTAATTTGAGACATGAAATACATGGTCCAATATGTACATTATCAATATAAATTTGATTTATTATCAGAAGATGTCCACATGGCCTCTATTAATGATTTTTACAAGTTAAATGATGTATCAGATTTTATGTGGCAAAAACATTATATGCATTTTCTTCTAAATGGTTACGCAATAGTTGAGTCTCAGTGAGACTAGATTAGGCTTAAAGAATTACATTAAAAGTTATACATTTAAAATACCTATTTGTAACATTTTGTAAACGTGCACATGTCATTTATATATTTAGATAGAGAAATTAAAGCATAAAATATCTTGATATTTATTCATATATAATACAAGAAAACCTGATATTAGCTGATCCTAATATTTTGGATGCATTTGTAAATGACATGAATTTAACTGCAAATAATAACTTGTCTACTTCATGAAGCACGTTCGACTAAGATGGCAGCACGTTCGACTAAGATGGCAGCACGTTCGGCTAAGGTGTTTGTTATTCTCTTCGAAACAAATTTTGTAGCAAAAGTTTGTTTTGAAGAGAATAACAAACAATGGCTACAAAATGAACTGATTCTTCCAACTGCTTCGATTAATGAAAATAACTCTGCCTTTGTCTCAATTGCAGCATCTCGCAGATCCCAGGTGAAATTTGATAACTCAAGTAGTGAAAGAAAGAATAGAAGATCGGCGCCATTAGCTACATCATTTTTATCTTCAGAACTATTGTTTGCATCAGGTTGTAGTTTGCGTCAAAATGGTAGAGAAAATGAAGCTAAATCTATTTAAAATTGTAAGAAAATGAGCAAAATTTTTCTATTGTACCTTATACATCAGAAAAAGCTCTTGCTCTGACAAGAAAAATGCGAATAAAATTGAGGATGTCTTGCTGCAAGCCTTTTCTTTGGATGCCTACGCAGCATATGAATTGTTTACGAAGCGAAAGATGAAGGCGTCAAAATGTTTAAAGCAGTAGGAAAACGAGGAGGAGAGCAATCGGTGTACGCTAGCTTGCTCTCGAATGCCCGTGGATTAAGCGCACTTGTGGTCATCGAAATCAAGTTGGATGGTAGAAACGCGAGAGCTTTTGTCGATACTGGATGTTCAACGACGATCATTTTTCAGAAATTGGTTTCGAACGATCAAGTGTAGCGATCAAGTGATTTAAAGGTTACAACATTCGGAGGCGAAGTTCAAAGATGTAATGGAGCGGCAATGGTTTCACTTGAAGTGGGCAATGTCTTCGTGCGGGATCGGGTTCTAATGGCAAGTTTCCGAAAGTTTGAAGCAGATGTAATGCTTGGAATGAGTTCGATACGATTGCTAGGAGGGCTTGCCATTCTTTCGTCAGTTAAAGCCAGGTTTGGAGGTAATGTTTGTGCGATGGCGAAAAACGAATAAAAAGCACGACTTGAAATCTACAAACAGCACCACAAAGCAGTGTTCGATGGAGTGGACTGGGCAGTTAAATGGATATGGAGAAAAGGAGACGGTCCGAATTTATTTGCGAATACAGTATCCCATTACGCAGTTCCGGAAGACGTTAAGCAAGAGTATAAGAGCAAATAACGGGAGTGGATAAAGCAAGGATGGCTACTGGAATATAATGAACATTTGATTGGACCGCCGAAGGACCAGCTGCCACTAAGCGCAGTGGTTCAATGCAATAAAAACAAAGTTTTGCTGGTGCTAGACTGAAGAGAAACAAATAGGTTCATTGAGGCATTCACTAGAGATTCGGACGTCTGTGTGGCCGTATCAAACGGTGATGTTTAAGAGCAAACGGTATTGTTTGACGCGACTTGGTTTTGGACTTAGTGTGGCACCGATGATCATAAAATCAGCAGTGAGCACCATCGTTGAACAAGATAACAATGTGAAATAGGGATATCAACATACGTAGATATTATTTTTGTTGATGAGAATGTGGTTAAAATGGATTATATTAAAAAAACATTTTTTTAAATGTCTTGAAAAGTAAGGATGGTGAAAGGATTGATGGTAGTGGAACACGAGTGCTCGGATTGGCCGTGACGGATGTGGGCGACAAACTAATGTGGTCGAGAGGAAATCAGCTGGAAGAAATTAGGCGGATATTATCGAGGAGGACGGTTTACTCTGTTTATTGGTAGTTCGTGAGTCACTTTCCGGTGTGCGGTTGGTTGTGCGTTGCTTGCAGCATTATTAAGCTGAAGGTGGTTTCTCTGACAAATGGGTGGGGCAATGAGGTCCATGATGTAGGCGTGAGATGTGTGCTAGAAGAAGTGTTGAAGAGGGTGGAAGTAAATAACCCAGCTTCTGGAGAATGGGAAGTGCTTGGTGATGAAAGTGAAGTATGAGTTGATGCTTGCTCTTTGGCATTAGGAACTCTTGTCCAAGTTGGAGGAGTCACCGTTAAAGACGCAACATGGCTGCGTAACAACAGATCTGAAGTTCACATAAACATAGCAGGACGCCGTATTACGCGGTGTTAACATGGCTTTGGCTTAGAAGCTCAACAAACTCCAGTTGTTCACAGACTCTATAATGGTTTTTCATAGATTTCTGATTGTTGATGATTATAACTTGGACATCAACGTAAGTCTGATTTCGTCAAAGAACAACTTGGCCGACTCATTAAATAGAATACCTGGTTGATGGATGAGAATGATAAAGCTTAACGACGAGACAAATTGTGCCGGAATGGCGTTGATTGATAGTGAATCAATTTCGGAAATACACTAGCGGACTGGACATTTTAGAGTCAGAAGAACTTTGCAATTCGTTCGGAACAAGCTCCCGAGTGCAACAAAGGAAGATTTACAAAAAGTGATTCGGGATTGGGAACCATGGCAATCAATAGATCCGGCACCCGTTGCGTGGATGCATGGGAAATTAGAAGTCAACAAAAATTGGAAACGATTAGGCATGGGTATCACTCAATACAGAGGGGAGAGTTATTTGAGCTTTATCTACTGTGAGCCTTGAAGATTTGCACAGTGGCGTCAGCTGCCACACTTTCAGGGAAGCATCGCAGTAATTCGGCAGTTGCAGTCCATATTTTGCGAAAGGGCAGTGCCAGAAGAAATATTAACGGACAAGTACACTGCATTTACTAGTGAAGAGACTAGAAAAATTCTTGAAAGCTGGGTGGTGCGTTAAAGCTTAGAGCCGCTTACTGTCCTTAGGGGAATGGCATCATTGAAAGAAACCATCGAACTGTCAAGAGAGTGGCAAAGCGATCAAATATTTTCATATCGGAGGCTAATTATTGGTATAACGTCTCAATTGACAAAGAGGGAGCAAGTCCGATGAGTAAACTGCACACCTATGCTTAAAGAGTCAAAGGATTGGACGAAAAGGCTGAGCCGTCCTTGAGAAAATATAAATAAAGTATAAGCGGTTTTTTTTATGAGCACATTTGAGGTGATTTGTAAAGTATAAATTGAACGCGAAGTTTTTGCGGAGACAGTTTTTTAAATGAGTAAAAGAAAGATTTTAAAATTCTAACGTTACGCAGTTTGCAAGAAAACTACAAAAAAATGATTTATGTTGTGTCACAAACATTATCCTCAGAATTTCAAATCGATCTAGATGATTTCCAAATGTATTGTGTAAATGTTGCAAATAGATATGTAGAATTGTGTTCATGGTATTATATGCCACAAAATTTACATCGCATCTTATTTCATGTACATGAAGTTGTAAGACAATTTTCATTGCCTATTGGATTGCTTTCTAAAGAGCTCAAGAACCACGCAAAAAAGATTTTAAGAAAATTTCGAGAGCATTTTTCACGCAAATGCTTCCGAAAAAAACTAACATGGATGTTTTAAGAAAGCTATTTGTTCCTCAGATCCACTTGTAAGTAGTTATAGAAAAAAATTTCATTAAAAAAGAAACCATTCGATCCAGAAGTGATGCAACTCTTAAAACCACCTTAATTTCCTGTTACATCATAATCAATAGCCTCTTGAATATTTAAGAAAACAGGTTTTTGTGAAAAATGTAAATTTTTAACCAAAATTTTATATCATTATATACACAAAAAGGTTTTAACTTTAAGTTCTTTTTTTTATATCGAGAAGGCAGTTTCAAGAATAATAAAATTGAGCTATGGAACTGTATAACAACGCTTAAAATTACTAATTTTTAATCTTTAAATACATAAAATATTTTTCAATCAGACTGCCACATTAATATTAATTTAGTTTATAACTTATTTATTTAAAGAAAGCCACTAAAGCTAGCAACTATGCCAATTGAACGTTTGCTAGGCATTTCAGGTGGCCCTATCAACCAAATAAAGAATCCAACAGTGTGACTACATTCTTAGTATGAAAATTACTCAATCTGATAAATATAAGGTTAATACTGTACATATTCTAAAAGTTATCACCATAGTCCAGATAATAATGATTTTGGTAAATAAAATATTGCGAAGCAATTTAGGTATCCATAGCAAGCAAAAACTTAAACTAATGTCCCGGTTGAAACCGCAATCCTCAAATTAGTAAACCGAGTAAAAATGGCTCCAAAATCATTTTTATATAACGAGTTAATAGTTTTGTCCAGTAAAAGTGAATTCTGGCCTACTGTGCATTGTTGAAAATTGAAAAAATATATTTATTCTAAAGTGGAGAAATCAAAAACAATGTAAACAAAAAAAACACAATTTTTTTATTTGTTCAACTGTTGCTCTATACAGCTGTCTCTAAATTATATTTTAAAATTAAGAACCAATTCCAAACAAGATTTTATTGAACTGCCTTAACATTATTAAACCTTTAAGTGAAAATTCAGAGAAGACATTTTTATGCTCGAAAAAGATCGACGCAGCAAATGTTGAAGAATGAGGTGTTAAAAACATTTTATTAAACATTCACTAAAGATCTAATGACAAAATTAAGTAAAATGGCATATCTATTGGTGACTTTTTAGAGAATAATATAATGGTTTCAAACTCACTACCACGTTCTGTCAAGATCCATTTTCTACATCACTGATGATACATAAACCACACACACTTGAACTTTTTTAAAGCTTACCAACCAATTATAGGGCATGTTTTTAACATTGCAAGTGCTTTGCAATTTAATCTAATTTTTAATGTAAGATCAATATTCACCCTGTGATGTTTTGGAGGATCAGTAGAGTGGTTATTGGCATAATAATAAAAGCATACAGTATTTTCCAATGCTGCTTTGAGCATTAAGTTTTTGATAGTTTTTTTTTTCATTAAAAAAAAGAAAGAGATTTCAGAACAGAGATTTGAAACTTGTCGAACCTAGGGCAATCGCTTTTTTATAAAACAAAAAATGCGATCGTGTTTAAGAAAATATAATTAGCGGAGACCAGGGCTTGTTGAGTTCAGTTTTAGTTTTTGAGCTCTGCGCATTTCTGGGTGAGCCATTTTGAAGATCTCCAACTACTGTTCAAAAGAATATGAATTTGGCGAGCATGTTAAAGTGTCAAGCATTATAAAAAAAAATCATTTGGAACCCATAAAGGACCTCTGAAAAAGAAGAAAACGTGCGCTAACTTGCCTTGGTCCGGGGTAAGTTGTCTATACCCTCGGGGTCAATCGGCACACCATATGTAATCAAACAGGTGTTGCAGTATTCAGCATCCAATTCAAGGGCAGTTTTTTATGAAAACTGCTAATAATTTTTATCTAACAAAAACTTTGATCTCAACTTTTTTTGTGCTTATGTCGATTGAATAGACCTTCCTTCTATTAAAGTAGCATCAACAGCATTTATTATAACATTTTGAGAAGTTACAGACCTGACTGCTTTTCTTATACAACTTCGCATATCTGTAGATCTGTAGTGTTATACAATTTGAGTGAAATTACGACCTATGTGAAAAGAAGTAAGTTGGTCATTAGCCTCGCGATTATTGTGTCAACTTACCCAAAAAGAAATTGATATTAATTATAAAAAAAATAAAAAGTAATTAAATTTATACTCGTAGCTTTTAAAAATTGAAAAAGTAATATACTTTCTAAAGTTACAAAATTAGTTAAAAAAACACCAAAACTGAAATAATTTCTATTCGCATACTCTAATAGCCCTGATACTACACTGGAGAATGATTTAGAAAAGTAGGAAGGTTTTATATGAATTTTCTGCTCTTTTGGTGGAAAATTCCAAAGTTAAACCACTTTGTCAACTTACCCATATTGCTAACTAGCTCCAACCTCCCCTAGTTAAGAATTTAAATAGCAGTTTTGATAGACTGAGATCGTAGAAATACTATCAAAAGAAGTTTGATCTTCTTAAATTCAATTATTTTATTTTAAGAGTTTTAGATCGTTGATTAAATTCAGTATTGTTAATTAGAACCAATCTAATTAACAATACTGAATATCCACATTGGTAGTTTTACGAAAGTTTGAGTAAAAACAAGGTTTTTACAGTTGATATTTGCGGTAGTAATAGGGAAGAATTATTTCGAAAAGTAGTCCTAAAATTGAAGTATGATATTAGATTACCAAAAAAAGTGTATTTTTTATAAAACTTTAAATACATGGTAGATAGACTGAGTCTCATATTTGCTACTTGCTAAAAAACACTTTTGTATGAAGAAGTGGCATTGCTCAAAAGAATAATGATAATGATTTAATTTATCTGAAATTGATAACAAAAAATCTTTTTTACAAGTTGTCATAAAGATTTATAATTTCTTTAGTAAAAGCAGACAAACCAAGGTGTTTATGAAAAAATGCTATATGAAAACTTTTACAATGACTATGTTTTATTAAAGACCTTTTAAAAGTCTTGGTCTTAGTCTAATTCTTTTTAAGAGGCAATGCCATCTGTTCCGAGGGAAAAAAAATTCCATTTCGAGTGTCGTAGTAGTTTCGTAGTAATTTTCTAAATTTCCATGTCTTCTGTCACAAAATCCTGAAATTGAAATTAGTATGTCAAATGATTAAACTTTAAATAATTTAATGATACCAAATAGTAAAGTTAAAAATTTATTAGGCTGAAAATTTAGATTCTATTTATTATGTAAAATTTAAAAATTGGTTAATATTTCTGTAATAGAAATGGATAAATTTTTTTTCCCCTAAATTTGAACATTTTCAGATAAAAATGAGGATCAAGAGTTTTTTATGGAATGCTTCAAGAAACACAAACTACCATCTCCGATAAAATGAAGAGAGTGATGAAACAGTGAAAATGGCTGCTTCTTATATCCGATGAAAGCAAACCATGGAAAAGAATTCAAAAAAAGTATTTCTTCAAAAACTTCTTGGATCAAAAAACGAAGTTGAAGTATTTGCGCGTTAAGAAAGTTCGTTTATCCTCGGATGAAAAGGACATAATCAAAGAGTGATTGACATACGTTTCTTGGGTCATCTTTAAATTCCCAATGAAGTTCAAAGGCTGGACACCAAGCAATAAGTTTAAACACTTGTAGATATATATAGGTAATAACGTCACAGATAAGGATTTCGAATGCTTTTACCCATGGATTGAGCAGTGAAAAAAAGTGCGGCTTAACATTAACAGCAAAATTGCTTTCATCAAATGTATTTATAAATTAATTAAATATTGTACAAATATTAGGAAGTTGAAGGTCCGCTACTCTGGTGAATGATTTAACACCATCAAAAGCTTTAAATCATTTGTGAATAAAACATCTCATCAAGCTCATAATTGATTTAAGATAATGTCCAAGCTTCTCTGATAAGTAAATTGAATTTGAAAGATTGGTTCGATTTTTAATTGTTGTTTGATATTGTAAATTATGTCTTAATATTACTAAATATTAACATTAGAGAAATTTGAAACTTTTTTTGTCACTCGGAAAGTATGAACAGTTTTAATCTTTTCGAAATTTAAAATGAAAAATGGATTACGAAAATGGATAATTGATTTTAAATTTAGAAAAGGAATTGTCAAGGGGATTAGATTCATGTAAGTTTGTAAAACTGCGTAAAATGCATTTAACTGTTGATAATTTATCAAAAAAAATATGAAAAATTAATTTATAAAAACATCATTTAAGATACGCGACGCTTATTAAACATTGTTTGCTATGCTACTTCAATATAAAGTTTTGTCCAGTGTAAAGTATTAACCAATACAAACTGATGTCTAAATTTTTATGTTTCTTTATACTGTTTAAAGGTTATTTACGGGAAGGTAAAAAGGGTAAAAGAGGATCATAAAACTTGTTGCGGAAGAATTCGATGAGAACCGATTAACGACTTAAAAAGATATTCAATACTCATATTGTTTATTTATTAAGTCCATATAGTCAATATTTAAATAATGAAACTAAAACATAACAGATCTTTAATAAAACAGTGTTTTCAATGTTGAATAAGTTATAAAACCTATGGATACATTATCTTAGGGTATATCTCTTCGTATTTCTCACTAGTCCACATACAAAGTGGACAATTATGGTTTATCCTTCAACCCATATATAAATATTTATGTATATACATATATATAAGTATTTATATATATATAAATATTTATATATATATATATATATATATATATATAAATATTTGTATATATGTAAACATTTGTATATATATAAATATTTATATTTGAATATATGTAAATATTTGTATATATATAAATATTTATATTTGTATATATATAAATATATATATTAGGGCTGTTCATGTGAACACAGGAAAAAAATTTTTTTCTCGGATTTGAATGCATAGTTGTTTATTTTGTGCCATTTGACATAGTAATTGACTGTGCAAAAAATCTTTCCAATCAGATAATGTTTAGGGGGTGCTCAATGACCATAAAGTTTTACGAAAAACGTCAAAAACGTGTAAAAAGTTCCGAAGTTCCAAAAATTTCTAGAACCTGGTTAGTTAGATTTTTTCCACTGAAATATTGTCTGATTGTGTGCTATATAGATTAATTAAAGTGCAGCAGATTAACTGTCATCAGGGCACCAGACTAAAAAATGTCTGCTAGTGTTTAAAACAACTGTGTTTATATCATTTTGTTAAAATTTGTATTCATAATTTTAATACTATTATTTAACTCAATTTAGAATTTGTTCAAACAAAATAAAAAGGTTTACAAGTATAAATATTATTTTTATTTGGAATTTCAGTTTGACAACAAATGTATTAATATTTTGATAGTACCTAACCTTAGTAACCTATTACAGAAAACTAGCATGGTAGTCTGGTAGTGTATTGTTTGTTATTAAGTGCAGATAATAATAATTTCTAATTTGAAAATATTTATTTAATTTCTTTAGTAATAATTATTATAATATATTGCTGCAGCTGCATAAACCAACAACTGAATGATAAGTTTGTATAATATGGTATTGAGTTTTGATTTTCTCATAATATTACAGTTATCATTGAAATGGTAGCATCATCTCGTGTTGCTATCTCTACACGACTTCAAACCAAAATCTTTTTAATTGGACAACCAGAGCCAAATCTTCCAGATAAAGTTCTTCTCTTAACATCTGATGTTTTAAAAACATTTTTAATCATCTTTATTCAACCAAAAAGTCAGTGCCTGAAAGTCTTAAAACAACTGTTGATGAACTGATTTTTATTTGGAATAAAGCCCGTATTCCGACAGCATTTCATCCGAATGTAGTCTTAAAGTTGAAAACTTTAGTCCAGGAATTTAAATTAATAAAAAAAAATAAATCCAGATTTTCAGATTCTCAGAAATCGAGAGAGAAATCATTTACAGACACCATTGGCCTACTTTTTGACATTACCCGCAAGGATGCTGAAACCATGATCAGAATTGAAGAAGATAAAGAATTTTTATTGGATCAGAGATGTCAGAGAAAAATGGTGATGTTTGGAGAGGACAAAGAACTTTCAAAATTAGAAGAAAGAAATGAAGCAAGGAAACAAGCAGAGAGAGAACGAAAGCTAAAAGAAGAGCAAAGACAATCTGGTGCGAGTGCAATAGTTCCTGTTATTGAACCTTTACATGACGAAAGTTATAGTGATGACAACGATAACGATGCTGTTGATAATGACAAAATGGTTGATAGAAATTTTGAGATAGAAATCCCTGTTTATTACAGACAACAAGTCAGTCAAGCAAGTTCTTCAGGGTCAGCTGAATCAAGTTTAGCAAGTACTCCAAAACGACAATGTATCTTAGATACAATTCTTGACTCGCCTGATGTTTCATCAACATTAGACAGAATTAATCTATCTGACACAAAATTTACTATACTAGCAGCAGCAATTGCAAGGGCTGGTGGACAGAACCTCGATGATGGATCATTGTCACGTTCTACAGTCCGTAGAAAACGAACCTATCATCGATCAAATATTGAAGCCACTGTTTGAACTGAATTCTGCGATTTGGACAAACCACCATTAATCGTCCACTGGGATGGCAAACTGATGATAGATCGTACAAATTCTGCAGCCCCTAAAACAAATGTTGACCGGCTATCTGTAGGTGTGACAGGTCACAATGTTGACAAAATACTTGGAATAGCAAAACTGTCAGCTGGAACTGGAGAAGCCCAAGCAAAAGCAGTTATTCATCTGCTTAATTTCTGGGACATAATTGGTGATGTTATTGGAATGAGTTTTGATACTACAGCCTCTAACACTGGCTCCAAAAATGGTGCATGTGTAGTTCTAGAGAAACATATAGGTAGAAATTTGTTATATTTCGCTTGCATACACCATGTTCATGAGATCATTGTAGCAGGAGTGTTTGGATCACTATTTGGACCATCATCTGGTCCCAACATACCTCTTTTCCAGAGATTTCAGCAATATTGGCCCAAAGTTAATCAAGGAAATTTTAAACCTCTGGATGACATTCGAATGAAAATACCCCTGGTGCAAGAACTACAAAATGAAGTGATTGCATTCCTCAAAGAAAACCTGCATGTTAAAATGCCAAGGGATGACTACAAAGAAATCATGGATCTCTGTCTGTTAATACTTGGAAAACTGCCTAATCAAGAAGAGAAAAATTATCATTTCAAGATCCCTGGTGCTTATCACACGGCTCGCTGGATGGCCAAGGTTATTTATTGTTTTAAGATTTATTTATTTCGTGAAGAGTTCAAGTTGACCACAAAAGAGGAAAAAAATCTCTGTGAATTTTGCTTATTTGCTAGTCTGGTTTATGTAAAATCTTGGATATCATGCACAAATGCCAGCGATGCTCCAGTTAATGACTTGTTTCTGTTTCAGCAACTTAAGCAGTTTGCAGTTGTGAATAAAACGATTTCCGAAGCAGCAGTCAAGAACTTTCAAAACCATTTGTGGTACCTTTCACCAGAATTGGTCCCACTAGCTTTGTTTTCAAACAAACTTCAAACGGAAGAGAAGCGAAAAATGATTTCCAACATGAAATTTCACGGTGAGAACTGGTCTGAAAGGTTGATCAAATTAAAGAACATTGAAAGTCTAGAGAAGAAATCTCTGGACATGCTGGTGACATCAGTTTCAGCAAGTGCGTTGCGGTCAATGAAGGTTGATATTGATTTTCTGTTCAACAACGATCCAGCTGCCTGGAATGATTCCCCAGAATACCAAGAAGGAAAAAATGTAGTATATTCATTGAAAGTAGTAAATGATGCTGCCGAACGATCTGTGGCTTTAATGTCGATGTTTAATGAATCGATTACAAGGAATGAATCTGAAATGCAGAGGTTAATTCAGGTGGTTGAGGATCACAGAAAGCGAGTGCCAGATGCCAGAAAGTGTACTCTGAAGAGTTATAGTCCTCGCTAGCATTAACATTGCACGAACTATAACATTACGATAATTAAATGTTAATTGCTCATATGTTTTTTTTGTTTATAATTCGTATTTTAATCAATGACAAAGAGTCAAAAATCCTAGTGTTTTATTTTGGAAAAATTCTGATATAACAAAAACCGCAGAACTTTAGTCGTATTGCAGTATTTTCTTTCATTAATTTCTCTGCTAATAAACCAGTCTAAAGTGGATGTGGATTGTAATTTGTATTCAGAATTTAATATTTAGAGATAATTAAAACTGATCAAATCTGAAAAATCTAATTAACCGGGTTTTAGAAATTTGTGGAACTTTGTTACTTTTTCCATGTTTTTCACATTTTTCGTAAAACTTTATGGTCATTGAGCACCCCCTAAACATTATCTGGTTGGAAAGATTTTTTGCACAGTCAATTACTATTTCAAATGGCACAAAATAAACAACTATGCAATCAAATCTGAAAAAAAAATTTTTTTTGGACAGCCCTAATATATATATATATATATATATATATATATATATATATATATATATATATATATATATATATATATATATATATTCACAACCGTCAGCGCTTATGTATGTACGTAAGAGCTGACTGTTGTGAATATTTCTTTTTGTTCAAATGAATAAGGCAGATCGACACAACACCTTTTTTGTAATTTCTTAAACTCTTATTAAGAAAACAGCGTTATTTTTACTAAATCTGACATAAGTTGTCAATTGGCAATTATCCGTAACTGAAAATGCGATAATAATGACCAACATGATACCATATACTGTAATAAAACTAGACGTCATTGTGTGGTTAAATAAATGTTGTTGACACCAACTTTTGATTTTGACCAAGGTGGCAACGGAAATGTTAGGAAGCAAAAATTTACTCTTCCCCTTCTTCAATCTACTGACATCATTTATGGATGACCCCTAACTTCAATAAGAACACAAGAGGCTTTTATCTATTTAAAATGCAAAAGTTAAGAGAAAGTTTACTTTATTTTTGATACAAGTTAAAAATAAATGAGGAAGGTACTTGGTAAGGTACACACAAATTTATTCAAAAATATAAGTGATTACAAATTGAGATTTTGAGGAACTTAAAAAAAGACTTTTTACATGAATAATTAAAAAAAAAGTATGTTTATTCACTTATGAACTAACAATTATTATAGCAAAAATGTTGCTTCGAATGTTTGCTTTTTTTACATATTCATTACCATCTTTGCCACATCCAGAATATGCAATTCTACTTTGTGACAATTGATAATGGACAAGTGATTTAATCTCTTCTGGGTCATTGTGTTTCTTAAATGTCTTTATTCTTATTAGCCTTGAAAATGATCGCTCTCTAGTACATGTTGTTATTGGAACTGTCATAATTAAGTGCACAATTTTTTTAAGCCCTGTTGATGAACCGTGCTATTTTCGTGACATTTCAAAACATTTAAAACGTCCATAAAAGATGCTACTCTTAAATGTTTGGCTTCAATTATGTCATGAAACATGTCCCTATGCAATTTAAGTCGATCTATATTTAGATTATCTTTATAAAAGTCACAAATTGGTTTTGGAGAGTCTTCTAAACTGATTAGAAAAGACTCTGCATTCAATAACAACAATTAGGAGTCAGAAGTAAAACCTTAATGCTAAGCCGCTTAGAACAAAATTAACAACTTCTTTGTAGACTTTATTATAACGTTCTTTTGCTGTGAAAATGTGTGGCTCTGTTAATCCACAGCCAAATCTAATTGGTAGCTTTCTTTACCTTGGTTCTTTAGTTTCATCTAAACCAAGAAGTTTCCATTTCTCTTTCAAATCTATTTACAACATGGCAGAATTAAATTTTTCTGTCATGTTGTAAATATTTTCTTTCAATGTATCAATAATATCTATGGATGTTTTTAAATGTAGACTTTTTCTCTGGATAACGGTTAAGCTCCTTCCAAATGTTTTAGGATGCGACAAGTAATTTTCAACATAACAAATTTATCTGCCTTATCCAGTTGCTTCGTGAATCCGTTTGCTTTTCACCCGCCTCATATTTTTCAGTCTTAGACAGTTATGAAAAGAAGTTCCTTAATTCTTCTTAACTGGTTCAGTATTGATGCAAGCGATGTGTATCGCAACATCCATCGTATAGAACGAAATGGTCTAAAGGGACATAATGTCACATTTTTGCTGAAATGTCTTGAACCAAGCAAGTCTCTTCGGTCATTCACGAATGAACGTAATTAACTCCCTATTAAGCGGAAGAATATCTCTTACCTCAATGAAATTCTTCATAGAGTCTTGGGTTACGCGATTTAGTGAATGCACTTGGCAATGTACAAATAATGCTCTAGATTTGATGGCTCTTATTTTTGCTTGTAAGCTGTTATAAACTCCCGAAACATTTCTTGCATTGTCGAAGCATTGCCCTCTTAAATCATTTATCGGTATATTTAATGTGGTTATTATACCACAAACCACTTTGAAAAAGGTTTTACAATCAGTTTTGCCGGTATCGTAAAAACCTGGAAAATATTCTTCAACTTGAAATGTGTCACGGTCGACCGATCGAACACGCCACGAAACCTGTTCCATCACAGATTTGTCTGAAGTCTCGTCAAGCATTATTGAAAAATATTTAACTTTCTTAATTTTGGCAGTAATAACTCTGATTATTTCGGATACCATTATTTGAAACAATTCGTTTTTTGTTTCATGCAAAATCCATATATATTTCGTTCTCTGTTACTAAGAACACAATTGTGAAATATCTGTAGCTCTAACTTTTAAAAACTGACGAAACAAACTTGAAGCTTCTTCTGTATGAACTCGAATGGCTAGTCCTTGACTTGCGATTTATTTAATCCTTCTGTGGTAAACTTTGAATAAACGGCCTTGTTAGTTTCTTTTCTTTGAAATATTGAACAGAACTTTTAATTTTTGTCTTTGTAATAATTAAGCCATTTGTACCTCTCAAGCCAGGAATTGAGGAATTTAAGGGTTGATTTTCTAGTAGCTTGGCAAGTATTTTACAGGAAGATTCAGTTGAATTGGGACAGTAGATTTATTGTTGGTTCTAGTTAAGTATTTCAACATAGCCATACTTATGATCCTGAAGCAGATTTTTGACCTTGTGATAAGTATAAAAAGAAGAAAGCTGAAACAATTTAACATATACCGATTTAATTATGAAAAATTTCGTTCCACAGAATTATAATAGAGATATTTTCAAACTCTCTTTCTGAATGAGCACAATAATTGGAGGCAGAACAGCAAAAAATAAAGAGAGTAGGATTTTGAAAGCAGTGTATGCTAAAATGAATGACTGGAAGTCAGGAATTCATATAACAGGTCGAAATATCCCAATTGCATTTTATAACAATAAAAAAGACAAAAAAACAAGTTTTTTTAAAACATACATCTTCTGTTAATATAATGCACTAAAAACTGAAGAATTTTTCTTTCTTTCAAGCGTGGGTCAATTTTGTTTCTGTTTGTTGTTTTGTTTGTTATTGTTTCTTTTCAATGACCATTTTTCGAAAAGCACTTCAAAGGTCGAATGGTTTCTGTAGCGGTTCGAGTTTGCCTGGCTATTAATTCTATTCAAACGTTTGTGTTTGTTTGCTCACTTGAAAAAAAGAGAGTTAAAAACAATATGTTTTATTCATTGGATGTGGAAAGCATAGTGTACACGTATGAGGAAACATTGTTAGTGGACGAAAAATAATTTTTTGAAAATTTTCTATGTCGGTTACATACTAATTTTTAAAATATGCTAAAAACAAACGAAAACTTACCACAAATACCAATATCCAACAATAGACAAACTGTTAACATTAATTACACAAAATACTCTTTATATAAAAACATCAGCTGCATCCATTAACGTAATTGAGAGTTAAATAAATATCATTTAATGGTTTGAAATTCCAGTATTCTTTTAGAATCGAATTTCTAAATAATTTTTCTTTCCTTATGTCAACAATTGCCCGTTTTTTAGTTAAGTACAGAAAAACCTCTAACTAAAAATTTTGATCTTTTGCATTTAATTTTTTGAAAACTTATTTTTTGGTAGGTAGGGGGAGGGTCATAATTTTTTAAAAAATAACGCGTAGTACGCAAATGGGGAGGGAGTAGTTAAAGGCGTACAAGTGCGTACAGAGGGAAGGGGGGGGGGGGGTCCAAAATCATTGGTTTTACTGCGTTCGTTATTTTTGGACGTCCCCTTATCAAAGTTCAATAAATATCAGTTTTTTTGTTTCGTGAAAAAAAAGTCCATTTAAAAATATTAAATGGCTTTTGGGGTTTTAGGGTTTTAATTTATTTAAAATTTTGTCGAGAGTTTTTCATTTTTATTTGATCAAATGTTTGCATTAACTTTGTTTCATTTTTATTTCGCATTGTTACTTTGTTTTTGTTTTGGCTTTTTTTTTTTTTATAAATTTTGTGAACGCTTCGATGATTTATAAAAAAGGTTGTATGAAAACTCTCATAAAATATTTATTGTATATTTAAATAGTTTGAGCAAATATTGTTCCCCAACTTGCAAATCTTACCAGCAACCTGTCACAGTGTTGTGCACTATCATAAAAGTGTAAGTCAGTCTCAAAAAACACTTTCATGAAACACGTGATCAATTCGAAGCGTTTGAAAGAATGGCAAAAGTATTTGCAAAATATAATTGCAAGGAATGTGCGAAGCGCAAAACTTTTGTGGAAAAAGATCTGAAACCGAAGCTAGGGATAAAAATTATTTTGATGCGACTTTAATGTCTTTGTCTTTTGTTTTGAATGCGAGTGAGAATTTCCGTATCCGTTTGTCTAAGTAGTCATTGTCAGACTAACAGTTGACATGGAAAAACTGCGAGTAACTTAAACTGGATTAAATTAAAAATTTAGTTTTTTTAAAAGATAGTTGTAAAGTGAGAAAATGTTTTCTGAATCATATTAATGATTTAATGCATGCTTGTCATGTTTGAACTCAGCAATAGCAGATGAATCTTTGGTTTTCTGTATTTCTCGTTAGCATCGTATCTGTTTCAGAATTGTCGATATAAATAGTGATCGAAGAAATAGAAACCATGTTTTCGAAATGTTGGAATTGCTTATCATAAAATATCTTTTCTTTCAAACGAAAACAATTTAGTGCGAGTGATTTGTGACCTTAAGAATCTAAAATTTTTAATTCTTGAAAATTTAAAAGTCCAAGAAGGATTCACCTAAATAAGCACATTTTATATGACTTACAATCCAATTTATGCTGTAGATTACATAACCAGTGTTGGTGAAAACTGCCCCTCTAAGCTTCAAGGCTCCACCCCGATATGTTGTTAGATTGGTCTTTAAAATTAATTCCTAAATTGAGCGCGGTAAAAAATAAGTAGTTTTTCATTTGCTATATTGGGATGGTCACATAATTAAATTTATGCTGCGTAATTTTAGAATTTATATGCTGTGTAAGAATTGCATAAATAACTCAGGTCTAAAATTAATGTAACGCATTCTATTCTGAAGTTGAAAGTGCCAGAACAAACAACAAATCGCTAATTTGTGATATCTTGAGTAATGATCATTTGTTTTTTTTTTTGTTTTTTTTTTCAAAAGTATTAACATTCTGTTTTTTTTATTATTACTTCATTGAAGATTTCGAATAATGGAACGTTGTTTGTATTCTATTGCGTTTAATTATTATCACGGCAATTAATCTTAGCCTGGTTCTTACTTTATTGTTTAGAATATCTTTTTTTTGACTTAACTAAGTAAAAAGTTTTACTTAATGAATTTAAAAAAAAATATTGTTTGTTTTGTTTGAAATATTTGTTTGAAATATTTGTTTGAAATATTTGTTTGAAATATTTGTTTGAAATATTTGTTTGAAATATTTGTTTGAAATATTTGTTTGAAATATTTGTTTGAAATATTTGTTTGAAATATTTGTTTGAAAAAAAAACATTTATTGATTAAATATTGATGATATATATGATCAAAAATATATTTGATTAAAAATAATTACATTCTTTTATTACTTTCAGTTAAGCCCCCGTCAACATCCATTTTTATTATACCTGTCATATTAAAAAAGAGTATTTCACAAAAGTATATGATTCTTCATTTTGCTACATACCGTGACTCTTCGAAGATTAGAAATAAACAATTTTGACTTTCTTCTTCTGACAAAAAAAAGATAAAAGTTCAAGAACGATAAAAAAGGTACAATTCACTGGTGCAGAACTTATGGTTTACTCGTTGCTAATACGAAATGTAGTGGATGTAAGATGCCCTCTACACACCAATTAAAGAATGGATCAATTGCTCAAATCGTTTTGGAGATGTCTTATTAAGCGCAGCAAAACAACCTTCAGCTAAAGAAACGGAAATGTCTATAAGAAATCCTACCGACATTTATGGCAAATACAATACTTTCCTTACGTTTGGAGTAGAAGTGCGGGTAAAAGTCGGGATTCTCCATAAATGATTTGAGGCAAGAGCTCAACATAGGAAACGACAACACAATTGTTGATTGGAGTCAAGTTTGCGGAGATATTCTCTTCTTTTATTTCCTCAAAAACCCTGATCCAACAGGCCGCCCAGGGTGCATTGTTGATAGAGATGAATCTGTTTTCTGTCGAAGAAAGTATTTAATTGGTAGAATAATCCGGTAGAATTAAATATTTGGTTGGTACGAACCTGCAACTCAGAGAGGCCCTTTTATTTCTGTCCATAATCGCGACGCTTCAAGATTGATTTCGATCATACATAACTCGATACTTCTCGGTATTATTGTCTTAGAGTAATTTTGTGTGTTTATGATGAATTCTGAGCTCCTGTATATTTGCATGGCACCGTTAACCACATACTCGACATTTTAGATCCGCAGATAGGCGCGACAATAAATCACGTGGAACTATGCGGTGTCACGCTCAAGCAAAGTTCAGGTTTAATGATGAGGCTAACTTGTTGCGAAAAGGTTTCTTATCATCTATCTGATGTTATTTGGCTGCAGAGATTTTCCGAAACTAGTTTTTTCTACTCTAGGGATCAGGTTGTATTACAATACTTTGTTTGACAACTAGCATGTTTGACTTTCTGTGCGCATCGCTCGTAACGTATGTTTTATTTTACGCCTAGGTTTTTTTTAAGTCTAAAAAGAATATTATCATTGCCATACAAATTTTTTGCATAGAACAAACCGAATTCCATTTTTATTATACTGCGAAGGTTTGTTTTTTGAATTACTTTCTTTCTCTGATAATAATAAGAATATTTATTGGAAAAATAGTTGTGAATTCCGTTGGAAAACTAATATTTGAAAGAAGGAATTATACGTTTTGCTAGAGTAACAAGTTTTATACCTTGTCTGTCTGATTACACTCGAAAGAACTTTCGCGCCTATAATAAACAAAAAAGTAAGTCTTTATAAAAAAACCTGGCTGGCAATGTTTTGCTTTTTTTAAACAAAACCAACCGTTACTTTACTCAAGATGGCAAGTATTAGTGATTTACTCATTTAAAGTAGTTCATTTTTTGCATTGTTTAAAATGAATGCATTCTGCTCAAACCTCCATTTCAATTTAATTAAAGGATTTTCGTTTTAAATCCTAATGTTTGTTTCCTAACTTTGTGCAGTTATTTGTGTCAATATCATCAGTTTAGATTTGATACCATGATATTTGCTGGTTCAATATTGAGTTTTCAGAAAATATTTTGAATACGGTATTTTAATATGCGGCATTAGAATAGTACTGAAATAGAGAATCATGATTACAATAACGAAGTTTATTTTGAACAAAGCTAATTTACAGCCATTAACAGATATAGGAAGAGAGCTTTTCTGAATTTTTGTCACTTTTTCGATGGTTTTCTCTAACAAACTATTTTTAGTTGTAGTTGGGGCACAAGGGGTCAACTTTCTATATTTTATAAATTGAATAAAAGTTAAATTATAAGTTTCATTTCATTCATTGGCGAAAGGACTGAGATATATGTTCTTCATGATAAGAAATCACTGAAACGCAAGCTTTTACTATCTAACGGCTTAAATAGAGGTTTAAAGTGAGTTGTGTATATGGAATCTTGTTAAAGTTGAAATTTATTTTAACAGAAAAACATCAATAATTTTGGCAAGTAATGGCATTAAAGCGTATCCAATTTAGGCGAACTTAAGTGTTTTTTTTTATTTGTGGTGCTGCTTCAAATTGTTATGCGGTGTAAATATCTTATGCTAGAGCAACTGTGCAACCATCAAGGAGCGCAGTAAGTATTACTGGCTTGCATTGAGCCAAAACTAGGTACGTCATCTCAATTTCAGTGCTGCATGCATTAACTTTTTCTGCTGGACATAAATCAAGTTGCAGTGCCGGCTTATTGTTTTATTTATGCTATAAAAGCCTATCTACACCTAAAAATGATCAATATATATGCTAAATAATTACCACGGCTGCTTTAAATACCTTTCATTCTAACTAAATTAGTTTCAAACAGTTCAATTCTCATTTAAAATTCTTTTTCAAATGCATTCATTTCTAAAGTTCACATTTTTCTGATAATGCTGTTTTGATAAATATCCAAAACACATTTTGGAAACGCAGTTTTAAAGTTTAAAGATGAAACACCAATATTTATTGTTTAGCTGTTTTTTTAACCCAACAAACACCAATTATATATATCGTGTTTATGCTACTGAAATTAGCAATCTTTAATTTACTTTATTTACATAGATTGGTATAAATAACATATGTTTATGATTGCTGTTTATTCAAAATGGCTATTATAAATGAAAAATGGGACGTAACGGTGACCTATCATTGGGAAACAGGTAAAAGTTACGCAGATGACTTGTACAAGGTTCTGACTGCTAATGGTTATGCAGTTTGGATGGATGAAAATGTTTTACAGAGTAACATAGCAGTGGAAACATCAAAAGCTATTACGAACTCCGAAATTATTTTATTCCTGATTTCAGAAAAGTATGAGAACTCACATTATTGTAAAGCGGAATACAGACTTGCTCATAACAACAAGAAAAAAATCATGCCTATACAGGTGGAAAATTACTACCCTGCCCAAGGTTCCGAATTGCGTTTATACATAGTAGGGGAGATATGTTATAAATTGTTTGAAGATAAAGAAAAAAACATGACTAAAATAATGATGGCAATAGAGAGACGTATTGGAAAAGGATTTTCAAGAAATCGTCTGAAAGGTAAGTTTTGTATGGATCACAAAATAATTGAGTTTGAATTCTTTCTAAGAAAGCAATTTGTATTTTTAGTTTATGACGAGTTAACGTAAATTGTTCTTAACTCGCATATAGAGTTTCACTGCGATAGGGGGATAATTTATAAATTATCAACCGGCTCGAAAAAAAGGTTGGAGTTGGGTATGACAAATTTTGCTTTTTAAAGCTCACTTTTGTGTAAACCAACCGCATTAAGAGTTTTCATTCATTCGGTCAAATTTTTTCTCCAATCGTTCAGAGAGGATAAGAGATTCAGGGAGATGGTTCCTTCCACTTAATAAAAGTTTAATCTAATTTTAATATAACTTTAGTTTCAGTTTTAAGTAAGTGGCTGCTGTCATTTCGGCTTTCATTAATTCTATTACTTTATTAATATGTCCAGTATATACACCATTAATATGTCCAATATTTCCAACATAGATACTTTTTTTTCTCATTTAAAAAAGGATTTCTTTGTTGTTGTTGTGTTGTTGTGATCAATTAATGTATTTAGTATTTAATGGCAGTAAAACTTTAATTTAGTATTTTCTTAAGATGAAGAATTTAGCAATAACGTAACATTGCTCATTGCTTATGCAGATTTACTTTACGGATAGATTTCGAGTGAATTTGTGGCTATCAATTGTCTCTAGGCGATCTCATTAGTTTTTCTTGCTTTTGTTCTTCTTTTAATTCCGTGAAAAACAAAGCAATTATTTGTTTGAGAACCTTTTTAGTGTGAACTTTCTCATTTTTAACAAGGGTGGATGCTCAAAATTTTTATATTGCTTTCACTTACTCTTGTGCTTAAAAGTATTTCAAAGATTGATATAATTGAAGATTAAAAAGACAGTTATGACAGTTTACTTAAAAATAAACTGAAGTTACGTAATCTTAGGATTTCATTACATAGAAATAACATAAGAGTGTTATTTCCATGTATGTAGTCTCCAATGTACTTCATGACATATTTACAATAATCATACAAAGGCTTTATTTCCTTCTCAAACCAATCAACTGGTAGTGACTTATACTATTACAGCAGGGCCACATATTTCCAGCCTCACATGGCTACTGTCACTATAGATTCTTTCAACCAAGGACATGTCGTATTGACCAGCTAACTTCTAATCTAAACCAATGCGGCAGGTGGGTATTTAAAAATTTAAAGAAATCTCCGACAATTTTCAGACAACTAATTTCTTACAACTTTACTTGAATCGTGGGGAATTGGGTTATTTATGGTCGAGCATAATTTTTAGATAACACTAGCTGAAATCTTATAATGTTTTTGGTATGTTTATAAGTTAAGTTTTGGTATTTTGGCCTTAGCATTCCGGCAGATAAATTCATTAAGCTATGCTTATTTTCTTGCATTTATGTAATTTTATGATATATCATTTATGTGATACGTGAAGTTATTTGCTATACTTTGCTAAACGACTTATGCGAAGAATTGGCTAACTAGTTCCCTGCTTTATATTACTAATGGAAAAAACCTATTTTAAAATTTATTTTTAATTTATAAAATAAATTTCATATAAGAAAATAAAACCTTTGCATAAATTTTTAAAAACTTGTTATAATCCAAGTGGTCAAAATAGTGCCAAAGAAACTCAGGTCACATATTTTTAACTTGGCGTTTTCTTTTATACTTTAATTATATATATATATATATATATATATATATATATATATATATATATATATATATATATATATATATATGTTTTATAAGTTATATCTTGATTTAGATATACGTGAGATAATAAGGGGAATATTAGAAGAAGATATTTCGTTAGATTGGCAAGTATTTGCACGTTGCACAGGTTTTTGTGATGTTAGCCCTATCATTGATTCCCTTGAAAATGATTTGGATGATTATAAAAGTAAAATGAGCGGTTTTCTTGATAAACTCTACCAGGTTCATCCATATGACTATATGGATTTAATTGAAAAATCGCTGAGATATTTGGAAAGAAACGATGTCATTGATAAATTAGGTCTTGGTAAGGTTTCAATTTTTCATTTCTTGTGCATGTATTTTTATATTCAATTTGAAATAACCATTCAGAGAAGTCAAGTATTAGCAATCCATTAGAACTCATCCAAAAGCATTGCATTAATTTTTGAGAAGTTGAAAATAAATAAATGTTCAGCATTTTATCAATCTTTGTTTCTCCACGTGCTGTACGACAAGATTAACTCTTTAAGCTCTTTCTCTTATGTACCGACTCAGCAAATATGCAGTTTCATTATAAAAAAAGATGTATACAGCTCAAAAATAGTTTTCTAAAATAAAAAGGAAACAGTTTTTCTACGATCCTCATAAACTTCTTTCATAAATAGCTGCTGCTTCCTAGACATTTGTATAGTTTTTCGGTCATAACTTTAAGGTAAACATTATCTCAAAAAAGTTGTATGTCTGTATGTATGTATGTATGTATGTATGTATGTATGTATGTATGTATGTATGTATGTATGTATGTATGTATGTATGTATGTATGTATGTATGTATGTATGTATGTATGTATGTATGTATGTATGTATGTATGTATGTATGTATGTATGTATGTATGTATGTATGTATGTATGTATGTATGTATGTATGTATGTATGTATGTATGTATGTATGTATGTATGTATGTATATATGTATGTATGTATGTATGTATGTATGTATGTATGTATATATGTATGTATGTATGTATGTATGTATGCATGTATGTATGTATGTATGTATGTATGTATGTATGTATGTATGTATGTATGTATGTATGTATGTATGTATGTATGTATGTATGTATGTATATATGTATGTATGTATGTATGTATGTATGTATGTATGTATGTATGTATGTATGTATGTATGTATCTATGTATCTATGTATGTATCTATGTATGTGTCCAAGTATGTATAAATGTCTGCACCATGTTGATGTGTATGAGTGGATGGATCCATGTATGTTTGCTTTATTTCCAGTATAAACTTTTTAAGTCAATCAAATTTTACTGATTTTTCATGTATATTTTTTTTCAGATAAGCGCGTAGTACTCAAGAAGTTTTACCATAAAAACTACAAGCAGTCAATGCAAAGTCGGTTTTTAAGACTAACCATTGTTAATACAGAAAAATCTAATTATGTGGGTTTTGGTAAAGAATTTCATATGAAAACTAAACTTCTCTTGATTTCTGGCGCAACTGGTATTGGAAAAACATCTTTTCTTAATATGTGTCTCTTAGATTGGGCCAATGATTCTTTATGGAGCGATATTAATTTGGTGTTTTATTTAGATTTTAACCAACTAAATTGGTGCCATGAGATGAGTTTAGATGAACAAGCTATAAAATTATACACCAAAATTTCAAAAGACTGGAACAACTTTTCAAACTTTTCAAAGTTGTTTATAATCGATGGATTGAATGATTATTCAAACGAATCCCATTTTATCAATGCAGTAGCAGAAACATTGAAAAGTCCGAACAACAAATGTATTGTTACCGGTAAATTTAGAGCTATAAAGTTGTATAAAGATAAAATCAACGCTATACTTAAACAAGAAAAAGAATCCACGCACATAGCATCATTTTATGTAACAGGTCTTAATGATGATGAGATAAAAAAATATGTCGAAAATAACACGATAAATAATCGAAAGGAAACGATAAAAGATTTTATTAGAGCGTCTCACTTTGTTAAAGCCTTAACAGCTGTACCATTTTGTTTAAAAAGAATATGTGAAGTTACTAGTGCTTCTTCAATGGACGGCAAATATTCTTTTAACAGCGTGACCGAATTTTACAGTGATATTTTTTTATACTTTTTGCAAACTCATGTTAATAAACCAGTAGAAGTTGTGAAACAGTTTTTATCAGAAGTTTGTACACAAGCTTTTCATGATTTGAATCTAGGCAAAGCTAGTTTTTCTAATTCTGAAT
Organism: Hydra viridissima; assembly: GCF_058129835.1. Taxonomy (NCBI): domain Eukaryota; kingdom Metazoa; phylum Cnidaria; class Hydrozoa; order Anthoathecata; family Hydridae; genus Hydra; species Hydra viridissima. The sequence goes on from NW_028324314.1 coordinate 2,828,879, forward strand.
TACAAAAGTTGAAAAGTTTTAATGAAGTTGATTATAAACAATTTGAAACATTTTTTGGTAATCAGCTTGCTAACCACTCCTTTTTTAACTTTTGCGCTTCTATTCATGCATACATTCATTTAAGTCCTAAGGATGTTATAGGCAACAAAAACTTACGCGTTTGCGTATCAATGATCTGTGGAATAATGAGTTTAAAAGATAAAGTTAAAGGAAGTATTGGAGACTATTTTCAATCCATAACGATGGGTTCAAATGAAGAAAAAAAGAATCAGTTGCTTTACATGATTTGTGGTAAGTTTGTAATTGTTTAATGATCGGCTAAAAATTTCTTAGAAATTCAAATCTTTTATAATGGCTATTCTCTGTATTGAAATTTGGTGGTAAGAAACTTCAGCGAACAGTAGACCTTTTTAAAGCAAAATAAAAGATAAACGAACACAAAATTATTTTGGTTTCCTTACTTTATACTGTTTATCTTTTTTTTAATATCTTCATTCTTTCTTGCTATCTTACTAATACTAAATATTACTATTTTTATAACATTTGTTAAGTTTGTGTTACAGTAAGATTATAGTAAATTTTTTTATGTATACCTTTTGGCATGATATATTTAGAATATCTTCCAAAGATGGCGCTTTTCGGTATGCAACTTTTACATTTATCTTTTTGCCCGTTATAAAATCCTAACTTTAAGGTAAAACTGTATTTTTGTGAAAAGTAGAATTGCTTTTGATTCCAACGAATAATTACAACCATTGTGAGGTTCGATATAAGATTTTATGACTCAATTTTGTGCGTTTCATCTTTAGATTAACTCTGAGATAGGGGTGGTAAATTACTCGGTATTTTGAATTAATCAATTAACGAATAATTTTAGCTAAATTAATCGATTAATATTCAATTAACTTTTAAAAATGAATTTTTACGAGTTGCAAAAAGTATATTGCTACTCATAAAGGCTTTATTTCTCTTTTTTCGTCAGATATGATCTTAAAAAACATAAGTTATTAAGAGTATCATCATTTAAACTTCATTCGTTACTTAGTAATAAATAAACCAGCAGCACTAAAACTTCTTTCTGCTTCTATAGAAGATGGGGAAAGGCTTAGCATGGCGTTGTAAATCTTTTCTAAAGACCATGGCCTTTTTCCAGTGCTTTCTAGTACTGCCATTTCACGTTTAATACAACTCAAAATTTCTTGAGGGGATGAATTACAAGCCCTTTAGCTCTTCGTACTGATGAAGATGTAGGTGATAGAATTTCTGCTAGTTATTCAGCTTTAGTTTTTTTCTGATTGGTTCCATATTCTGAAGTGGATTTAAACTCAGATGCTATTTCTAATTCACTATTCCTTTGGTTATCCTCATGTCGAAATAAGCGTACATATATTTCTCTTGCTGTTTTAGCAATTTCATTTTTGTTTGGGTACTTTAAAAGATTACCTGGTGATTCTGAATCTGACTTATAGTCATCCGGATTATCTAAATAGCAAAGTAAACCAACAATATTACACTTTCTTTTTTCATTAATTCTCTCAGAGACAAGAGTAAATAAATTTTGACCTTTATTAGTATTTTGCTCTTTAAGATTAAAAACAAAATAATTTTTTCAGATTTCATCAGATTACAGTTGTAATATGCTGATTAGAGAATTCCATCTTGTTTTAATATCCAGAATAAGCTTAAGCTCTTTTCCTAAATCAGCTTTACAAATGTTTTGAAGAATATCATTTTTAAATGGCGATTTTCTAAACATCTTGACTGTTTTACAAACCTTTGATATAAAAATACCATATTCCTCATTAAACTGGGTTCCCTCATCAACAAAACTATCATTTTCTTCATTCCAGCATTCTTCATTGTCATTATCATCATCAGGATCAGATCTAGCTTCTTCATTTTCATCATCCTCATGATTGATTAGTTCTTCTTGAGTTATTTCCATTGCTGAACTTTTTTTCTTATAAAGAATATCACATACTGAAAGATGAACCCCATGGCAATCGCAAAGTTGGTGAATAATCCCCACTTCTCGTCCCATTTTCTTCATAACTGAGGCACCATCAGTAACACATCCGAAGATACCAATAGTCAAATTCAATCCGAATTCTTTCATTTTGTCAGTAACAATAATAACTGCTCTTTCTGAAGGCAATGAATCATTTATTCTAATCATTCCCAGATTATAGTGACTATTATCTGAACAATGTACATTAAGACACAAGTATCTTCTAATTCCACCTGAAGTCCACTCATCAAGAGAAATTAAAAATCTTTCTCCGTTTAATTTTTTTTTGCTGTATCTCGTGAGTAATTTTTAATTTCATTGAGTTTGCATAGTTCATAACAATTGCCTTTATAGCATGTCGATCATCAGGGATTTTTAGTCCTTGAGCTTTCCAGCCATTTTTAATATCTTTGCTATTGGCCAAAGTTGCAAAAGGGATACGATCAACAGCAGTTAAACGAGCTAATAGCTCTTCAGCTTTGTTACCTATTTTATTAAAGTAGGCAGCAGAACTTGGCTGGATGGTTTTTGACGTTTTTGAAACAGCTTTGGTTGGCAAAATTTTATGTTTGTGCTCTAAATGATACAAGAAACTTGAAGTTGATGAATGGAATTTAAGTTCAACTATATTTGCACTTGAATATTGAATTGTCTTTATTTTCTGATAAAAAATGCTTCCAAACTTCAGAACAAATTTTTTAAGACATCGTAAATGGCGACCAGGCTATTTATACTACCGCACTGAAAATACAGTACAATTTCTCTAATTCGAATTTTGCGGGGAAAAGTTCGAACTAGAGAGATTTTCGATTTATAGAATGTTGAGTCTTCTTAAGCGCATTTCACGGTGACTTAACATTTAATCGCATTACGGAGTTTTTCGAATTATGGAGATTCGATTTAGAGAGATTGTACTGTATATTATTTGTTTACGTTTCACAGCGGAACGAGAAAAAGTTTGTTGTCAAAAAACGCCAAATTATTTTGATTTTTTGATTTAAAAATTAAAACGCTTAAAATGATTTTTGAAATTATTCGATTAATCGTTCGGAAATTAATCGATTAACGATTAACTTTTTTTAATCGATTAATCGATTAAAAGAAGTTAATTGATTACCGTACCTACTCTGAGATTAATTGTATGAGATATAACAATAAAACGAAAAATCTTTCAAATTTAATTTAGGCTATTTAGAGTTTATTAGTTTCAATAATAAATGTTTTCAAAGATATCTTTTGCAATATTTTTATGTAGAGACAAAAGAGACGAGAATATAAACAAGTATTTGTTTGCGTGGTCTACACGTTCGACTTAATATAAATAATTCAAATTTAACGTAATTAAACTCTAAATTCTTTAAGTAAAAAATAGGACGTTTTGTCTCCGGAGTCGTTTGTTATTATTTAATGCAAAAAAATAACGATAGATGATGCAAAAAAGAAAAAAGAAAGAGAAGCAAACGCAAGAATATTGATTTAAAACTTATAAAGCCAGACCAATATTGTAGAAGCTGTGAAATTTAATTTGAGGTAAGGAAATGTTTACAGGCTTCAAGTAGATCTATAAAATAATGATTTTGGTTTGTTAAACCAAATACGTCAAACCAAACTACGTCAAACCAAAATACGTTAAACCAAATACGTCAAAAAGATTTCAGGAGAAAAAAAATGACAACTTTTACTGATTTTAAAGTAATTGATTTTCCTAACAAGTCTCTTTTGGAATAGCCCGAGAGACCACAACATCCCGGCACACAAATCAAAGTCTGAATTTTAAGGTACTGGGACCTTAAAAATCAGCCTTATGTGAAGACTTATGTGAAAAGTGATTTACAATTAATTTGTGAGAATGATTTGGGAATGAAGGGCACCCATGCTCCCTAGTTTCATGAATAACGATGACATTTACTTTTAGCTAAAAACATTTAAGCCTTAGTGACAAAAAGTAAGAAAGTGTATGCCATGCTTGCAGCATTTCAAGGAAATGGAAAGACTTTTTTTAAGTTTGAACATCGTGGAAAGTTGAAAAGTTGATTGAATAGACCTTCCTTCTATCAAAATACCACCAACAGCATTATTTGCAATATTTTGAGAAGTTTTTTGCTTTTTTTTATAAACTAGCATATCAGTAGATCTTCAGTATCATGCAGCTTAATTGAAATTACGGCCAATAATTAGAGTAAAAAATATAACAGATCTGTTCAATATTTTTAGTAGCTAATGTTATTACATTTTAAAATAAAAAAGTAATATAGTCACAAAAGTAATCAAATTAGTAAAAAAAAAACTAAAACCGCTATAACTTCTATCCGCATGCGCTCACAGCCCTGACACTTCACAGGAGGATCAGTTAGTTAGTTAGGAATATTCGATGAGAGTTTCGAAACATCTGGTGGAAAAATCCAAAGTTCAAAGCAGTTTGTCAACTTACTCCAATTGCCAAATGGCCACAATCTCCCCTAGATAAAAATGTAAACAACAGATTAGATGCTATTTCTACGACTGAGATCGTCGACATACCAACTAGAAAGGTTTGAATTTCTTACATTCAATTCTTTTGTTAATTGAGTTTTAGATCATCGATAGAACCAATCTAATTTACGATACTGTATCCACATTGGTAGTTTTAAAAAAGTTAAAAAGTCAAAACAAGTTTCTTACAGTTGATATATACGGAAGTAATGGGGACGAATTACTTCAAAAAGTAGCTCTAAAACTTAAGTTTTATAATAGGTTACCAGAAAAAGTGCACCATTTTTTAAGACTTTAAACAAATGGTAGACTAAGTCTCATCTTTGTTACATGCTATAAAACACTTTTGTATAAAGTGTTTTATAGCATGTAACAAAACAATAAAGATATTGATTAAACTTTTCAGAAAATGATAAAAGAAAATCTTTTTTATTAGTGGTTGTAAAGATTTATTATTTCCATAGTAAAAACAGACAAAACAGAAATATTTCTGAATAAATGCTGAATGAAAACGTTTAAAAAGAGTATGTTATTTTAATGACCTTTAAAAGTCTTAAAGTTTGTCTAATTCCCTTTAAGAGGTAGTGCCATCTGTTCCGTGGAAAAAAAGTATCTGTTTCGAGCATGCCAGTAGTTTGTAAATAACTTTCTAAATTTCCATGTGTTTTATCACAAAATCCTTAAAGTCATACAGTAAGTCAAATGGTTAAACTTTGAATAATTAAATGACAATAAATATCAAAACAAAGTTAAAAATTTACCAAGTTGAGTTTTTAGATTCTTTATAAATACCAAGGTTGTTTATATTTTTTAAACTTTTGATTGGTAGAAAGTTGATAGCATTTTTATTGGTTAATTGATTTCAATCGTTTACATAAAATCATCTTTTTTTTCATACTTTAAACGGATTTGTTATTTTTTTTTTTTTGTTTATTGAAAATTTTTTTAAATTTTTTGTTTAATCAATAAAATATTATTAATGTTAGATAATTATCAACAAAACTTATTTTTATAATTTTATTACAACTTACATATAATTACGACTTGTTTTATACAAAACAAAAGTTTAATAAAAGCTAGAATAGAATTGGATTATAAGGTTTTTTTCCTCCAACTTTGATCTTGTACAGGTGAAAACGAGGATAGTGAGTTTTTCATAGAATGCTTTTACGAAGCACAAGCTACCATCTCCGATAAAATGAAGAGAGCGATAAAACAGCGAGAGTGGTTGCTTCTCATATCCAATGAAACCGAACCATGGAAAATAATTCAAAAAAAGTATTTCTTCAACAACTTTTTTGCTGAAAAAATGAAGTTGAAGTATTTGTGTGTTGAGAAAGTTTGTTTATCTTCGAATGAAATGGATTTAATCATAGAGTGTTCGACAAATGTTTCTAGGGTCATCTTAAAATCCCCGGTGAAGTTCGAAGGGTGGACACCAAGCAATCAATTTAAACTCTTGTGGATATTTATAGATAGCAACGTCACAGAGACGGACTTCGAATGCTTTTATCCATGGATTAGGCAGTGCAAAAAGTTGCGTCTTCACATTACGAGGAAAATTCCATTCATCAAATGTATTTATGAAACAATTAAAAATTGCTCAAATATCAGGAAGTTGAAAGTCCGCTACTGTGATGAAAGAATTAACAGCATTAAAGACTTTAAATCATTTGTGAAGAAAACATATTAATCAAGCTCATAATTAGTTTAAGATTACGCTCCAAGCTGATATATCGAATATAAAAAAGTTGTTCGAATTTAAATGGTTGGTTAATAAACTATGTCTTTGTGTTGCGAAATAATATATTTAAAGAAACTTGAAAATTTTTTTGTGACTCGGATAGTATAAACAGTTTTGAAACTTTTCAAAGTTTATTTTAAAAGTTGGTTGTAAAGATGAAAAATTGATTTTAAATTTAGAAAAAAGAATTTAAACGAGGAAAGAGGATTAGATTCAAATGTGTTTGTAAAAGTTTTACATTTTAAAACTTTTATGCGTGAAATGCATTTACCTGTTGATAATTTATCAAAGGAAATATGAAAAATTATTCCGTGAAAGCGACACATATAAAGCATTATCTTGCTATGCCTCTCCAATATCAAGTATTGCCAATACTTGATATTGGAGATATTCCAATATCAATTATGTATGCAATCCTCTAAAAAGTTCGTTTTCTCATCAGAATTTCTTAATTGTAGAATCTATTTATAATATTTTATTGATTTAATAATATTTTATTGATTAATAATATTTTATTGATTTAACAAATATTTTAATTGTAGAATCTATTTTGCATGATTGGATATATCTAGTATTAGTTAACGCATTTACCATTTAAAAACATTTTTTGAAAGAGGTATTACGTCTGTAATTGTTTCAAATAATTCAGTTCAAATGTAACTTTGATTTTGCAGGTTCTAGCTTGATGTGGAAACAAATCCAAGAATGAATAGAAATATTCCCCTTTTTTACTGTCTTTGTTAATGAGTTTTCATTTAATCAGGGATACACTGTTATAATTTACACTTGACTAGAAGTATTCCATATATATGCTATATATAGCCAAAATTCAATAACCAGTAAGCATCAGTGTTACTTTCGTTCAACTACGTTCAACTACGGTCAACGAAGTTGAACGTAAATAAACGTAACGTAGTTTTGTTTCAATTACGTTACGTTTATTTACGGTATTTTTGTGTTAATCATCTTAGTTAAACGTAGTTGAACAAAGTTGAACGTAGTTGAACCAAATAAATTTCTGAACAACCTAATTAACTTTTAAAAACCACTGATTTGTATTGCTAGTATAAATAACCAAAATTAAATTTAAGAAGATGTTAAAGCCAGAGTTTAGTGTGATTTTAGAAAGTCGAGCCTAAGCCTGCAAAAATGTGGTCTCAAGCCTGTACTTTTTGAACTAAAATTAGACTTGGCAAAGTTTCCAAAAATATTGTGTATTTTGTTAGCAATAACAGTGTAAAGGAAAAACATTTGCTTAAAAGCCAATTTATCATTAATTTTATTGAATTATTAAATTACAACCCTTAAACAACCAATTAAGGACAATTTTTTTGTATTGAACTATTTGTAACAATTCAAGACAAAATAGAGAAATGAAACTTTATTGCAATAAAAAAGGATACATTAAAATTTGTGAATATTACAAAATATTGGAACACAATTTTGAAATTAAGTTCCAAAAACCCAAATGTTTAAAGTAGTGGTGTAGCCCCCACTTTCCTCATTAACATTCTTACAAGATTAGGCATTTATATCAGAGAGTTTATTTTAATTCCTCTATTTAGAACAAAATTGTTTGACTGAAGTGATGGGAGAAGAAAACTTTTTTTTTCATTTAAGCTTTGGGCAAAAAATAATCAGCAAAATTTTTTATTCGTTGTAGGGTGAAAATTTGCAAAAGCATCTTTTCTGTTCTTTGCACTTGTTTTTTACAAAAGCTATTAGGTACTGATAGTATTTAATCAAAAGAATTGTTTAACTGCAATAAGACTAACTGTTATAATAAATTTGTTCCAAAACAAGGTATGGCCTAAATTCGGACTGAAATGCGAATTTAATTTCTGCATGTGGGATAAGGGTGATTCAAGAAAAACACAAAAGAAAACATTTAGACGTGCTGTTTTAGGCACATGGATAAAATCTTGAATGAAAAGTACAAAAAATCTTAGATTTTACAAAAAAAACTTAAAAAATATAATCTCCAATTTTAATGTTTTGCTAATTGCATGATACTCCGATTAGTTTTTTAATTAATATTCTTCAATATCTTACCAAAATTGCACCCTAAAGTTCTGCTGGATATCCCATAACACTGGGCATTGCCCCCCTTCCCCCCTACTTCTGCTAGATAGTCTTTCAAAAAAAAATCTTTGAAAAAATTGAGAAATTTGAGATATTTATTACTCGAGATTCTTTCTGCCTCTAAATTTTTATTATTTTTAGCTGTTCACTGACTGCACTATACAAAAAACTCTGGTCAGCTTTTATTGTAAGTATTTCTCCATCCCACGTTGTTTCTTTTCCTCTTCAGTTTCAATGCTTTCTGCCAGATTTCTCTTTATTTTTGCCATATTTGAATGACAGAAAACAAGCATGTGCACATTTTCTGGATCAAGGTTGTGTCTTTGATTTGTAACAATGCCCCCAGCAACAGAAAAAACTCGCTCAGATGAAGCAGAAGTGACTGGAATGCAAAGAAGTTTTCGTGCCAGCTTTGAGAGTAATGGCAAAGAGGTTGAACTATTTCTCCACCACATCAGAATATCCAGTTCTTTGGGATTTGGCCTTGGCTTTGCCAAATATTTATGAAGTTCTTCCTCCATGTTTGATTTTGTTTTGTTTGATGAACAGTCTGAAATTAATCACATTGTTATATTACTATGGCTCCTTTTTAAGAAAATTTTTAACATTGCATGAAAAATTAAAAGCAGCAGGAAATAATTATACGTTTATAAATTAATCATGAATCTAAAAATGGAGAATTAGTAAGTTAAAGTTAAATAAAATGTTTAAACTGCTTTAACAAGTTAAAGAAAATTTTTTTCTTTGAACATTTAGGACGGCAATAGCCCAAAAAGATTTATATGAGCAATCACTGATAAAAGATAGGTGTAGATTAGCTATAGGCATTTTGTTCATACTCAATGGTTTGGACCCTATAGTGACCCATTAATAAATGACAAAAAAGTTATTTTAGTTGAATCAGCAATGTCTGAAACTTAGTAGGACCTTTCATGTAATTTACTGGGAATATTACATAAAGAAATAAGATAATTTGAATTAAATAAATTATCAAATTTGTAATGGAAGCCACTAAGGAACAATAAGTATTTAAAAATACTATAATAAAAACTTTACTTTTGAAATATGAAAGAACAAAAACTAGGTGCTTAAAACTTTCTAGGAAAGAATTTTTATGATAAGAACTTCATAAACAAGTTTTTGAAACTCACCCTGCTAAACTGCAGTGTAAATTTCCAGCCATGTGCGCAAAATCTTTTACCTAGAACCACCCTTCATGAAAAATATTTAGCTAATTCAAAACCAACCCTCACCTTGAGCGGTCTTCAATTTTTTCATAGAAAAAGAAAAAACTTCTTTTTTCTAGTTTTGAATTCACAAAAACTTATTGAAAAAGTTCTTTCAAACAAATTTCAAAAGTAAGTTAAACACAGTTATTGTACTAAGATTATTTTAACCAAAATCTTCTGTCAAAACTATTTTAACTTGAAACAATAAATATTATAGTTAACCAAGACTTTTATTAGAATACCAACTATTCTACTGTATGTGTTAAAGTTTAGACTGTATCTAAATGCAGGCTAGGTTAAAATTGGGAATTTAATTATTTCTTGTATTATAAGATCAAAGTCTTTACAGCGATCATTAGAACTTCTTACCTACTTAAAAAGATTATTATTTTACAAAGTTTCTAAGATCTACATACATATAAGACCCTGATAATATAAGACACATTAAATTTTTGTTGATATAAAGTTTTTTAAGTAGTCAAATCACCAATTAACTAATGTCAAAATAAAGCAAAAAAGAGGTATTTAAATTTGATATCAGGCAAATCAGGAATTAATGTTAGTTAAAATAAAGCAGAACAGGAAGCAATATCTACTCAATCACTATTCAAATTTGAAAGATGAAAATAAAGAAATATTATAGACCTGATTTTTTTGCACTAACCCTTAAATATTTAAAAAAACAGATGGCAATACCTTCAAACACCAGTTGTTCTAAAGGGTCTGTTTGATCAATGATGTTTGGTTCCTCTGGAATGCTTTGACGGTTTGCATTGTTTCCAGATGAATGTCTATCTATAAGTTTTGTCTTGGTGTTGTTAAATAGATTCATTTTGTGCAAAACAGCTCCTTTGTAGGACGGATGAAGTAAATGAGACAAAGCATACAGATCTTGCTTTGTTCCACAAAGCTCAAATCTTTGTTCAAGCTGCTCCAAAAGTTTAGTTGCAAAGTTCTAAATATTCAAGTCATCCGATGTATTGACTCTATCTGTTAGTAAGTGTTGAATTCGAAACAGTTCACCACAAATAAGATGAATAGTTGGAACTGAGTCTGCAGAAAGCTTTTCAGAAAGTTCTTTGAAGAGCTCAAGGATTGGAAAAATCATTGCTAGAATTTGTAACTCAGCTTGTGTAGGGATGAAGTCATATTTCTGATTTTGAAGGTGTTCTAATGCTGGTTGAATTTTGAGAATGGATTTAATCATCATTGCATTTGAATTCCATCTGGTCGAAACGGGAGCGATGACTTTAATTGGTGCCACTGAAAAAAAGAAATACTTAAAAAATCATTTAAAGTATTTAAGTTTAAGGATCACACTACCAGTGGTGTTCAATTAAACTATTATTATTTATTTTGAATTATTATACAGGCTAGCAAGATAGACTTGCTTCTACTAGAATTAGTCACTATTTTTATAGTTATGTTGTCTATTTAGAAGTACATTGTTTACTTTTATTTTCAAATGCAGGAGTTCAAATGAATGACTTGATGAACCCTATTTTACTGACTCGGGTATCTAGTAAATCCACCTGGGTTAGTGGATTATGATATTTCAACAATAAAATATTTCTTCTTTTGGTTATTGGACAATCAAGGAGTTTGGTGAAGTCTTGTGAGGAAAAAATACCCCACTAACATGGAAAATCAGAATATGGGTAAACATTTATCTTCAAATTGAGGTTATCTCAGAACCTGCAGACTACAAAGGGAATTTACATTGTTTAAGGTACCATTAATGGGTGTGTTTACCTAGACAAAGAAAGTACTATAGTCTTATAGGCTCAATGAGCCTGTCTAATTTCACTTTTATTTTGATGAGTTGTAACTTCAGTGGAATGAGACCATGAGTGTGGTATTGGAAGCAAGTAAAACATAAAGTTTGAAGTTAACAGCAGTTTTGAATATGAAATAATAAAAAAATATTCAGTTATTAGGAGAATATAAAAAATAAATTAATATTGTAATTCTCCTCAATCAAAAACTGAGGACAGATAAAAATATGAATTCATGAATGACATTTCATATTATGAGCTGTACTATAAAATAGTGTTCATTAATTTATTTTGGAATACTAAGTTCATATTTAATATCACTTAATGGAATATTTTTGTTAAATCATGATTATTTGGCATTGTTTCAAATAAATATCAAAAAGATATTTCTGGCAATATTTTTTTGGGGTGGCAATTTTTAAATGAGGTTAACTAACAGTAGGGTTGCCTATCTGATGTGGTAAAAATTCACTTTTTTTAAACGAACTCTTTAACCTTCAACTGTTTTATTAAAAATTCTTTTGACTCTTGTACAGACAGAGTTAGCGCTATTTAGTTTTTTACAATGGAGTCATATATATATATATGCTAGGATATGAAAAATTCATCAATTTTCTTCTTTCCAAGAAATAAAATCTATAAAAAATGTTTATATAATCTGTGTATAATGCAACACAACTACAATTTGCTATTTTTAAATATGGCATTGTGAAGGGTTGGTTACTTTAAATTTTAATTCTTAATTTTTTACAATAGCAGAAGACAATTGAAAAAAATTTCAAAATAGTGATTTAGTATAAACTAACTATACCTCCTACATCCTTGCAAGCTTTCTTGATTAGTTCATTAGCTAAAGTTGATCGATGGGTTTTGCTGGAGAGCAGGGTTGCTTTCGTTATTGCCTTTTGAATTGGTTCACATCCTTCAACAGCTTTCTGCAAGACAAGATTGATTGCATGATCAGCACATAGTAATGAGTGAGAAAGTTGAGAGCTGTTTGGAAAGGATGCCCTCATATTTGCAGCTGCATCATGAACCACTACCTTCTCACATTCTGACTTGACATTTGGCAAAGATTCAATTTGTTTGTCTATTTCCACAGCTATTGCCACTGCAGTGTGAGATCCAGGAAAATGCTTGCAACTGATGACTTTTTTAATGAGGTTGAAATTTCTATTGACAAAATGCAAGGTAAGACTCATGTAAGCTTCATTAGCTCTTGACGTCCACATATCTGAAGTAAGAGCAAAACCATCAACTTCAGGTAACTCTTGTTCTAACTCTGTAAAGATTTGTTTATGAATCTGTTCATATAGTAAGGGAAGCTTGAACTTTGCAAAAGTTCTAGAGTTCTTAACTGTGACCCTTGGTAGCTGCTTCTTAAAAAATTCTTTTGTTTCTTCATGGTCAGCAACACTGAAAGGCATCGAGAGTGCAACAATCCACCTCATGAAATCCAGGTCAAACTGAAGCTGGCGCTTGTCATAAGTAGAATACTTTGGCTGGAAGAATGATGCATTTGACACAGCACTTTCTTCACGATGTTTTTTTGAGTTTGAAGGACTTTGTAGACTGTCTGATCCTGAAAAAATATTATTGTTTTCAGTCATCAGAAACATTTTATACTTCTCAAATCTAAATAATTTATTTACATTTTTCATTATTTTATTTATCTCCTTATTAGGCATTCATTATTCGGTTGAGTAGGACAGTGGTACAATTGCAAAAATGGAATGTATTCCTGATTTTTCACTGTATATTAGGCATGAGTATTCTGCTCTTTTATGGTGGACCTGAAGAAACTTTATTGGAGAATTCAAATTATTGAACCTAGCCTAAATTATCTGTGTGTCTGTGGAACAGAAGAATTCTTTTAAAACAAATAAAAATTCATGCTTAAAAAGTTCACTAATGAGGTACCTTTCAACTCAGTTCCAATGTTTACTCAAGAAGGGCTTTCTAGTTTAAAAGGTACCTTAGGAGCATTAGGGCCAAATTTTGAGAATTGATGTGACTGAGCCCGGTTTTTTCAACATCTTTAAAGATAAATAGTTGGGAGTTAGCAAAGTTCACTCCATCAAAATGTGTCTAAAAACTGATTTCATTATGAACTCAATATTCTGTTTCATAAACCAATGTTTATTTAGTTCAGAGTTTTACTGTGGAACTTATTTTTAAGGCCTAAACTTGAATTAAGCTATCTCACCTCATGCGTGTTCAGGTGTTAAAATTGTTTATTTTGTTAATTTAAGAAGCTGCCAAAGTTGGCAATAAAAATGCTATGAACCCCATTACAAAACTAAATATGTAACAGCTTGATGGGCATTTTTAGATGCTGAATTAAAAAAAACTCAATTAAATATCCCTCTTTCATTTAGAACTTACTGAAATTTTGTAAAAATGAATCAATTCGAGTTGAGTTTTTAGAGTTTATTGATTGAATCATTTTTACTTGTATTAACTTTCTTCTTGTCCTTTCTCTAATGTGTACATTATCTTTTTAATAGGTATGCTGTAAAATCTTTCGTTTCACAGAAATAAATGCTCAAAATTATTCTTATCATAATTTTTTGGGATTTAAGACTTAAAATCAGCTTAAAAATAGTTTTCTATCAAACAATATCTTTAAGCCAGAGGCTTATAAAAACCATGTTGAATTTTTTTACTTGAAATAAGTACCTTACTAAATAGGAATAAAATTTCAATAAACCCACACTGTAGCAAAAAAATATTAGTATCTTACCGTTGTCACACTGATTTAACTTTTGTCCTGCCTCTAAAATATCAGCAGATTCAATTGCTGCTTGTCTTTTTCGAGAGGCTTTCTTTTCAAGTACTTCTGCTGCAATTTTCTTGTGTTTTGACTTGAGATGACCCCACAATGCAGCTGTTGAAAGATTTTTACGGCGTAGTGTCACATTAGTGCACAGTCTACATTTAGCTTTTAGGACACCATCAGCATCTGGCTCACAGTCTTCAAAATGCTCCCATAACTCTGATGCTCTAACATTAGTCTCTGTCATTTCTAAAGTTTTTGTTTGATGTTTAATATCTAACTAATGACAAGCACTCTCAAATCACTAGTAAAATATTTCATTTTAATCACATTTTGAAAACAAAAACAAAATGGAACAAAAAAAGGTCCTATCTAAAATTTAATCATTCATAGCAATATGTATATATATATATATATATATATATATATATATATATATATATATATATATATATATATATATATATAATTTTTAATATTAAAGTTGTAAATGTTCTAAATAATGCTTTTCTCTTAAATAATCATTATAGGTTAAAAACTACCGACATAAGTTTTCTTTATGAGTAAAAATATTAACTACTTTTAATGTTATGGCTAAAACTTTATGGCACAGATCACTGAATGCAAGATTGCCAACAAATGTTGATGATTTTATTTCAATTAACAACATTTCAATTATAGCAACAAAAATTAGCATGCTTTTGTCAGTAAATTGGCAACATGATGTGAAGATTTATCAAGATTTATTAAATTACTCAATGTATGGGAAATAAAAGATAGCATACTAATAAAGAATTACTATCTTTGTCAAATTTTTATTTCAATTTTGTTTATTAAATAGCTTACACGATTGGAAATAACTCTACAATAGTAGTACTAAACTTTTTGTTTTTTACTAAAATTTAGTCAAAATAAATAAAATGTAGGTCCCCAAATGTGGCAATAGCCAGTATTAAGTCCTGAATATCTTTTTTCAGTTTTGATTTAGTACATTTGATATCCTAGTTTTTCATGCATTAAGGTAATTAATTTACATCTTAAATTGACCTAATACCATTGCTAATCTTAGGTTGAAACTATTAGTTGAGGCAACATTCATATATATTTACTAATTGCAAATTGGTGATGAAGTTTTCAATATTTTAACTTATCCTGCTCAACTTTGTTCAACTTCGTTCAACTTTGTTCAACTTCGTTCAACTTTGTTCAACTTTGTTCAACTTCGTTCAACTTCGTTCAACTTCGTTCAACTTTGTTCAACTTCGTTGAATTATTATTTCGTTACGTTCAATTTTGGTTTTTGGGAAGATGAAGTCTCACTACGTTACGTTTCGTTACGGTCACAAAAATGAAGCTAACACTGGTGCTTAATAACCAGTGTTTAACTAATCTGAGTGGAATAATCGAAAAATATAAAAATTCAAAGTAAAAAGTTTCATAAATTTACTTGAATTTATGCAGCTTGAAATTTGATGGGAAAAAAATTATTTAAAGCTGATTTTGTTTGCACTTGTCTTGAGGCTAAATGAATTTATTACGTTAAGCAACTGGGTTGTGTATAGAATCCTCCAATTAAAAAGTATCGCGTCGTACATTTACATCTTAACATATTATTCAAGTTTAGTTAACTGTATGGATCACAAATAAAGTAAAAATGTTTTTAAGTAAAAATGAAAATTTATTTAAAAAAAGTTGAAATGTTGAACATTTCGTTGTTTCTTTTATTGATGCAGAAAGTTATGAATTGTCCTTTGATATTTTTTCACAATTTTCATCATAATATAATTCCTACAGAAATGCTTAACGTTTAATGTTTAATGTTCAACGTCGTTTCGTCATTAGTTCCTAGGCTTTGAATTAGTTACTAGGCTTTGGTAGAGCGCGTTCTTCAAATGCACGCGGCCATTTGAAAAAGATCTTTTGAGCGAGTTAAAACTTTTTTCCTTTTGGAATTTAATTATTAGTTTAGATATATTACAAAAAGAATCATCTTAATCAATTATATATCATATTATAATTGAAGTAAGTATGTGAAATAGTTATATATACATTTTTATAAGATAAAGTAGAAAGGATTAAAATTTTTATTAGATAAAGTAGAAAGAATTTTAATTTTTTAAATCGTTTATATTTTGTTTGTTTTAGTTTTTCTTTTAGCAGTTTTATTTTGATTATTTTATTTTTTAGAAAGAAAATAGGGGTATGGATGTTATTTAAAGTTATACTAATGCTATTTCCATAAAAGGGTTATTAATACTTTGAAATTTCTGTGATGCTATTAACTATTTTTGTTCTTTTTTAGAAAATTTAGAAAAATAAATAAAAATTTTTTGCCAACACTGACATGGCATGTCACATGTTAATGTATGTAAAGGTTAAATTTTGTTATGAGGATTACAGTTCTTATGAAGAAAAAAAAAGAATGTAAAGAGTATTGTTTGTAAATATATATTTTGTATCTTTTTAAATTTTCTCGCATCATTTTTAAAATTTTTGTTTGCATATATGCTTTTTTGATATGTATGTGTATGTGGTAATAAGTGGTTTATAGTTGTTTTATCAATGTGTTTCTATAATAATGTAAAGTGTTTTTTTACTGTTTGTGTATGTGTTAATATGTGTTATATAATTGTTTTAAAAATGTGTTTAAATATGTATATAAGGAATATATTTAACCTTATATACATATTTAAACACATTTCTTGTGTTTATAGTTGGTACATATGTTTATATTATATTGTTTCCGTGTTTTCAAAGTGCTTTGACTTGGTAAACGTGTAGAGCAAGGTTTGTCAACTTTGCCAGCCAAGTGATGTACTTTTAACAGAGGGTTACACAATAGTGTTTAGTGTCAAACTGTTACTGCTTTAGGTCTAGCTGTTTTCAAGCCTTTATTATTAAAGGTTATTCTAAAAATACATAATAATGTATTTTGATAACATTTTGCGTAATGTTGTTATTTATGTTTTGTTATATGTTATATATGAATGTTACCTTACTTAAGTTATATTATAGATACATATTATATTAACTTATGGTGTGTGGTATTGTTGTGTGTTGTTGCTGTGATGTTTTTTTTGTTATCTTTTGAGTTAATAGACATTTGGCTTATCTTCATGTTGGTGTCTATTGTTAAAAATGGTAATTTTTTTAAAAATCACTGCTTTTAATCATTCACTAAAAGCCAATACAAATTATTTTGCCATATATACAATTTGTTTTATCTTAATTTAATTTTTTGTCTTTAGTGCTGTTTACTACATGATTTTGTTATGAATATTTTGGAATCATGATGTTCCAACATAAATTATTTTGTAAAAGCTAACATGAAATAATAGTATTTTGCAACTACTACTCTGGTAAATCACTACAGCTTTTCTCTATAATGTACACTAATTTTCATTTTTGTATGTAATATTTTTCTTATTTACTTACTTATTCATTACATTTTTTATTTTAGATTTATCAGATGATGTATTTATGTGGAATAGAAGAACGTAATATTGTAAAGTTTTGTGAATTTTTTTAAAACGTTTACTAATAATTTTATTTGAAGAAATACTATAAGTTTGCAAAAAAGGCTTTACAACGTTTTTTTTTTTAATTTTTCTTTGTTAGCAGTATGTTTATTATTACAATTGCATGTTTTTAATAATTTTTTTTATTATTGTTTGCTATGCTAATTTTTTTTAAAACATCTTTTAGCTGATATATATATTTTTAAAGTCATAAGATTATTGTATAATTTATCTTAAATGACAGTCTGTTATATTTAAAAATTATTTGTGTGTGCCATTTAGAGTAGAAAAAAAAGTTATATAGGAAAGATCACAATCTTCAGGATTCTTTAAGATTTTTCTTACTACTTTCAATTTCAATTAAAAGTGAATGGATGATATTAGGCTAGAAGCAGATATTAGTGTAGAAAATGTAAACGTTAATAGGCATGTTAATCATCGCAGAAATGAAAGAGATAGGCTAAGGCAAGATGAAATTAACATTCGACAAAATGCTAGATATGCTGCTCGGCAAGCAGCAAGTTATTCAAACCCAAATGAGGAGAGCTTGGTTAGGCGAGCTGAAAATAATCGTCGCAGAAATGAAAGAAATAGGCTTAGGCGAGATGAAATTAATAATCGACAAAATGCTAGAAATGCTGCTCGGCAAGCAGCAAATAATTTGAACCCAAATGAGGAGAGCTTGGTTAGGCGAGCTGAAAATAATCGTCGCAGAATTGAAAGAGATAGACTTAGGCAAGATGAAATTAATAATCGACAAAATGCTAGAAATGCTGCTCGGCAAGCAGCAAATAATTTAAACCCAAATGAGGAGAGCTTGGTTAGGCGAGCTGAAAATAATCGTCGCAGAAATGAAAGAAATAGGCTAAGGCGAGATGAAATTAATAATCAACAAAATGCTAGAAATGCTGCTAGATACGAAAGAATGCATTGTATAGCAAGAAGTAATACTATTCCAGATTATAATTATTTAGGAGAAATGAGTTATATTTGTCAGCATTGTGGTGCTAAAAAATTTCTTGATGAAACACATTTTTTATGTTGCCATAATGGAAAGGTAGTTTTGTCGCAACCTTCATCATTTCCACAAGATTTAGAAGATTTATTTAAAGGAAACTATGCAGATAGAAATGCCAATCTGAATTTTTTAAAATATATTAGAAATTATAATGCCTGTCTTTCTTTTGCTTCATTTGAAGCTAATGTAGTTCAACCCATGAATCATGGGCCGCCATGTTTTAGAATATGTGGTCAAGTTTTTCATCGTATAGGTAATCTAAGACCAAATCAAGATGTTCCGCCGACATATTGTCAACTATACATCTATGATCCACTTGCCGCAGTAAATTTTAGAATGCAACAACGTGGTAATGATCTTTGCTTAAATGATTTAATGTTTCAATTGCAAACTATTATTAGTGAAGAGAACCCATTTGCTCTTGCGTTAAAAAACATGGCTGAAGTGGAAGATGAAGAAGTTCGTCGAGCAGCTCTAGAAGGTCGCTCAGTGTCAGTTGTAAAAATGTCTTTACTTGAAGGGCAAGATAGACGTCGCTATAATCTCCCTTCACATAATGAAGTTGCAGTTGTATTTGTTGGTGAAGATGGTGCACCACCTGCTTCCAGGGAAGTTGTTATTTACCCAAGAGGTCAACCTCTTAAAACTATATCAAGTTTGTCTGCCAACTTAGATCCTATGGTTTATCCTCTATTTTTTCCGAGGGGTGATGCTGGTTGGCATAATCAATTGGTTCACAACCCTGAACATGCTACATTGGTTAGAAATCATGTTACATTATCTCAGTATTACAATTATAAACTTTCAGTTAGACAATTTTTTTCTTCACTCTTTTATGGCAAAAAACTGTTTCAGCAATATGCTGTTGATGCGTATGTTAAAATTGAAGGCCAGCGCCTTGCTTTCATCAGAAATAACCAAAACAAACTGAGAAGCGAGCAGTATGATGTCTTACACGACCATGTAAACAACCTCGGAAATTATCATAATGTTAGACCAGGGCGTGTTGTAGTTTTACCATCATCTTATGTAGGAAGTCCTAGAGCTTTAAAAGAAAACTTTGAAGATGCTATGGCTATAATTAAAAAGTATGGTAAACCAGATCTTTTTATTACTTTCACTTGCAACCCAAAATGGCGAGAGATAACTGAAAGTTTATATCCAGGTCAGACAGCAAATGATAGACCTGACTTGGTTATTCGAGTATTTAAACTCAAATTAAATGGCCTTCTCTATGACATTTTTAAGCACGGTGTATTAGGGAAAGTTGTAACACATGTTCAGGTTATTGAGTTTCAAAAGCGTGGTTTGCCACATGTTCATATTTTATTTCACTTTGCAAATGATGATAAGCTTGAAACAGCACATGATATCAATAATGTAATATCTGCAGAAATTCCAGATCCGATTGTTAATCAAGACCTTTATGACGTTGTTAAAACGTGTATGATTCACGGTCCATGTGGCATACTGAATCCAAATTCTCCCTGCATGAAAGATGGGGTGTGCAGCAAAAACTATCCTAAAGAATTTAATGCTAACACAATAGCAGTTCATAATGGTTATCCACGCTATAGACGTCGTGATAATGGTTTGGTTATCAATATTAAAGGTAACAATGTAGATAACCGCTGGGTGGTACCTTACAATCCATGGTTATCAAAGAAATATCAAGCTCACATTAATGTTGAAGCTTGCATGTCTGTTAAGGCTGTTAAATATTTGTACAAATACATATACAAGGGTCACGACTGTGCCAATATTTTAATAAATGAACAAATTAATCATGATGAAGTAAACACTTTTTTAGATTGTCGTTATGTTAGTGCACCTGAAGCATTGTGGCGAATTTTTGAGTATCCAATAAGTCACATGTCACACACAATTATACGCCTTAAAGTTCATCTACCTGAAAATCAATTAGTGTATTTTAGAGAAGGAGCAGAACAAATGGCTTTAGATCGTGCAGCTCAACGTGATACGCACCTAACAGCATGGTTTAAGTTAAATACTGAAAATGAAAGAGCACATTGCTATTCATATGTAGACATTCCTTATCACTTTATATTTGATGATAAACATTGTAAATGGAAGGTTAGACAAAGGGGTGGTGATAAGGTGATAGTAAGAATGTATAAAGTTAATCCAACTGGAGAATTGTTTTTTCTTAGACTGTTACTTTTGCAAGCAAAAGGAGCAACATCTTGGGAGGATGTGCGTACTGTTAATGGTATTGTTCTTGAAACGTTTCGTGAAGCATGTGTTTTGAAAGGCTTGCTGCAAGATGACACTGAATGGCAGAATACACTCTCTGAGGCGGTTTTAACACGTATGCCAAAGCAAATTAGACAGTTGTTTTCAATTATTTTGACATTTTGTGAACCTGACAATCCTTTAGATCTCTGGAATTCATATAAAGCTTTTATGATGGAAGATTTCATTCACCGCTCATTTCCACTTCTAACAGCTGAACAAGCTACTCTTCATCAAATTGAAAAGATTATTAATCAAAGTGGTAAAACGCTGGCTGATTACAATCTGCCAGTTATTGATGAGTTTATAGGCTTAAATCAAGAAAATTTTGATGAAAATGTTCAACAATCTATTGACGAAGCCAATCGAATGAGACTGTTGCTTAATGTCAATCAATTAATTGTATGTAATGCTATCCTTGCTGCACTGAATGAGCAACCAAGTGTAGAAAATCAACATTCTAGATTGTTTTTCATGGATGGACCAGCTGGTAGTGGAAAAACTTTTACTTATAATTATTTGATTGCTGAAACCAAAAGTAGGGGCATTAAATCTGCTACAGCTGCATGGACTGGCATAGCAGCAACTCTTCTTACAAATGGATCTACATTGCATGGCTTATTCAAACTTCCTGTTCCAATATTGGATAATAGCACATGTAATGTAACTCCTAATTCTATACACGGGCATTTTTTAAGACAAGTTAGTTTGTTTTTGCTTGATGAAACATCCATGATACCTAAACATGCCTTAAATGCAATTGATAGGTTGTTAAAAGATATTTGCAACAACAACTTTCCGTTCGGAGGAAAAACCATTCTTTATGGTGGTGACTTTACGCAAATTCTGCCTGTTGTGAAAAGAGGACAACCAGCTGAAATACTAGAATCGTGTATAAAATGTTCTTTGCATTGGCAATGTGTGCAGAAGTTTGCATTAACTGAAAATATGAGAGTACAAGATGGGGAAGGTGAATTTTCCCAATGGCTACTAAAACTTGGGAATGGAACAATACCTGTCAAAGGGGAGGATCCTTTTAAAGGATGCATTGAAATACCAAATCAGTGCATTATTAGAGAAAATGAATCAATTGTTGAAAAGATTTTTGGAGATGCTGATCAAAATGATTATTCTAAACGCGTAATTTTAACACCAACTAATGTTGATTCATTATCAATCAATGAAGAAGTGCTTGAATGTCTGCCGGGTGAGGTCAAAATTTATTTAAGTGCTGATCAAATTGATACTGATGACCTTAGTGAAAGAAATAACTTTCCTGTTGAGTTTTTGAACAGCTTAACTCCTTCAGGTATGCCACCTCATTGTTTAAAATTGAAAATTGGTTGTGTAATTATGCTACTTAGAAATTTAGATCTCAAAGCTGGGTTATGCAACGGTACTCGAATGAAAGTTTGTGCTCTTCAAAATAATTATATTGATGCAAAGGTTTTGACAGGTGTTTCTGGTGGTAAACGGGTTTTTGTTCCTCGAATTCAGTTGGCTCCATCAGATTCTAATTTACCTTTTGTTCTGAAACGTCGTCAGTTTCCTGTCAGATTGGCTTATTCAATGACAATTAATAAAAGTCAAGGTCAAACATTTGATAGAGTTGGGGTATATCTCAAAAAACCGTGTTTCTCACATGGTCAATTATATGTTGCATGTTCAAGAACTAGAGCGTTTAATAGTTTGTTTTTCAAAATTGATAAACATCTCATTCAAGGTATGGTAGGTGAAAAGTGTTACACAAATAATATTATATTTTCTAATGTTCTTAATTTATAGTCTCTAGATTTTCATTTCGAAAATTTACTGTTTGTAGGTTGTGAGCACATTTTGTATGTATAACTTTATTTATTATTTTAATATTTTTTTTCACAATTTTTGATAAATATATCTGTCATTTAATATTGTTATAAAATGTGTTTTTATGTGTTATATAAAACCATATTTGTTTATAGTTGTAATATGTTTAAATTATGTTGTTTCCATGTTTTCAAAGTGGTGTGACTTGGCATTATGTTGTGCAAGATTGATAACCTTGCCAGCCAAGCGGTGTACTTATAGCAGAGGTGTGACTTGGCAGCATTTAGTGCCAGGCGGTGTTACTGCTTTAGAGCTAGGTGTTGTCTAGCCTTTTTTAATTATTCTGGAAACACATGATAATGTCTGTTAATGTTTAGCGTAATGTGTATGAGAGAGTATGCAACCTTGATCTTTAAATCTAGGGTGTATTAATGTCCTAAATTTGAAGTAATTGAATTACTAATATTGAATATAAAAACAAATGTACTTTTATTTATTTACATGTTTAGTAAAAAGATAAATATATAGTTAAATTTAAATTGGTTTTCTAATTTTGCATTTCATATTTTAATTTTGTTTGTTATTTTCGCTGGATTTTAGGATCAAGGGTGTAATTATTCTATTGTTATGTGTTATTGTTGTGATGTTTTGTGTTGATAGACTACTTGGCTTACCTTCACGTTGGTGTCTATCGTTAAAAATGAATAATAGGTAGTTTCATTATTGGAACTTACTGCTTTTATTTATTTACTAAAAGCCAAGACAACATTATGCTAAAAATGCAATTTTTTATCTTAATTTGATTTTTTTTTTTTTTTTTTTTTTTTTTTTGTATTGTTAATCTTTTTGTTCTTCGAAACAGATTTTATAGTTACATTTTTGATAAATGTTTATACTAACTGCCATGTCATAATAGGTTACTATAAATAGGTAAATTGATTTTCAGTTTTTATGTGGTGTTTTTTTTTTTGTTGTTGTAATTATGGTATCATAATTCCATTTTTTTTTTTTTTTTTTTTTAAGATTTGCAATTGACGCATTTATACGATTTATAAAAAGAAACCTGATTACCGGAATATGCGACATAAATATTAAATTTGTATTTTACTCATTCCCAAAGAATGGAGTTAAGAAAAATTGGCTCTTATGTCCAGATATGTTTACTGCACATATTAGTAAATAAACTAATTATTTGCGTAATAAGTTAGACGCATTGATGAGTTATTTTAGGCATTGATTAAAATTGCTGTTGTAATTAGCGTAAGAAATTATATCATTGCGCATGCCTCAAAAGGTCAATTTAAAACGATATATAAATTGTAAAAGGTTATGAATAGGAGAGAAATATAAAACGCTAATGAACAACATAGTCGTCTTGATTTTACATTCTATTTAATCAATTTATTCGTTTACATTTTTTTTTTATATCTTAGCATGTCTATTACCTATATTAAATTTGTTTTTAAGCATATTTCTTTTTATTTTTTATATCGAATATCGAATTAATAGAATGTCTCAAATCGTCGATGACGAAGCTTTGTATTTATTTAGATGTGTATTATGTTACTGATTCGTATCATGTTGAAACGTATTTGTACTCGAATGCTTAGTTATTTATAATAAATTTGTTAAATTGTGTATATTTAACGTTTTAAAGGCTATCATCTTTTAAAAACACATGTAACAAGTGTATACCAAATAATAAATAACTCATGTGTAAATTACTTTCGTTTTACATTAATTTGATTAATAAAAATTCAACAATATTTCAGCTTTACTTTTTCGTCTATTTAAAGCATGTTAAAGCGTTGTTATTTTGTGATCAGTAACTAAAAACGTAATGTTGAACTAAGTAATGTAGACGCAAATTGCTTTGGTTTACATCGATAACACTTATATAAATTGTAAATTACTAAACTAATGTTAAATAATTGGTAAATTATTATACCTCCGCATAGTTTGATTTTATTTTTACAGATGGTTTGATTTTTTCAATTTCAAGGCGTTTTTCTAAAAGGGTATTAGTTAAGGTTTCGCAATTTTAAATTGTGGAAAACGGCCACCATAAATTAATTTGTAAAAACGGCCACTATAAATTAACATGTTAAATAATTGTAACTTATTTAACCTCCTACTTCCTTTTTATTTTATTCTTACATTTAGTCTTTTTTATTAATTTGGAGGGGCTTTTCGCAACTTTAAATTGTGGAAAACAGCCACTATAAATTAACAGACCGACCATAACCCGTATTACGGGTTGCTTATTGCTAGTATTAAGTAATCCTAAAAATGAATGGGAATTTTTTTTACTACGGAACTTAATTATACTTTGTGACTGTTGTTTCGCATTTTAAACTTTAAAATCTGTTTCAAAACTTTCTGAGTCACGACATCATGACAGAAGTTGCACAACCAAAAAGTAAGATAGAAAAGAATTAATGCCTTGATGGATTTACTTGTTTCAAAAAACTTAGAAATACAAAATGGCCATTTCTTTCATGCCAACTTGTTTCACTGCAACCTTATTTGTGAATTAGGAGTTGCACAACTAAGTCTTCGCTAGCTGCAATAACATCATGAGAGAAATTGCACTACCAAAAAGTAAGATTGGAATGATGAGGAAGTTTTCTTCGAATAATATCCAGCATACTCTACTGAACATTTGTTGAACACATTTTTCATTACAACTTTTTAATCATGAATGTTTTTTAATTTTTATTTTGAAGCTGCATGTTTCCTTTTTTTTTAATGTTTAACCTTATTTTTCCGAAACATAGTGACATTAAAAAAATGGTCTTTTAAAGCTTTAGGGCCAATCTTTTCAAAAAACATTACGCATTATGCGTTATGCAATCCTTTATGCAGTCTTATCACAACAGTAATTAATGGTAGAGTTATGAATTTAATATGGAAATCCCCGATAGGAAGGATACAAAGATCAATTTTAAAACATTACATTTTGAGCAACAAATTAATTGCAGAAGTTGAATAGAGGAGAATATATCTTTCTACAGAGGAAAGTTGCAATTTGATCAACTTTTGCATGACACGGAATATTAAGAACACTGGGAATATTATGGCAAGAATAGAATGTTTTTACTCACAATAACAGTTCACCAGAAAACCTCTGAGTTAGATGTTCCGCAGATTATATCTGTATGTAAAAAAGCAATACAAATGATGAAAAGCATAATCATATCGAGAAACGTGATTACACTAGCTTGAATAAATTTATATAGTAACAGCTTTTCAAAACTAACGACACACTCTCAGTTAGTTCAATTGCAATTCCTTCATATAATGTACTAATATTAATGAAACCTGATTTATTTAAAGTTACTTGCACGAAATTCAAGGTTTAAGTAATAATAGAGTTTCCAAGAAAGTTCGGGTCAAATTTTATGTGGAATTGCAAGGTAACTAAATGACGAAGAATTCCAAATTATTTAGCACATATTCATTTACTTAGTTTAGAACGTAAATCTAACAGCATTCGTTTCAGAAATATATTGCACATCATGATTACATTTTATTTATAAAAAAAGTTCCACTCGCAAGAAATACTTTTTTTCCAAAAAAGGTATTGATCAGCTGTATCTTTGAACTCAAGACAGTCAAAAGTAGCAGATTTACACTTTTCAAGGTTGTCTCTCATTTATTTTAGGCTTATGTCAAACAAAGCGTAACTTTAATTGATCTTAAAGTTTACATAAAAAAAAGTCAGGAATCAATAAGTTTGTTATTACTCAAACTCTTTTGCGAGTATGCATCATTTATGTAGTATATTTCATTTAAGACGATATATCAATTCATAAGGTTAATAATTAATTAGTTTTCTGTCATTAAAACTGGTGAAGCACTCAGAAATTTTCAAAAATTTCAATTAAAAATTATATTTATTTTACTTAAAGCTTTAAGAAAAGTAGAATCAATCTGAGTTTTTGATGATTTGCAGTTCATTTCAGATTTAAGTTTTGTTATGCTGTTTATTGTGCTATCCATGAGCAATCACAAATTTAATTTAAAAAAATGTGAATTTAAAAAAAGAAGGAAATTTCAAAAATTTAAAAGAAATTTAAAAATTTAAAACAAAAGCAAAAGAAATAATGTTTCATTCTGTTTAGCTTTTGAAAGAAGTTTTACCTTGTGTTTTATGTATTTTTGGATTTTACACTCTCACTTATTAGCAATAAAAATCTTTAGCAACATCTTGTTTACCATCTCAAAATCAAAATAATTTAGCTAATTGCTAAACTTCTTTTTTTAAAGATGTTTGAATTATAACCATTTTTTTTATGTGTTTTGTGAAGAACATTTTATTTTTTGATGTGTGGAATATATCAACATATAAACTTTGTACTGCAATCTACTTTCTACAGTGACGTTGTGCTGTTGTTAGAATAAGCTTGTTTAATTTAACTGTTTCTTTCACTATTTTGAAGTGAACAAATGAGAAGTTTGAAGAAATTATCAAGAGGAATGAAAATAATATTTAATAAAAGATAAAAAGTACTCGCCTTCTGAAAATGATGATAAAATTCACACCAAAAGTCTTAGGAGAAAAAGTTATTGTAATAACTTGATTGAGAACTTGAATCTCAATCAAGTTGCCCCTTTGATAATCCTAATTTTATCATTGACTTTAAACTCTTAGAGTCATTTTTTCATGACACTTTTTATGTCTACTATGTATCTCAAACGAAATTTGTTTAGTTGAACAGCTTTCATCAAGATACTCTCGTTTTATGTGTAAAGCATGCAAATGTAATACAGAAACTTTTTTATCCAGTGAATGTTTCAATAATAACAAAGTTCATGGTCGAAAAAATGGAGACTGCTAAGGGAACATTAATCATTAGGAAGCGATTTTCGCTTTAAGAATATGGTTTCAATTCAACGTAAAACTTTAAATTAGATTTCAGAATTATTATATGAAAAACTTTCGGAAACATGGACAGCAATTTATGCAAAAAGTCAGTTACAAGAAAAGTTTATTTTCAGGGTCCACCTACCCATATCCATCATATTTTTGTTCTGCAGATGGTACATGGAAGAAATGCGGATTTAATTTTATGAACGATATTGTCTCAGCAACAAACTCAGGAAATTTCACGTTCAAAATTTATAAACTCAAGAAAATGTATTGACAATCTCATTTTGAGAAAATATTGCAAAAAACTGCACGTCTAAATTTTGACTATGACAAATGTAATCTAAATTTTTAATATGACTTTTTAAAGTAAGAAGTGCTCCATGTATCAGAATAGTTTTCTGCTCAATAAAAGGAATGGACTCACTTGAAGTTTACGAAGTTCAATGGAAAAACACAATTTAATTTATAACCAACAAATTAAAGATGAGATATCATTTATTGAAGAAAAGCCACGGGAAAAATCTAAAAAACAAGCTAAAACAAGTCAATCACTTGCCGAATGAGTTTATTTTTTTGTTAAAACAAGCAGATTCTTTTCTGACGCAAAATTTACCAATATAAACTTAAAGCGCATTTTATTATTTTACAGGCATCTCTCAAAGATGAAAGTGTTACCGTAATATAGAAAGCATAAAAATATGAAGTTTCGAAACATTGTCTCCGTTATAAGATGGTTCATAAGTGGTCAATATGTTTTATACAGTTAGAAAATCTTCTCATGAGTTGTAAGAATAGCAAACCTTTATTCCGAGGTAAATATATGTTGCGACAAACCAGAAAACTAACCGTTTTCAAATTCAATCAGTTTGTGAATTTGGTGAAAGTAAATGAGCGAGGAAAACTGTCGCTTAGAAAATAAAGCGATGTGTTTAAATTTTTGATGAATGAGTTTGTACAGGAAAAATGGAGGGAAAAAAAATTTGATGCTTTTTTACATGCAACATTTTTGACGTTTTACATCTTTTGAATCCGACTGATGACGATGAAATAATTTTGGAGATTATAAAAGCCTTATTCAAATGTTAGCTGAAGATAATTTTGAGCAGAGCTTCAAATGTAGAATCGTTTGCAATCGTTTAGTCTTTCTATGATCAAAGATGATTTTCTCTACTTATAATTTTATAAATACTTCTCTAATTATAAATTAAATCACTTTGACAAAATGTATTCATCTAGATGAGCGCATATATCTAGATGAGCGCATTTATCTATCTAGAAATAAATTGTAACAGGCTTCAAGTTAGAGCCAGGGTTTATCTAGTTAATGAATGTATGACCATTCATCATGGAGTGACTAAGAGATTCATCTCTATCTTTAATATGAAGTGGAAGTGTATTGTGTAAAATTATAAAAATAGATTATAAATTGAAGCGTTAAGTAAACATTTCATGTAAAAAATAAAAGTATTTCTTTTTTAATATGAGGATATTACAAAATAAATACGAGCCACAGCCATTTCCGTCTTCGATTATCATAGAGGCCCCATTTCTCATTTCCAGTGATCAAGTGATCAAAAAGCAGGCTTCATTATTGTGTAGTTGAAGCAATGAGTTGCATGTGTTGGATCTGCTAGATTTGTTTTTTTCGGAAAAGTTACGGTGGACCCAAACACCTGCTCTACTCTTGTGGGGAATTATTTAGACTTTCCCTGAGACACTAAAGAGTCACTTTTTGAACTTGATAATATATTTTACATCTGACTGCGAATCAATACATTTTACAAAATACACTCTCTTTTTATACATTTTTACAATTGCGTCATTTTCACACATTTAATGCAATAACAGTTACATACATTAACACCTCTATAAATTAGCACCTATAAACATTAACACCTACACACATTAGCACCTACAAACATTAACACCTTCGTACACGCTAATTACATCCTGAAGACTTTATTCACGACACTCTGCTTCGTATGTTCTTGGATGATCGACTAAGGTTGGTTAAGAGTGTTTGATAGTTCCTCAACTATCTGGCACGGATACGGTTCCACTTCCGTCCTTAACATGTCATGTCCTAAAAAAGATTGTTTTAACATGCCATTGTCTAAAGTTGTTGGTATTCCTGATTGACTCAAGTCGGAAAGATCAAAATTACCTGAGCTAAACTTAGAAAACCACATTTGATATTTACGCACATCTTATGCACTTGGATAAACATCAAAAATGCTTTTAACAGCAAGTGTTGCGTTATTACACTTGAAGCTCAAAAAACATACTATGTCGGATATGTACCTCTTCTGGTATTTGGCTGCCTTACATAAAATTGCACAAAATATTTAAGATTTAACTATCTGCAAGTAAAGCTTGTTGTTAGAGCAAGACCGTCGTTCTACACTCTTAAAGACAATCTCAGAAAAAGATAGTTTACAATGAAAAGCTTTGTTGAATTTTTTTTATCCATTAGGATAAAGTGTTGCTGCAGATTAAAGAATTTCTGTGAAAAGTCATGTAAGATTGGGAATTTATATACCGCGACCTTTTTTAGGCCTCTTAGATATTCATTAAGTTAGTGCTTAAAAATTGTCAGGTTTTCTAAGCAACAGAACGTCGGGCTTGTTTAAAAACTATAAAGATAAAATTGCGAATCTAAAAGTTAAAATCACACTGTTTGCTAATAGCACTGGTCAACAAAAAAGAGTTTTTTCATCTCATTATAAACTAAATCATTATTTTCAAAATCAGTTTTTTATGCTGATTCCAAATATGTTATTATTTTTCTTTTTGGAATTTTTCTTTTAACAGAATTGTACGAAAGCTCATCTTATTGCTACTCAGCTAATAGATCATGAATATTTGACATAAGTTTAAATGGCACTGGTATATTGAACAAAAATAAACAAAAATGAATTATTTAAATCAATGTGGATATAATTTTCTTTCGTGGAATTTATCAGGTTCATTGAGCTATAACATCCAACAGTAGTAAGCCATCAAGCTTTCATTCCAAAAACCTTGGTAGCGTTTTTCCATTACTTGAATGTCTTGCTGAAGTCGTTTACCTAGCTTATTACATTCAGCTCCGAAATTTTTAGAGAATTAATCATGATGCAAATGCAAAAAATACAATTTCAAATACATGTGACATCCCATTCTCTAAAAGGCAGGTTCTGAATACCAGCTTTAAAAGTGAGAGATTTTGATTGTGCAGAAAGTTCCGACAAAGCTACGTGAAAGTCTCCCGTGCTTCTTTTTCTTTTACACTGAGAGAAAATGTAAATTTTTAATCCTGTAATACTTCGCGAAACTGCGCCTTAACAAAAATTCCCTCCTTCAGTTTTGCAGCGCTGAATTTGGAAATTTACTTACCAGGTATTGAAATCTACAGAAATTGTCTTTCCAATTGCTTTCGCGTAGTTCTTCATTAAGCCAAGCTTAATATGGAGAGCTGGTAAGAGAGTTTTCTGAGGTTCGACCAAATGATTATATTTGACACTATTTCTTCTTGGATTGTACTCTTCTCACAGGCACTGGAAACAAAACTTTGTGTATATAACATTTAAATCACCGAGGATATTCCAATTATGAGTTTTGCAATTGATTGATTAGAGTAATATTCTCATGTTTTCATGAGTTTCACTTAATTGAACGGACATTCATTTGGTGAAACATTTTCTTAAGTCTAGATGCTAAACGCTCGGCTTTTTCTTTTGACGAGGATAATTCTCTAACTAAATAATTGAGCTCATCTTGGTAAAGGTTTCTGGTCCGATATTAGAATCAGGGGTGTAATCCAAAGCCTTAGAATCTTGAACACTATTGTCAATAAAAGTATTAAGTTCAGTTTCATCTTCAACAGATTGAAATGGAAGGACTGAAACAGGCAGTGACACAACATGAGGAACTGGTCTGATGGCTGAGTCTAAGTTTGGATACACAATTTGTGCTTATTTTTTATCGAAAAGCCATTGGCAATAATAGTAAAAAAGTAGCAATCAGTAAGATGGTCCTATGTTCCCTCCATATCTCGGGTATATCAAATGGAAGTGAAGTTTTTCGTATATGAAGCCAATCACGAGAACCACTAGAAAGCGAAGTACAAATAAATGTGCGGAGCCCATGACTATTCCTGATTGCCAAATGGATATCCAAAATACAATTTGTAGATTTTAATTAGGTCATTCGTAAGTGTACGTCGTTGTCCTATAGCTGTAAATGATCCGCACACATAACAAAGTATGACTGGATGGTTTTTACTTGTTTTTGGCATACTAATAATTAAATTTGTAGCCAGCAAAAAAATCTGAAATGACAAGCAATACTATTTAAGTTGTAACAAATTCACTAAACACTACAATACATACAGAAGCGTGCAAAAGTTTAGTAATACCTACATTTTCAGTTTTTAACTCATAACTTTTCACAAACTTTCTCAAATAACCTGAAATTTTTACCGAATGTGCTCTTTATTATAACAATTCAAAATCCATTTCACAAAATTTTTAAAACTCACCGGTCAATTAATTTTTATTGCTTTTTTGAAAAGGCTTCCGTGCAAAAGTTTAGAAACAGTATAATAACCCGCAATAATATCAGGTTTTTGTAAACAAAAACCTTATAAAAGGTTAAATTTTTTCTGAAATTTTTTATTTGAATTAACTTGAGATATTTCAAAAGCAATGAAGTATAACTAATTGAGAAATTATTTGTGAAGTTTTATAATTTAATTACGTAGTGATATTTTAAAAGCATGGGAAAGGCTAAGGAAGTTTCAGATGAAATGAAAAACTGATTATAAAAGCTGTGGGGAAAAAAATCATTTACAAAAGGATTTCTGAACTTTACAATGTTTCTTAACCAGGAATATGTCATATTATGAAAAGGTTTCGTCAGCGCAAAAATATTGAAAGCAAGCCTCGCTCTGCAAGACCTAAAGTTACAACTGAAAAGGCTGATAGATTATTAGTAAGGATTTGCAAGAATAATCCTCACATGACTGCTGTCGAACTTAATTCTATTATGCATCAGTTTCATGGCACAAACTGTAGTGTTGATACAACTAAACGTCGATTACAACAAAATAATCTGTATGGTTGCCGTCCAGTTAAGAAACCTGTTATATCTGCCAGAAATTTAAGAACCAGAATAAAATTTGCGAGAGATCATCTCAGTTGGACAGTTAATGATTGGTCAAAAGTCCTTTTCTCCGATGAATCAAAGTTTATGCTATTCAGTAGTGACGGAATTAGATGTCAGACGTCCAATACGAGACAGATTTAATCCAAAATATCAATTACCTACTGTTAAACATGGAGGAGGAAGTGTTATGGTTTGGGGGGTGTTTTAGTCGTGACAACCTGGGTCCCATTCATCGCATAGAAGGTATTATAGACCAGAGAGTTTATTTAGACATAATGAAGAACATTATGTTGCCCCATGCAAAGGACAAAATGAATCGCAATTGGATCTTTCAACAAGATAATGACCCAAAGCTTTGTGCCAGATCTGTTAAAGAACATTTTCAATCAAAAAAAGTCAACGTTCTTGAATGTCCTTCACAGAGCCCAGATCTCAATCCCATTGAGCATCTTTCATCTTAGATCTTTGGGAGTACATTGACAGGCAATTATTTAGTAGAAAACCAACCAACAAAGACAATTTATTTGGTTTGATTAAAGAATGTTGGTATAATATTCCTCAGGATGTTCTCATTAATTACGTTGATTCGATGCCTCGTCGCTGTGATGCTAACCAAATACTAACTTTTTTATTGAAACTAATTTATTAAAAAATTGTAAATTTTGAAAGTTTTAGTAAATATTTCAGCTTTATAGAAATAAATAATATCTCAAATTCAGCTGTTTCTAAACTTTTGCACGGAAGTCTTTTCAAAAAGCAATAAAAATTAATTGACCGGTGAGTTTTAAAAATTTTGTGAAATGGATTTTGAATTGTTATAATAAAGAGCACATTCGGTAAAAATTTCAGGTTATTTGAGAAAGTTTGTGAAAAGTTATGAGTTAAAAACTGAAAAAAAGTAGATGTTTCTAAACTTTTGTACGCTACTGTATTTTATCTCATCCCAAAAACTAGACGTGCTACAGAAAAACTAAAAACGGATTTTAAATCAGTGTTAAGATTCTATCTAGTCCACGTAACCAATATAAATCTTTGATAAAAAAAGCTCGCTGATCAGTGTAATTATTTAATATTTGGCCATAACATTTTTAACAGCACATGATGTTTCAAAACAACAAAATATAACTAAAAATATTTAAACGATGCGTAAAAACAGATGTGCTAGCAAAAAGAAATTGCCCGGTTTTCAGCAAACTAGGTTTCCCCGAAAAAGAAATTATGTTACAAACATAGGCGCCGAGCTCACGGGGGCAACAGAAGCAGTACCTCCCCAGGAAATTTATACTAATAATATATTATCACGGATTATTATGAGGGCGAGAGTATCTATTCGCCCCCGAGATAATCCGTGATAATATATTATTAGTATAAATTTCCTGGGGGGGGGGGGGGGAGCACTGCCCCGGTTGTGCCCGTGAACTCGGCGCCTATGATTACAAAACCTTTTTTTTTTCACACCTTCTAACGTAGAATTTGTCAATGAATTAGAAAAACGATATAAGTAACTGAAAATAATTAACGTACGTACATAAGACTTTCTAACAAGTTATTTGTTGCACTGCCTCCATTTTTATGAAGAAGATTTTCTAGATATGGATGATCAGTGGGATGATGAGCCCATTAAGAATTTCTGCAACGTAAACAACGTAATCACTGATAGTAAAATATCGTAACCACTGATAGTGAAGTATCTTAAAAAGTTATGCTAAGGCTTCAGAGGAGGATTCGTCAATGCTAGCAAAAACTAAACCCATTGCAACAATAAGATTGTTACAAGATATTACGAGGATGAAATGTTAATCTTTTATTATGCCATTACAATGGCAAGACGAACAGGAAATATTTACAGTAGTTATTCATCCAATCGATATCTGACATGAATGATCCTTAAAGCCTACTTAACTTAAAGAAGCAAGCTTTACCAAAAGCTTGCCTTTTCTCATCTTTCTGTATCCGTCTTGCTTCCATCTGATAAAGAGCTTTTCATGAATTTCTCTCTTTAAAGTACTATAGTAGGAGTACCCGAAAAAGATAAGTTAGTTGAGGAAAATGTTACAAACTCTCCACTTTGCGTAATATCAATGCTGCGTATTGGTCAACAGGCTATTAGTTGCTGGTCCAAATTAAAATTCTCCAACGAATCTTTAAGTTTCAATATCAATTCAAAACTAGGAAGTTGTGGTTTTAACACCAGAAACGCTCTTTCAAGTAAAATGAACAGAAAAGCATCAGAGGGCACTGTTAAAGGAATATGATATCATAACATTTCATACACAATAGAAGATTTTTATAAAAAAATTTCAGTTGTCAAACGTAACAAGGGATGCCCTTTACCGCACTCCAATAGTTGTATCACTTGCTTCATCTTTGGATGCAGTATTCATACTTTGTTTTATATATATGTTCATAGAGATGCAACATTTAGATCTTCCAAAGGCTTTAAGCTGAAAACAATGAAGCATCATCTTTGAAAAGACTGATCATTTTGATGACAAAAGAATCAGTTATGTTGAAATAAAGTGTGTTCTGTTTGAAAAGGCCGTCGCAATGATAGATGCAAGATAGTTGATGAAAACAAACATAACTATTAAAGAAATTGGCTGTTGAAATACAAAAAACTCTAGAAAAAATTAACAAAAATTCAGGTTAAAGCGAAAGGTATATCAATGTAGCCCCAGAATACATTTTAAAAAAAGGTAAAAGATGTCAGTGAGCTCTTTCATAAAGAATTAGATCTCATGAAAATGTCAAACACACTAAAAAGAGTACAAATTGGCAAGAACTTATTTCCAATACATCCACTGATACACTGAAGCTTAAAATAACGAAACTATAACTCGGAGACGATAAAAAGCATATGTGCTGTGATGCAATTTCAAATTATAAAAAGTAGCAGTTAGAGATAATCCAAAATAGTCTTCCTTATCATATTTCTATAAATAGCAGTAACTGCATTGGGAAGAGGAAAAGAAATATAAGTGATGTAAAAATATATATCTGATTGTCATACACGCATCTTTCTGATGTTTGTCATCAATATTCAATTACCACAAGAGTTAAAATTAATAGAGAAAAAGGAAAACACAGCTACAAACGATAAACTCTCATCTTCCATTGAAACACCTGATCTGCAAATGCGCTGCGACAGCCTAAGCATTTTTTTATTCGGTGTACCCATAACAGTTGAAATTATCATTCGTAAGATTGGTAGGATATATGAAGCTATATACAGAAACCATGATAACATTAACCAAGAACCCACCAAAAAAATCAAAATACTTACTAAATCTGCAGCTCCCTTGCTATTGAATTGAATTGCTTTGGAACTATTAGATGGTAATGGTTTATCAATTCCGTGAATTTGGCTAAAAGAGGTATTTAAAGTGTTAAAAAAACCCTATATGGAGTTTTATGACCTAAATCATGAACCAAGATTCTTTGTATTAACAGTGCTTTGAACTCAAAGCTTTGGCAAGGTAACTTTCCTGAACACCATATTTTGATTAGAGCTTCCTGTAAGTGCTGGGCGCTGCACGAAAGGA
The DNA here is from genome assembly GCF_058129835.1 of Hydra viridissima. Taxonomy (NCBI): domain Eukaryota; kingdom Metazoa; phylum Cnidaria; class Hydrozoa; order Anthoathecata; family Hydridae; genus Hydra; species Hydra viridissima. The sequence continues at coordinate 2,865,120 of NW_028324314.1, forward strand.
GCTTGCTTACAAATGATTCCAGTATTTTTGAAGACTACAAGAATGATGTAATTCTTGCTATTGACACACAAAGGTTAAGCGCTCCTGAGTGTGAAAATAATAATACTTATGGTAACGAAATTGCAGCGTTCGTTCTTGGAACATCAGATGTTGAAATAGAAAATATGAGCGGAAAATTCCCAAATGATGTAAACAATTCTTAGAGATGCTTATGAAAATGAATATGGTTAATTTTTTTCCAAATGTCGCGTTTTTTTCTTTGATCCTTCTGCCAAAGAAAATACATTTCTGGTCAAAAAATTTTGATGAAGTTTATGGGCGAGGTTATTCTAGCAAAAAATAGTATAATGCAGAAGAGATATCGGCACATTCAAGAAATTGTTGACATTTCACTAGAACATGATATTTTTTATTTCCACAACACCTGATAAGATCTGGCTCAATTGCACTGCTAATTCAATCTTATAGCGAAGCTTGCTCAGAATTAAGAGATCATATTTCAGCATAATTGCTCACTAACAAGACGGGAAGTTTACAATTAGAAGAAATTTGAAAACAAAAATAGAGATGGTCTGGAACGGAATCTTAGGAGAAAACTACGTTTTAAGTGTAACTAATAATGAGCAGAATCAAGTCAAATATGAAATTGAAAACAAAACTAGCCTATTGAGATCATATCTAGAACATAGTTTAAACAAAAAACATTAAATCCTATATAACAAAATTAATTCCTGCTTTAAGTCTAACTTTAGATTTAACTTTAACTATTTTCAAAAATATAAGAATTAAAGATAACTTTCTTGAGACAAATTTATTTAAATTTTTCTTTAAAATGAAGTAGAGTTATTTTACAAAAATTGAAATGATTGCAATTACTAAAAAAATTTATGTATAAAATTTTATTTAATAACATATCATTGGCAAGTTCTTTTTACTGACATATAAGTATAAAAAAATAGATTTTAATTTACTTATACACAGAAATTTAAATAAACGCTTATTCCCTTCTACACCTCATTGAGTTTTGAGTTAGTATCAGAAAGCTATTTACGAATTGTCAAAGCTTAATTTTATTTCTATCAACTAAAGTGGTACCAATTTAAATATATTGTTAATTACAATATTGCTTAGAAAAAGGCTGAAAGTCAGGGGCTTGAGGAACTTAAGTAAAACATATCAAAAATCTCTAAGTATTGCTTTTAGGAATTATTGAAATTTTGATTCAAGATAACTGTTCAGATCTTGCGCTATCCTTTACAATACTAGAGGACGCTTAATAATTGAAGATGTCGCTTATTCAAAGGGTTTAAAGAATTATTTATAAATACTTCTGCAGATGGCAAGTTATCATTACAGACATTTGCAATAGTAAGATTATAAAGGGTAACCAGATAATCATAAAAGGTCCTCCCAAAAAAGTAACATTAGCTCAAGTGAACATGGCTTTTGACTGAATGTAATAGTTAAAGACAAACATCAATAAACATGATTTCACTGACATTTACTTAACCATGTTTTTTGGCTAAAATCATTTTGACATTTAAATAATCTAAATTCATCATAGTTTGATGAGAATCTTGTATTCTCTGGAGCAGTAAAGTCAGTTTCCGTTACATAACAACTCCTTGTGATTGATTCTGCTGGTATGCAATATTTGCTATTTGTATTCTTCTCCATACCAAGTTTTTCAAAGCAATCTAAAAGAAAATCAAGTTTCAAAACAAGTCTTTAGATTTAGCACTGTAGATGAACATAGGAGCTGTGTAAGTTAGAGTGCCAAAACTCGCATCTTCAGAAATTCTGTAAATTTCAGAAATATCTCACTTGTCACGTTTTGAAAACTTTGATATTAGTGCATTTTTGTGTCTCAACTTATCAAAGCATTGATTTTAATCAATATTTTAACTTTAATTCTTAGGTGAAAAAAAAAAATTTAAAGATAAAATAATTTCTTAAAGTTGTTCAATTAGCTGTTGATAAAAGGAATTTTTTTATCATTTAATAAAAAGTGCATATTTAGGATTTGTTTTTTGTTGAAACTTTAATGTCTCTCTACATACTTCTTTCTCTTTTTCTTCTGTAAAAGGAAAAGAAAGAAAGAAAGCTGTACATTCCAGAGGGTCCTCAATACATCAAAGGTGTAAGAAGTTTCTCATGAAAGGTATTGATAATCTGAAAGTCTGTTTAATTGTAAAACATTAAACTTAAAGTTAATAAAGATAAATAAATTGTAGTTTTTTTTTCTTTTTATGAGTATAAAGATAAAATTGCTGGTTAGATTAATTACCGTGTTTACAAAATACGTAAAAAGGAATTGTTTGGTGATTATTTACATTCTTTTACAACTTTACAGTGCATTTTTACCGATAAAGTAAAACCACGTTAAAAAATAATTCAAATTGCCTAATCTGTAAAATCAAGTAAAACCTAAGAGAAAAACAAATTTACATTAATAAACAGATACTAAACATTTACTGTTAAAATATTGTTCTTTTTTTTTTTTTGTATACTATTTTAATATTAAGAGTGATCTAATCGTTTGAGCATCAGCATTCAAATGTGATGTGTAGTTAATAACACTGCCAAAAAAGAAAAAAATCTTTTTTTCTGTTGCATGAGATATTTAAACAGACTTTTATTTTTTAACGCTGATTTCAAGTATAAGCTCCATTTTTATTTTTGCAATTGCATTTTTGGTAGCATGCTCATGCTTTGACACGCTTTTGTTAACACGCTTTTGTTAACATGCTTTTGTTAATTTATTTTTACAATGATTACTTAAGTTTTTTAACAAAAACTTCTTCATAAAGATTTTCAATCAATGGTTTAAAAAAAAGGCTAAAGTTCAATTACAATAAAAAATAATTTAGTTTTTAGGAGTATTTTGTTTTTTAGTTTATTTAGTTAAACAAGAAGTTAGATATTTAACAAGAAGCCAACTATAAATCACCTAACATAAAAAATGCGATTAAATTCTCTTTACTTCGAAGTAAACGCTATTTGAAAATACTTATCGCTAAAAGTGAATGATTTCCATGTGAAATCTCCCAATTGAAACAAGCAGAGGCGTTGTACAAGCAGAGGCGTTCGAATAGTTTATCGATTAAAAAGCAGTAAACCAGATTGCTTTTGAAAAATGGAAACATGGCTATATTAATGGAATGGAACACGTTGTTTGCTATTTTGTTTGAGATTAAGAAAGATACTTTGAAAAATGTATTATTGATCAACAGATGAGTGGAGTGTTTGAAAAAGAATTGAAAGGAAAGAGTCTTTAGTAAGTTTACAGAATAGATTGGTCGCAAAATCTTTTAAGAAGAGAGAGTGCCAAGATGTCAGTAATGTGGAGTTCAAAGTGGGCGAATGTGAAAGTGAATTTAAAAAATTTTAAAATTATATGATTTATCAAGTATTGAAACAGAAAAAAAAAAGTTTCACTTCGCTGATGAGAGGGAGGTATTTAAGCAAATACATTACAAATGTTATTGGCTATCTGCAAAGTTTAACTGTACTACCATATGTTTTGGCGATGATTTTGAAAAAAAAGTTTGAAATAGAATGGGTTAGTTTACAGAAAATCTCTAGTGGAAATCTGCGTTTTTATCTAATTGTAAATTTATATATGATAAAGTAATGTTATTCATTATTCCATCGATAAATATTTAATACTTGAAGTTGAGAATGGAATTTCATCAGCTATTCATTGTATACAAACTACTTTGAAATGCTTGAGGCATATAGGTAGCGTTAAGGAAATGTAACTCCAAACGTATCCACGTTTTTTTTTTTTAAAGGTGTAACAACAGCTGCTTGGCAAATTAGATCGGTTCGTCAAACAGCAGCAAAGAAATAAGCATCAGTTTCAGTAGCAAGCGTGTTGCATGAACTGGTTTTGAAGAGGATCACACAAAAGCATTATGTGCATAGCTTGGTACTTCACGAAGTTGTAAATATTATTGCAAAAAATTCAATGAGGGGAGAAAAAATGACCTTTCTTAAAACTTATTTCAATGACCCATTCATCTCTTTTGAAGATAAAAGTTCTCAAGTATTTGAAAATAACGAAGAAGGAACCATCAGTATAGAATTAAATTTGAAGTTAAACGTAACTATTGAGAAAATAAAAACTGAATGGTTAAGTAAGTTTTAATCCAAGAGCAACTAAACACTTGAAGTGAATTTTTGCCAATATTCAATAACAAAAGCTTTTAGAAATGGAGTGGCAGATTTTAATAATATTTTTATTCCGAAATTGGAAAAAAGAATGGAGTATAAAAAAGACCGGGTTGAAAAAGTTCTGGTTGAAAAACTTGCGTCATTGATTGAATCTACAGATTTCATTGAAGCCAAATTTATCACTGAAGAAGAATTAAATTTGAAGGAGCAAATCAAGAAAGATATCAAAAACCATTTCTTTCAATGTACAATTAAGAGCTCGTTTTGCGGAACACCTTGCAATTAAGGTCATGCGGAAGAAAGTATTGATCATTTGAGTAGATACCATCACCGTGAAGACTTTGGTTATTGAATTAAAGTAGATACTATTCTATTTGTAATTGAATTTTATATCGAACTTTTTATTTTGAACCAAAGCTTCAGAAAGTTTGATACGAAACTCAAATGGGTAAATAATAACAATAATAAATTATTTGGACTTGCTATTTGGGCTAGAATATTGATGGAATAGCTAGTAATCACTATTTATATTTGAAACATATCACATATCACATTATGCAAAATCTTAAGAAGTTTTACCCAAAAGCTGTAAATAATGACGTAACAAATTGGAGCGGATATACGAAAACTGCAGCAATAAATGTAATCAACAACTGCTTATACTTACATGGAGCAAGCGTTCGAACTGTGAATAAGCGACATATTGTGTGAATCATTTTGAAATTTATCGCTTTGTGTCTTGTACTATCATGGTTACTTTTTAAAATAGAGAGTTAAATTTCAGTTCTTCAAAGTTCAATCAATATCAGTTTTTTTTTTCTCGTTTTAAAAAAAAATTTGTTCATAAATATTATGTTTAGATTTTTAATTGATTGAGAGTTTCATTAGTTGAAAGGTTTTTAATTTTTTTTTTTTTTTCAACTTTTTGAACTTACTTTATTTTATTTTTATTTCACATTATTTTCTTAGATATTTTTTTTTTTTTTATAAAATTTCTGATGTACTGGTTAAATTTTAAAAAATTATTAAAAAAAAACTTTCGAGGTTTTACAAAAACGTTAAACCTAAGAGAAATATTTTAGCTAACTTAAGTTCATATTATGTTTAAAATAATTTTTTATAATCCTACAAATAAAATATCGAGCAATTATTGTTCTCTAATGACTTTTCAAAATTGTATTTTTATTTAGAAACAAAATACTTTTACTCAGTTTATTAGAATTTACTTAAAGTTTTTTTTTTTCCCATAATTTATTGTTTTTGATTAAGAATTTGAATATCTTAACACTAAAATTGTGAGTGATCCACTTGCAAAACAACTGACACATGACACATAACAGTGTGTAATAAGTAAACGCTGCGAAACCCTATTTACAGGGTCGTATTAATGTTTTCGTAGCCTACAAATGTATTGAGATAATTTTATACTCTAAAGCCGCATTGTTAATTGCAGAACTGTTTATAGAACATATTTAATTACCATGTGCTTAACATGATGAAAATAGCTGTATTTTAAGTGCTATTTTAAGTACATTTTTCTGTGATGTGCCTTCAAATTTTGTTAATTAAAGTAGCACATCATTTTAATCAAAGGTGTTCGAAGACTCTACGCACTATTTGCAACTTGGTGCTACTAAGAATGTTAAGGAGCACTAAAATTTTGAGAACGATATTTTTATATGCATCTTAATCAGCATAAAGTTCTCTGCCATAATCAATCACAAAAGTAGGCGGCGAAGAGAAATGGAGGGGGGTTGGAAAAATATGTAGTTTCACCATTATTAACTATGAACAATTGCGAAGATTAATTTCATAAAAATTATATTACTCATTCAAAAAATTTAATTGTTCATTGTCTAAAAAGAATACATTCTGCTCAAACCTCGATTTCAACATAATTAATAGATTTTCATTTTAAATCTTTTTTTAATAAGAGTTAATAATGGAAGTTTTGATAAAATCAATGTGGCAGCATGCATGGCGCATTAACCCTTTTATCAGCTCTATTCAATTTTAATCGTAAGTATATCTCAGATAATTCCTTTCATCAATATGAACTACTTGAATTAAATTATTTTGCAAACTTGTAATGAACGATGAGCAAGATTTAATGAACAAAACGGTAAAAAAGTTTTAAAATTGATTATAACTCAGTCATTTGAAATGCACTAAGTCTGTTGTTCAACTTGTATTTGTTTCAAAACCTTCATGCATATATTCATGTATATTTTAACTTTATGCTATAATTTATGATAATAAAAGTTAAAAATTCGACATTATGATATATATACTTAATATTTAGTTTTCAGAAAATACATTTATTTAGGTATTTTAATGAGGTTTCAGAAGAGTAATAAATAAGACGTCCCTGTTTATGATAACAAATAATTTTCTCTTAATGAAAGTAATTTTTAACTATCAACTAAAAAAAAGGAAGAGAACTTTTCTGAACGTTTCGAACGTTTGAATGTTTTGTTTTTGGGAGGTTTTCTTATGAAACTACATTTAGGGAAAGCTGGGGCACACTGGATCAGATTTGTTTATATTTTTAAATTGAGTAAAAATTAAAAAATGCATTCAAAAGTTTTAAAGTTTAGCATAATCATTTGCTTGTTTTTTTATGAGAGTGCGAAAAAGTTCGTGATGTATCCTGGAGGCCTTCACTACGTAATCTTTCAACAATATTTTTTCATTAGTAAAAACATGCACCACTTTACATGATCTTCATAGAAACTAGCTTTTCTGCTTTTTTTTTTTGAAGAATTTTTTTTTGTTTGAAATTAAATACTTTTTTTAAAAGTGTTTAAAAAAAATTAACTTTTTTTAAAAAACTTGGCCCACATTTTGGGGTTGAATTTGGTTGCGGATCACATTATCAATAGCTGAATTGACTGCTAGTATGTAATGCTGGTGGACTAAAGGAGCTGGTAAAGAATTTGCCTTAAAGGTGGCAAAACGAATCCATTCTTCTCACTCAATTTCTAAGGGATTACAGCCCAATAAAACTGGATGGGCCATCTCGATGTCAGCACTGGATGCATCAACCTTTTCTGCATGACGCAAAAAAACTTGCAGCGTCTGCTAGTTGCTTGATATTTGCTATAAAAACCTCTCAAAATGAGTAATATCAGCACAAAAAGTTTTCCAGTTGAAGCGCCTGAAAATACCTTTCCTTATAATTCCTTTAGTTTCAAACAATTCTATTCTCATTGAAATCCCATTACAATAAAATTCATTTCTAGAACTCATATTTTTTCAAAAGTACTCTTTTGTAAGGTATCCAAAACACATTTTCGAAACGAACACTGAGAGTTAAAAGATGATTGTTTAACTATTTTTTAAACCCAACAACTTTCAGTTATGTATATAGTTTTTATCCAACTGAAATAAACAAACTTTAGTTTACTTTAATTTACCTAGATTGGTATAAATAACATATGGTTATAATTGCTGTTTATTCAAAATGGCTGAGATAAATGAAAAATGGGACGTAATGATAACCTATGATTGGGAAACAGGTAAAAGTTACGCAGATGAGTTGCACAAGGTTCTGACTGAAAGAGGCTATGCAGTTTGGAGGGATGAAAATAATATTCAGGGTATCATAGGAGTAGAAACAGCAAAAGCTATTGCGAACTCCGAACTTATTTTATTCCTGATTTCAGAAAAGTATGAGAACTCCCATTATTGTAAAGCGGAATACAGACTTGCTTATACCGACAATAAAAAAATCTTACCCATACAGGTGGAAAGCTACTACCCTTCCGAAGGTTCTGAATTGCGTTTATACATTGCAGGGAAGATATTTTATAAATTGTTTGAAGATAAAGAAAAAAACATGACGAAAATAATGATGGCAATAGAGAAATGTATCGGAAATGGAACTTCGAAAGATCGTCTGAAAGGTAAGTTTTGTTTGGATCACAGTTTAAACAAAGTCAAATTGTTTCGGAAAAAACTATTTGTTTTTTTAGCTTATGCCGAGTTAATGTTGTTTTTTATTAACTAGCATATAGAGTTTCACTGCAAAAAGGGGATAATTTCAATGAGGTTTGTAAATTATCCACCTGCTCAAAAAAAAGGTAAGTGTTGGCTGTGACAATTTTCATTTTTCAAAGTGCACTTTTTTCGTAAGCCATTCAAATAAAGAGTTTTGTGTGCGCACGGTTGGAATAAACCATTCGATCATTTTTTAAATCAAATCTTTGGCTAACGTTTAAAGAAGATTCCAACTATTTCCTTTAAAATCAATTTTTCTTTTTAATTCTTTCCTTTTGATTAAACTGACATAATTAAACTTCAATTTAATTTTTGTTTTTTAAATTTAAGTTTTGAGTAACAGCTATTATTTTGCTTTCATTAACTTCAATGCTCTATTTATATCCAGTATTTCCAACATAAAAACTAATTTTTCTCATTCAGGTTTTCTTTTTGTTGTTGTGATATCACTTATTGTATTTAGATTCATTGGGTGTAAAACTTGAGTTTAGACTTTTTATATGATAAGAGCTCAGTGCATATGCAGATTTCTTTTACGGATAGACTTAGCATGAACTTGTAGTTTAACGTAATCGAGAAGTTCTCCATTCGTTCACATTAATTTTTTTATTATTGGCTTTTGTTGAAATCGTGAAATGTTTATGAAGTGTAAAAATTTTGAAAACCAAGCGTCTTTGCTCAATAAGAAGTTTGGTTTGAGTTTAATAAAAAGTTGGTTCGGAATTACTTAAGTAAAGTGGATTAAAGAGAGCATTTGAATCAAAATAATAGTTTGACATTATTGAAGAAAAACTCTCTAGCGTTAAAATTGCGGTTGAGATAACGCCATGTTTTGTTGTTATGTTAGAATAACACCATATTTTATCATTATGTTAGAATAATACCATATTTTATTGCTATGGTAGGATAGCACCACATTTTATTGTAAAACCATATTTGCTCTTAGATAATTATGAAAAGATAAATATTAAAACAAAACAAGTACTTTATTGCCTTATATTATTATTTTAAACTGGTGTAGATGCTCAACATTTTTAGATTGTTTTCATTAAGTATTGTGGTTAAAGGTATTGCAAAGATTGATGCGATTGGTTATCTTTAAACGTAAATCATGTTATTTGAGAGGCTTCTTTTAACGCCCACCTGTCTCATTGGTTTAGGTCAGGGATTGACTAATCATTTTAAAATGGTGTCGGTTGAAAAAATTTGCAGTTACTATAGTTGTGTGCAGTGCCGGATTAATGGTGTCTGGGGCCTCTAGGCACTTTATGTTTAAGCACCCCCCCCCCCCTTTTACATACAATACATGCAATTATTTTTGTTCTACCCAATATCACTACTCATTTAAAAATTTTATAAATAAAAAAAAAGAAAATTGGTAAATATTGTACTTTATTTTCAAACAGAGGTACAGAGTAGGCTTACTATTACATACAGAAAAACAAATTATTCATAAACTATATATAAGTATTTGGTTTTTTTATATATAAACCTTTTCTTTCCCCCGGAAGTAGCTTTTGCTACTTAGTAAGTCGCTGTTGTTCTCTTGTTTAATTGATTTCAAATTCATCAAGATTTAATTGTTCTTTAAATTTTTGGTAACATTTGGCGAGCTTCACCTTCATTATACGTAAAATTTTCTCGAATTGTTTTCAATTATTTTGTCAATATTCTGTAATCTTTTCAGAATTTGTATATGGTGTTGTTTTAAGGCTTTTATAGCATCATGCCTAGTTGAAGAGCGTGTTTCAGAAATCGATTTAAGAACGGGAGCTCACAAGTTCATGATCATTTTTGGAATTAGTTATTTCTTTGTTCACGAGATTTCACCGATAGTTCAAATTAGCAAAAAAGCTGTACAACTTTTCTACTATTCCAAAAAACGACACGGCTTTGGAACATATGCTTCCTACGGTGTGTCCTACAAAATTTAAGGAATGTGCACTGCAAGGAACATATTAGGCAAGGCTGTTAATTTGTTTAATTTTAATTTGAAGTCCGTTATACTTGCCGGACATGTTAGCAGCATTATCATCGTTAGTCATTTATGTCAAGTTTGCATTCAGATAGTTAATCTAACACAGTTTCAGCTAAGCTACTACCTTTGTGACTTTTAATTGGTATAAATTTTAGGAAACGTTCAAATATTTTAAAGGTGGCTGGATTAACATGGCGTATTATAAAGGAAAGTTGATCTACATGTTGTACGTCGAGAGTAGAATCTACTATTATACCAAAATATTTCGATTTTTTGACCTCTTTTAAAATCATTTTGGTAATATACTTGCCAACCAAAAGAACTAATTCATCACAAATTCTTGATGACAAGTACGATACCTTTCCGCAACTACAATTTCTAAATTTTTCTATATGACTTGCAAGGAAAGCATCATACTTTGCCAACAACTCCAACGTACCTAAATAATTGCCATTATTAACAAAACCGATAATTTCATTTTGTCCTCTCAGAGCTCAGACCTCGTTTGCACTAAAATAAAATAACATCTATAATTCTTTGCAAAACTTTTTTCCAATAGTCACATTGAGATTCATATAATTTACAAAAATTTAAACCTTGCTTTTTTGATCGAGTACACCAACTCTTAATGGAACAAGAATGTAAATGACTATTTTCATGTGATAACAATCGCGATGCCGCGTGTTTCCAATCATTTAATCCCGTTATTAACATTTCAGTTGGTATATGAGAAAATAATTTGCAAACGCCACAATACAATAATATGGTCTTTGGAGAAAAAACTAACCAATTAAAATCTACTTCTTCGCCGTTTATCATTTTACGTTTAAACATTGCACTGTGTCACGAAATGACTATTAATTCGAACCTCTTGTCCCGAGAAAACCCTTTGGAGGTTTGAGAGTACACATGTGTAGAATTACACTAGAGTTGGTTTTGAAATCTTTCATCATTGTCCGAGAAAGAAAAATCAGTTTAAAGTTTCTGATTTAATGCTTATTTAGTAAGGTCAATAAACTAAGAGTTTTTTTTTCTTTCTCAAAAAAACTGTCTATTTTGGTTATTTGTTTTACAAATAGTACATACAAAATATTTTAGCAAAAAAATAATTAACTAAAAAATTCCTGGAAAAACCTGCAAACAGTTTAGAAACCGTTTTAAAAGAACAAGGTGTGCGTCATTTTTCAAAATGCCTAACCAAGCAATAACTCATGAAGACAACAGGAAAACTGTCTGTTTTCTCTGTATGAACAAAGCTAACAGGCAGCGGACTGATTTTATGATTAAACGCAGTCAAGAAATTTTGGGCCAAAGAATCAACTTTGAAGACCAAAGAGTACCAATTGGAATCTGTGAAAACTGTCGAGTAAGTCTCAGAAGAAAAGGTGAAGGGAGAGATGTCCAACTTCCTTCCTTGCCAGACTATCAAAACATAAAGATCCGTCCTGCAACAAGAGAATCAGCATGTGATTGCTTGATTTGTAGAGTGGGAAAAGCAAAATTCAGAAGCCCTCAGATAAGTGGAGCAACAAACACTGCCAGTCAGCTTATAGAACAGCCAATTGTTGAGAAAAGATATTCAGCATGCATTTCATTGATAGGAAGAGGCATCCCTCATGTCTGCACTAAAGGAATGTTACGACAGAACTTACTCGAAGTTGCAGAAAAGGACAAAAAAGCAGCAGAAAGAGTGGCTGTTTCTGTAATTGCCAACAAAGTTCCTTCCCCCCATGGCACTGTCCGTCTCAATCAAGGAGTAGGAAGACCCTTTCCAGTAACTCCAGGTAAAAACTGTACTTTTTAAACAAAAAAAACTTTTGTCAAAGGGCATAGCAATAAATTATACACTATGAATTTCGGAAATGATACAATGGTAACTTTCTGTGATTTTTTGCAGGTCCATCGCGACAAAGAGAATTATTTCCTTCATCTACACCCACCTTGACTGCACAACATCTAGTACAAGTTCAAAACCAGATTGGTCTTTCAAATAGAGGAATGAATATGCTTGCTTCAACTCTAAACAAAGTAGTTCCACAGAGTGTTGTGGAGAAAAACTTCAGAGAAAAGTTTGAACCTCTTGGAAAGCAACTTTCTGACCTCTTTGTCACCTCAGAAATTACTGATACATCCAAAAGCACTAGCCAAGAGTCTAAACATTTATTGGTGTACGGCAATGAAATGGAGTCATTAAGAAACACTGTTGCTGAAGTCAGAGGCCCTCAGTCAGACCAGCTTATTAAGGTGGGGATAGATGGTGGAGGCGGGTTCGTGAAAGTTTCTTTTGGTATTATGAGCTTAGAAACACCAGATACTTCTCCTCCATCAAAGAAACCTCTCTTTAAAAATTTCAAAGACTCAGGAGTGAAGCGTCAACTTTTGGTGGCCATTGCAGAAAATGTCTCTGAAAACTATGACAATGTCAAACAAATCCTGGATAAACTGTGTTTAGAGAGAATGTCTTTTGTGTTGTCATGCGACATGAAGCTTGCTAACATAATTTGTGGCTTGCAATCTCACTCTAGTGCACACCCTTGCACCTGGTGTGACATTGAGTCAAAGAATCTTCATCACAGTGGTGAGCTTCGAACATTTGGCTCCATTCGTTCTGGTTTTGAAGGCTTCCAAGCAGCCGGTGCCCAAACAAAAAAGGCAAGGGACTTTCAAAATGTTGTTCATCAGCCAATAATAAGACTTTCTGATGATACTCTTGTCCTAGATTTTATTCCTCCTATGGAACTTCACCTTCTTTTTGGTGTTGTGAACCACCTCTTTAAGAGCCTCTGTCAGGTTTGGCAAAATGCAGATGAGTGGCCAAAGATGATCAACATTCAACAACAACCTTTTCATGGAGGACAATTTGCTGGCAATGAGTGTAGAAAGCTTTTGAGAAATGTTGACTCACTTCAACAACTTGCAGAGAAGCATGCTTGCTTTTTGGCATTTCCATTTATTGAAACCCTCAGAAAATTTGATGCTGTTGTTCATGCCTGCTTTGGGAATACACTTCAACAGAACTACTGTGAGCTTATTGAAGAGTTTAAAGCTTCCTATCTCAACCTTCCAAACACAAGTGTTACCCCCAAAGCATATGCTGTTTTCTTCCATGTGACACAGTTTATTGATCGCCACAATCACTCCCTGGGCATCTTTTCTGAGCAAGCCACAGAGTCACTTCACCACAACTTCAGTCTTCATTGGCAACGTTTCAAGAGGCCAGCCATCCATCGGGATTATCCCAGGAATCTTCGAAACTGTTTGATCGAGTATAACAGTAAACATTTATTTTGATTTCTATTTGTGGAAGAGACATTTACAGTTATTAATTACATATGCTATGTAAGAGTTTAATAAAGGCTTGCTTCTTAATCAATTGAGTAGAATAATTTTGTATAAGTATCTAGAATCATTAATGTTTTTCACAGCTTGAATTTCAAAGCTGAAAGTAGAAAACTGTTTGTCTTTCAAGAATAGTTTGTATGTATTTTTTTTGGTTTTGTTTTGTTTAGAGTTGCAAACACATTATATGTTGAAGAAATTTATGTTATAATAGAGAACAAGATTTTTTTAAAGAAATTATTTTTTTGTAAATATATAATATGTATATATTTATGTATATATATATACATACATATATATATATATATATATATATATATATATATATATATATATATATATATATATATATATATATATATATATATATATATATATATACATATATATATATATATATATATATATATATGTATATATATATTGTATGTATTTATTTTGTATGTATATATATATATATATTCGTGATCAAAAAGCTGCGTATCTGTTGTAAATAAACTGAATGCTCCTTTTGCAATAAAATTAAAAACTTTAAACAGATTTTTCTTTCTCGGACGATGGTGAAAGATTTCAAAACCAACTCTAGTGTTATTCTACACATGTGTACTCTCAAACCTCCAAAGGGTTTTCTCGGGACAAGAGGTTCGAATTAAAAGTCATTTTGTGACACTGTGATTGATTTTGAAAGAAGACGCTGTTTATTTCCGATTACCTGCACAGTAGAATTTATATTTTCTGCATTGTCAAATTCCACATTTTGTGGGATATATTCTTTCTCGACGAAATAAGATATTAGTTCCTCAGAGGATTTCCAGTCGGCAGGATCATTACTAAAAGTGTCGTAGTTAAAATTACAATTAGATTCAATAGGAATAGGAATAAACTCTTCCTCCAATGCATTAAAATTCCCTTCGTTCATTAGAATTACATTTGCATTTGTCGCCTCCTGCATTTCAGTATCATTACTACCACAATTTAATTCTGGTCACGTTGAAGATGTTGAAGTTGACGTCGATGGTTTGTCAATAAATCCTAGCAATTACATTTGTCCTTTCGCAACTTCCTTCATCTTCTTTTCATGTAATTTTCTTTTTTCAGCTCCGCTTAAATATTGCTTTTTCATGGTGCTAAAATCCAATTAAGTAAATAATTAAATTTTGTTTTTCATTTAAATTAAACGCTAGTTTTCCTTACCTGTTTTTCTTTTCACTAATAAAGTTTAAATTATAACTTATTGGTTAAGTAAACAAACGAAACGACTTGATTTATTTTAATATTAATCCTTTCATGCGCTTGGTTTATACTAAAATTTTTAGTAGTATTTGTTTTCAAAATTAAACTTTACACTCATTTGTTTCAAAATAAAATTTTAAATAAATACTCGTTTCTTGAGTGAATAAATGCAAAATCAAAAGATATTTGTTAAATAAAAATCAAATATTTACAAAAAATTTTTTTGATTTCTTTAAATTTTGGAGCCCCTTCTACACAGGGGCTCCTAGGCACGTGCCTAGTGTTGCCTAGTGGCTAAACCGTCACTGGTTATGTGAGGCCGAACTCAGGCTATTACTAGTCGATCGATTTGAAACGGAACTTAAACGTTTGTATGATTGTTTTGAAGACTTAATTAGGTGTGATGGAGATTGCACCGTAATATCACCCTTTTTTACGTTATAACTACTTAATATAAAAATATTAGTAAATAGCTCAGACTTTTTGAACATAAGTTGTTCTTAAAACCCTAACAGATTCGCGGCAAATTAGTTTATTTATGTTGCACCTGATTTTGAAAAGATTTGGCTACGGCCTTGTAATTATTTTGAATATTAATAACAAAACTTTTGGTGTTTTGGCCTACACGTCGAGGCAATAAATCCATCATGATATGATGTTTTTGCATTCATATACACCACCAACATTATTTATGTGAATGACACGCGAAGTAACTTGCTATGTTTTACTAAACGACGCATTTTTTCATAATTTATGCGATTAACTAGCTGGCTAGTTCTCGGCTTAAATTCAATAATAAAGAAACCCATTTAGTTTAAAATTTATTTTGGAATAAGAAACAAACTTCATATAGGAGATTAAAGCATTACAAAGTTTAAAAATTTGTCATACTTCCATATGGTGTAAAGGGTTCCAAGGAAGTTAAGATCACATCTTTTTAAAGTTGAGTTTCCTTTTTTTAGTAACACACACACACATACACATACACACACACACACACACACACACACACACAAACTCACACACACACAAACACATAGATATTTAAATAAGAAAACGTTATAATAATACGAATTCTCTAAATACAGATAAATATTTATTATAAGAAATTTTTGCTGGATTATTGTTGCCAGCATCATCAGCTTGAAAAATTATTTTTATTTGTTATTAATTGAAAAAAGTAAATACTGATGTTAGACAGCAATTAAGTATCGAAAATAGTTTTAGGAGCTGATGATGCTGATAACCATAATCCAGTGAAAATTTCATGTAACAGATTATTATTTATATTAAGAGTATTCGTGTTATATGATGTTTTCATATTTATATAATATACACTCTTATACAAGATGTCAACATTCAAGTCATATATATAAATATATATTTACTTTTTATAAGTTACGAAGGCATCTTTATTAACATTCATAATTTTTGAGTTACAAAGTCTTAATTTAGGTATTCCCGACGCAACAGAAAGAATACTAGTAGAAAATGTTTCATTGGATTGGAAAAGATTTGCACGTGGCACAGGTTTTAATGGTGTTGACCCAATCATTGATTCCCTTGAAAACGATTTGAAAGATGTGAAAAGTAAAATGAGCGGCTTTCTGTATAAACTCTACCAGGCTCATCCATATGACTATATGGAATTAATTGAAAAATCTCTGACAGATTTGCAAAGAAACGATGTCATTCATAAATTAGGTCTTGGTAAGGTATCAATTTTTCAATTTTCGTGTGTGCATTACCATTTGAATGATTATTTCCTTTTCTCAAAAAAATTGTATTTGCATTATAAAAATCTGAATCAAGTATTGATGAAAAATCAATGTCTTATTTATTAAAAATATACGCTGAGATTAAACTCAATTCAACTCCTTCTAAAATGATGAATTAAAAGCTTCTTTTCAAGTTATATCTAAATTGTAGAAGAACATTTATCTTCAAAAAAATATATCAAGAAAATTACTTAAGATAATTCTTGGTTATCGAAATGGTAAAAGCTGGGAAAGCGTAGCTTTTTCTCCACTTCCACCTTTTCCTCATTTCTCCATTTCGATTCCCCTTCCTTCTTGTTGTTCCCCCCCCCCTCCCTTTGCCCCACCTTTTTCAACAGCTATTAAAGTTATTTAAAAGTTGCAAAGTTGATTTTTATTTGTAATGCAAACCTCAGTAGAATGCAAGACAGGACTTTATGTCATTTATACTTTTACTGCTTTTAGGTGTTGGACCTCAATTCGCAACAAATTTTGTCTTTTAAAGGTTTTCTTTCATTAGGTTGTATGATCTTGGTAAATATACCTTAAGTAGGATATTTTGTCAACACTTTTTGCTAAGTAATTTACCCTGCAGCTTAAGCATCTATAGCGGGAAGTTTTTTGAAATTATCTTTTAATTGAAATTAGTTGAAGTTATGTTGCTGACCTTTGTAAATATATCTAAAGCAAACAAATTAGCTTTTTTGAGATTGATTTTTTTTGTATTGTGCACTACTAAAAGACATTTTTCCACTTGAAATAACCAATCTGATAAGTCAGACAATAGAAATCCACTAGAACTTCTAAAAAAACCATTTCATTAGTTTTTGAGAAGTTGAAAAGGATTGAAAGTTCAGCCTTTCATCCAACTTTGTTTCTCCAAGTGCTGTACGACGAGCTTAACTCTTTTATCTTAGAACCTACTCAACTCTTATGAAGTTTTCTTGATGAAGATGATGTGTGCAGCTCCTATAAAGATTTCTAAAACAAAAAACAAACGATTTTTCTTCCATCCTCATAAACCTTTCCCATATGTTTTGGTTGTTTCTCAGAGCTTTTTTAGTCTATTTGTGATATTCATTAGGTTAACTTTAATCAAGAAAAAAAACAGTTTCTTAGTTTTAGAAAGAGAAATTTTTTGAAAAAAAACATTTGCAAAAATTAACGTAAGAATGCAAAATATGTATGTATTTATGCATACATATACGTATGAGTTTATGCATTAATGCATGTGTCGAAATGATCAAATGTCGAAAAAAATAAAGAAAATTGAAGGCTTTTTCCTTTTTTTTAAAAGAGTCTGAAAAAATATCTTTTATATCTTCACTGTGTTTCTTATTTTACCGACATTTTTTTCAAACTACTACAATTTTTTAGTTAAACTCACTAGAAAGTTTTTTAGAAGTAAATTTTACTAAAACATAATCACTGGAAAACAGTTTGCTTTGGTTTTTAAGCAAACCCTCATTTGTGAGACCACTGTTTCACAATTTTCTGAGATACAACTTAAGAAAGTTCCATCACCTGCTTTATTAGATGGGCTCTCATCAGGTAACTTTTTGCATGCTTATTTAGCTGCGGATATTAGCTACTACTGTTTTTTGCAATTCTGCTCAGTTTTATTTTACTTTGTGATTTATACTTTTCTGCTTATCGAAATCCTTCTTTACAGGAGCATCAGTTAAAATGAATGTTTTTCCATTTTTTCATCAATCTCTATGTTTTCTTGGTCATGCTTTTGGGTATGGGGGTTATTTCTTGAAAAGGCAATTTGATGTGGAAGATCCTGACATTAAAAGTTCTTTGAAGTTAGAAGTAGAAAGTTCAACATTCTAATATAATGGAGTCTTTGGGTTTTGAATTTTGAATTTGACATGGAGTTATTTTATTGGTCAATCAATGACATGAAAGCTAAAAAATACTTCAGTGTTAAAATTTCCTAGATTGAATGGAAAAATCTCTGTACATCGAAACCCTGATAAAAGAATTTTAGAAGTAAATACTATAGTAAAAGCAATACCAATCAAGCTTGAAATATCATAAAATGTAATGGGTTTACCTAACAGTAAAATGCGGCTTGAATAAAGAAGGATTGAAGTAGTCCATAAGCAACTCAGCCTAAATGTTGTAGTTTGTGGCTGCAATCAAGTGGCAATGTCAACATGACAACACCTTTTTCTTTTGCTAAATCTATCGCTTTAACAGAAAGGTATTTCTCATGGCTGCCCAAAATCAATTGGACCGGTTACTCATTATCGGTTTCTGGTTGGTCATTTAAATATTCTGTTAGTTTAAAAAAGTGTTTCAGGAATATATAAAAACTGTAAGCCGTCAACCTGGAACGTAAGCTGTCCAGACAGATCCAAGTGGAGCACCATATACCATCGAGTCTTTGAAATGCACTCAAGAGCACATTATGAATGGAGGAAGTGTATTTCCTACAGCATTGGGTTATCTCGATGTGAGCGCTGGATGCATCAACTTTTTCTACTTGAAGCAACTTAACTTGCAGCTTCGGCTTATTACTTGATATCTGATTTACAAACCTATCTACACCTAAAAATGATTAAATTAGCATTAAAAACATGCCAGAAACTGTACAATATACCTTCCACTCAAATTTAATTGGTTTTAAACTAAACTAAAGCTAAACTAAACTCTGCGATATGGAAATCCTGGATAATTGACTCCAGAGTTATTTTATTCCAAATTAAATTAATCCAAATGTTGTTTTATCCGCTTTGAAGGATTTGGCATTTATTATAGCATGAGTAGGAAGTGAGAATCAACTGAAGTCAAGTAAAATTCTTTAAAAAAAGAGAAAAAAAAATTACTTTTCTTTTTCTGAGAACCCTCTTTTTCCTCTTTGGAAAGAATCTTAGATAAAGATATTTTCAATTAGTCATTGTAACTCCATTTCAAAGGAATTATTTCTAAAAATCACATTTCACTAATAATATTTCTTGGTTAAGTATCCAAAAAACATTTTAGAAACGGACACTGAGAGTTTAAAGATTAAATACCAATATTTATTGTTTAGCTATATTTTAAACCCAACAACTTTCAGTTATGTATATAGTTTTTATTCTGTTGAACTAACAATCTGAAATACTTTAATTCACCTAGAGAGATATAAGCATCATATGACTATATATGCTGCTTATTGAAAATGGCTATGATGAAAGGAAAATGGGACGTAATGATAACCTATAATTGGGAAACAGGTAAAAGTTACTCAGAGGACTTGTACAAGGCTCAGATTGATAGAGACTATGCAGTTTGGATGGATGAAAACAATATTCAGGGTAACGTAAGAGTGGAAACAGCAAAAGCTATTGCGAACTACGAACTTATTTTATTCCTGATTTCAGAAAAGTATGAGAACTCACATTATTGTAGAGCGGAATACAGACAAGCTCATACCGACAATAAAAAAATCTTACCCATACAGGTGGAAAACTACTACCCTTTCAAAGGTTCTGAATTGCGTTTATACATAGCTGGGGAGATATGTGATAAATTGTTTGAAGATGAAGAAAAAAACATGACTAAAATAATGACGGCAATAGAGAGACGTATTGGAAAGGGATTTTCGAGAAATCATCTGAAACGTAATAATTGAGTTTGAATTCTTTCTAAGAAAGCAATTTGTATTTTTAGTCCATGACGAGCTTATGTAGTTTGTTAATAACACGCATATAGGTTTTCACTGCGATAAGGGGATATTATCCACCTGCTCAATAAATAGGTAAGTGTTGGCTTTGACAAATTTCAAAGTTCGATTTCGTGTAAACCATTCACTTTAAGAGCTTTGTGCACACGCAGTTGGAATAAGCCATTCGATATTTTTTTAAAATTGAGTTTGCAGTCGTTCAGAGAAGATTCTAACTATTTTCTTTAAAATCCGTTTCTCCTTTTAAATCTTTCCTTTTGATTTAATTTGAATAAATAAAATTTAGAATCCCTTTAATTACCGAATGTAAAATAAATAAATAACTTTAGAGTACAAAACTGTGAAGTTGAAAATGTTTGACATTTGGTTGATCGCATGCTTCCTATTTATTAAATATAAATAATTAAACGTTGATTTTATGTAAATTTAAGTTTTAAGTGAGAAGCAACTACCATTTTTAATTTGCTTTCATTAACTTCAATTTTTTATTAATATGTCCAGTATACAAACCATTAATATATCCAATATTTCCAATAGAAAAACTAAATTTTTTTATTCAAACAAAAGTTTTTTTTTTTGTTTTTGTTAGATCACTTATTGTATTTAATTTCACTGGCTTTAAAGTCAGAATTCAGATTTTTCATGTGATAAGAGCAATTTAAGTTTTACAGTGACTTCACTTAGTACTTATGCAGATTTATTCTACCGATAGATTTAGCATGAATTTGTAGTTTTACGGCGTCGAGAAATAAAACGGAAAAAGGAGAGCGTTTGAAGTCTGATAATAGTTTTACAATAGTGACGAAAATATCTCTTGCGCTGACTTTGAAATTTAATAACACCATATTTTATTGTTATACCATATTTGTTATTTGACAATTGTTAAAAGTTAAATACTAAAACAAAACAACCGCTTCTTTGAGTTCATAACTTTCTCATTTTTAACAAATGTGGGTGCTTTACAATTTTAAGTTGTTTTCACTACTTGTTCTAATGCTTAAAAGTATTTCAAAGATTGATGCGATTGATGATCTACAAGCGTAAATAAATTTATAAACACCAACCTGTCGAATTGGTTTAGAGCGGGAATTGGCTAACCAATTCCACATGTGGTCTTTTGAAAAAATCCATGGCTACTGTAGCCATGTGAGGTCGAATTCAGGTTTTATCAGTTGATCGGTTTGAAATGGCTATTAAACGTTTGCATGACTATTTTGACAATTTCATAAGGTGTGATGGAGACTACCGAAACAGCACGCTTTTTTATGTTATAACTACGTAGTAAAAAGAATTAGAAAACTCCTCATACATTTTGAACATGCCAAATTTCTTCTTAATATCCTATCAGAACTGTGGGCAAGTTAGTAAGTTTATGCTGCAACAGATTTTTGAAAGTTTCTAGCTTCAGTGTTATAATTTTTTTTGTATATTGATAAAGCAACATTTAATGTTTTAGCCTTAACATTAAGGCAGATAAAAAAAACCACCATGCTATGATTATGTTTTTACATTCATATTCACCAACATTATTTATGTGAACGACACATGAAGTATATTGCAATGTTTTGTTAATAATGTATTTACTCATAACTTAAGCGCAGAAATGGCAAGCTGGCTCTTTGCTTTAAGTTACTAATAAAGAAACCCATTTGCTATAAAACTTATTTTATAACAAATAGGTTTCTTTAATAAAAACTATACATAATTTAAAAAAATGTACGATATCTCCAAATGATTTAAATTGTCCTAAGGAAACTAAGGAGTTTCCTTAATTCAATAACGTAATATATATATATATATATATATATATATATATATATATATATATATATATATATATATATATATATATATATATATATATATATATATATATATATATATATATATATATATATATATATATATATATATATATATATATATACATATATATATATATATATATATATATATATATATATATATATATATATATATATATATATATATATATATAATATATAATTTATAAGTAATATCATAACTTAGATTTTCCTGGAAAAATAAGAAATATACTAGAAGAGGAGATTTCATCGGATTGGATAAAGTTTGCACGTTTCACAGGTTTTAAAGATGTTGACATTATTATTGATTTCCTTGAATATGATTTGGATGATGTTAAAAGTAGAATGAGCAGTTTTTTTGATAAACTCTGTGCTATTCACATGACTACAGGATTTAATTGATAAATCTCTAAGAGGTTTGGGAAAAAACGATGTCATTGATAGATTAGGTCTTGGTAAGGTATCAATTTTTCAATTTTTGTGCATGCATTTTTATTGAAATGAGTATTTTTTTTTCTCACAATAAATGGTATTTGCATTATAAAGATCTTAAACAAGTATTAAAGAAAAATTATCAACTTATTTGTCAAAAATACACGCTAAGATACAGCTGTATTCAACTCCTATTAAAATAACGAACCAAAAAGTTTCTTTTCAAGCTAACTTTAAACTCTAAGAACATTTATTTTTAAAAGAAGATATAAAAAAAAACAGCGTATCTGCAAGATTGTTTTTTATAGATATCGAAATGGGAAAAACTGGGAAAGGACAGTCTTTTCACATTCCTCCCTTTCCCCAATTTTCTCCATTCCCGCTCCTCATCCTTCTAACCAACCCCTATCATACAGGTTTTGAATTAAGTTATTTAAAAGTTGTTAAGTTATATTTTTTGTAACGTGACCCTTAGTAATATACAATCAAACTTTTATCATTTTTACATTCATTACTTTCAAGCTTCGGAACTCATCTCATCAAATATTTAGCTACATAAATGATTACTAGTATTAGATTGAAAGATCTTGAAGGAGTATCTTAATGGATTAGGATGTTTGGTTGAAGTTACTTATTTGGCAATTTATTATGCAACATTTGCATCATAAATCGAAAGTTTTTTGTTACATTTTCTAAATTGAAACTAGTTGAAAGAATGTGGCAAACCATTGTTATCTTAAGCAAAAATGAAAACTTTCTTTTGATGGGTTATCTTTTGCTACGCGTACTTTCAAAAGAACTTCTTCAACATGAAATAACCAAACTGACATATCAAATATTAGCAATCCATAAGCACTTCTCTAAAGCAAATACATTATAATTTGATAAGTTCAAAAGTTCATTTCATATAATAGATTATTATTTATATTTAGAGAATTCGTATTTAATGTTTTCTTTTCTGTATAATATGTACTCAACATTCAAGTCATATGTAAAAATATATACTAAAATTAATTGAAAAATCTCTGACAGGTTTGGAAAGAAACGATGTAATTGATAAATTTGGTCTTGGTAAGGTATCAATTTTTCAATTTTCGTGTATGCATTTTTATTGGAATTTTTATTGGCATTTTTATTGATTATTTCCTTTTCTCAAAAAAAATAGTATTTGCATTGTAAAGATCTGAATGAAGTATTGAAGAAAAATCAATGTTTTCTTTATCAAAATTATACGCTAAGATAAAACTCAATTCAACTCCTTTTAAAATGATGAACTAAAAGCTTCTTTTTAAGTTATATCTAAATTGTAGAAGAACATTTATCTTCAAAAAAATATATCAAGAAAGTTACTTAAAATATTTCTTGGTTATCAAAATGGTAAAAGCTGGGAAAGCATAGATCTTTCTTTCCTCTCTCCTTTTCCTCATTTCTATTGCCCTTCCTTCTTGTTAACCCACCCCTGCCACCACCCCCACCCACCTCATTTTCCCAAACAGCTATTAAAGTTATTTAAAAGTTGCAAAGTTGATTTTTATTTGTAATGCAAACCTCAGTAGAATGCTAGTCAGAATTTTATTTCATATATACTTTTACTGCTTTTAAGCATTGGACCTCAATTCAACACAAGTTTATCCTTTTAAAGGTTTTCTTTCATAAGGTTGTAAGATCTTGGTAGATCTACCTTTAGTAGAATATTTTGTGGACACTTTTAGGTAAGCATATTACCCTGCATAAGCATCTTTAGCGGGAAGTTTTTTGAAATTATCTTTTAATTGAAACTAGTTGAGGTTATGTTGCTGACCTTCGTAAATATATCTAAAGCAAACAAGTTAGCTTTTTCGAGATTGGTTTTTTTTTTGTATTGTGCTTTCCTGAAAGACCTTTTTCCTATAGAAGTGACAAATCTGATAAGTCAGACAATAGCAATCCATTAGAACTACTTAAAAAACATTGTATTAGCTTTTGAGAAGTTGAAAACGATTTAAAATTCAGAATTGCACCCTACTTTGTTTCTCCATGTACTGTACGACGAGCTTAACTCTTTTACCTTAGAACCTACTCAACTTTTATGTAGTTTTCTTGATGAAGAAGATGTCTATTTGTGATATTCATTAGGTTAACTTTAATCAAGACAAAAAACAATTTCTTAAGTTTTAAAAAGAGAAATTTTTTGAAAAAAACATTTACAAAAATAACGTAAGAATTCAAAGTATGTATGTATTTTTTCATACATGTACTCTGAGTTTATGCATTAATGCATGCATTTATGTTTGTATGCATGTATGTATGCAAGCATGAATGTATGTATGCATGCATGCATAATTTGGAAAAAAAGTCATTTAAATCAATCAGATATCATTATATTTTCGCATTTATTTGCTTTCAGATATACGCGTAAAACTCAAGAAACATTTTAAAAAGTATAAGAAGATGCAGAAAAGTTGTTTTTTAAAACTGAACGTTTTTAATACAGAGAAATTCTATGATATGGGTTTTGAAAAGGAATTTGAAATGAAAACTAAATTGATTTTGATTTCTGGCTTAACTGGTATTGGGAAAACATGTTTTCTTAAAATGTGCCTCTTATATTGGGCAAACGAATCTTTATGGAGTGATATAGATTTGGTGTTTTATTTTGAATTTAACCAATTAAATCATGAAACTAGTATTGATGAACAAGTTCAAAAGTTTTATGCCAATATTTCAAAAGACTGGAACAACTTTTCAAACTTTTCAAAGTTGTTTATAATTGATGGATTGAATGATTATTCAAACGAATCCCCTTTTATCAATGCAGTCGTAGACACGTTGAAAAGTCCGAACAACAAATGTATTGTTGCTGGTAGATTTAGAGCTATTAAATTATTTAAAGATCAAATCAATTTTAAACTCGAAATAGAAAAGGAGCCACCGCAAATCACATCATTTCATGTAGCAGGTCTGGATGATGATGAAATAGAAAAATATATCGAAAATAACACGATAAATAATCAAAAGGAAACAATAAACGATATTTTTAGCACCTCTCCCTTTGCCAAAGCCATGACACCTGTGCCGTTTTGTTTAGAAAAAATGTGTGCAGTTATTAGTGCTTCTGCAACTGACTTCAAATATTCATTTAACAGCATGACTGAGTTTTACTGTGACATTTTTTCATACTTTCTGCAAACTCATGTTAACAAAAGCAATAAACCAGTGATAGATGTGATGCGGTATTTATCACAAATTTGTGAACTAGCTTATCGTGATTTGAATCAAGGCGAAGTTAGTTTTCCTTATTCTGAAATACAAAACTTGAAAGATTTTGAAGAAATCGATTATAAGCAATTTGAAGCATTCTTTGGTAATCAGCTTGCTAACCACTCCTTTTTGAACTTTTGTGCTTCTATTCATGCATACATTCATTTAAGTCCTAAGGAAATTATAGGCAACAAAAACTTACGCGTCTGTGTATCAATGATCTGCGGTATAATGAATTTAAAAGATAAATTTAAACAAGGTTTTGAAAACTATTTTAAACCCATAACGACGGGTTCAAATGAAGAAAGGAAGAATCAGTTGCTTTACATGATTTGTGGTAAGTTGTAATTCTTTAATGATTGACTAAAACTTCTTAAAAGTTTAAATCTTTTATGATGGTTTTTCTGTGTGATGAAAATTAACAGAAAAGCCATCATAAAAGATTTGAAACGAAATATAGCCGAACAATAAACATTAATATTTATATATATGAATGATTATTAAACAAATGACTTGTTTTCCTCAAGTTAAACTGTTTTTTTTGTTTTAACATCTTCATTCTTTGTTGTTTTCTTACTATTTCTACATATTACCATTTTTATATAATTTTATAAAGTTGTGTAATATTTTTATCATAGTTAGATTGGACTAATTTTTTTGATACTTACGTTTCGACATGATAAATTTAGAATCTCTTCAAAAGACGGCGCTTTTCGGTATGTTACATTTATCTTATTAACCGTTATAAAATCCATGTTTGAAGGTAAAACAAACTTTTTATTAAAATTATAACTGCCAATGATTCCATTGAAAAGTTAGAGCTATCTTGAGACTAGACATAAGGTTACGTGAAATTATTTTTATACGTTTCATCATTAGATTTACTCTATGATTAATTGTATGAGATAAGAGAATATAACAAGAAATCATACAAAATATTTTTAAACTATCTTGGGTTTAACAGCTTTAATTTTAAATGTTATTAATGAAGTATTTGTAATATATTTATGTAGAGATATAGGATACGTGGATAAAATCAAATATTTGAATTAACTATCAAACACTTGTTTACATCAATAGTTAGATTGAAAGATTTCAAAAATATTGTGTGGAAAATATCTTAAAAGGAGGTTTATTTAATTCTATATAAGTAATTTAAAGTTTGCCATTAAACATTAAACTCTTTGAAATTACAATGAGACGCCTTCGTAGGCTTTTTTTTATTTTTTAATTTTAAAAAATAGCTGCAATTGATGTGAAAAAGAGAATATAAAAGTGAAGCCAACGCAAGAAAGTTTATTAAAAACTTATCAAGCAAGTCCAATATTGAAGAAGCTGCGAAATTTACTTTGAGCCGAGGAAGTGTTTACAAGCCTCAAGTTGATCTAGAAAATAATAATACTTGTTTATGAAAGCATATATGTCAAAAAAATCTGTGGACAAAAAAACTGACAAATTTTATTGATTTTAAACTGTGCTTAACTCCTAACAATTTTGTTTCGGAAATTCCAGAGAGATCTTAACAATCCGGCAAATAAGTAAAACGCTTATTTTATTGGATTAGGGAATGGAGACTTGTGTGAAAAGCGATATACAAGTATTTATTATTAATGACTTTTCAGCGCAATGCTAATGTCAAGGTTTAGATTGAAGCTTACAAAAATTTCTTAAAACACCTTTTTATTTTTGTGCCAATAGGTGCAATGATAAAAAGTGACACCAACATTTCAATGATCAAGGACAGTATAATCCCATTGGGCATTTCAACAAGACTTTTTGCCAGCCCAAAAAGGAAACAAAACCATCCAGTTTTTGAAAGAAGAAATATATGGCCACCCTTGTCACTTGATTGCGATATCTCGGATATCTATTTAGTTCATCACAAAAAACATAAAACCAGCTAAGAGCTATCTGAAGTTGAAAGCTCTAAAGTACGAATCGGAGAAGATATGGACCTGACTCGGACCTACAGTAAAGCAGCAAATGTGTGAGCTAGCTCTTGGTTCTTTTCAAGCCGTGATTATTTCTACGGAAGGTGATATTGAAAAACCACTATAGTAAAGCTGAAGATTAAACTGATTTAAAATTTACCTTAATGTTCAAAATATTTTAATGCTTTTATCTCGACACTTTTGAGCACTTTTACTCTGTCTAGAACTTACGACCGCTATTGCTTTAAACCCGTAAGTTCAAGACCGACCAACAGATTGAGATCAGAGTTTGCCAGAATAAATGAGACTGAAAGAAAATGTATTCTTAAAACCTTTAAAAGATAAATATGGTTGTTCCAAAAGGTGGGTAAAACATTCTTCCTTATCCGCATTCGAAAACTATAGTGTAATCAGAGTATTCTTCGATGTTAAATAGAAGTCAGCAACTTCAAAAATATTTTAGTCTAAGTAACAAAAAGTCAGAAAGTGCTAGCCATCCTTGTAGCAATGTAAGACATTGAATAGAGTTTTTTTTGAGCTTAAACATTGTGGGAAATTGAAAAAACATATTTGTTCCATCAAGGATAAATTAAAATTTTGGATGTAAGATCATAAATCACCGTATGATGAATTTGAGGATCAATTAAGTGGTTAATGGTATGAAAATAATAGCAAATAGCTTTTGTGTACTTTTTTAGGCCAAAACGTTAATGGAATAGACCTTTTTTCTATTCAAATAGCATCAGCAGCATTTTTTATTACATTGTGAGAAGTTCAAGGCTTGTCTACTTTCCTTTTACAATTTTGCATATGTAGATCTGCGGTATTATACAGCTTTAGTGAATATACGGCCAATGATTAGAGTGAACGATGCAACACTTATGTCTATTCGAATTTTTTTAAAACTAATGTTATTAATTTTTAAAATTAAAAAACTAATGTAGTCATTAAAATAATTAAGTTAGTAAAAAAATCACTAAAACTGCTTTAACTTCAATGCGAATACGCTAATAGCTCGGTCACTACACAGAAAGATGATTTAATTAATTTGGAAGGTTCCAGTAGAATTTTGGGAACTTCAGGTGGAAATTTCCAAAGTAAAAAGAGTTTGTCAACTTACCCCTATTGTAAACTAATACCGGTGTCCCGTAGATAAAAATCTAAATAGCTGCTTTGATTGTATGTCTGCGACTGAGATCGTCGACATATAATCAAGAAAGGTTCGATCTTCTTACATTCAGTTATTTTAGTTTAGGAGTTTTAGATTATTGATTGAACTAATTTTATTAACGATACTGAATATCCACCGTGGTAGTTTTAAGAAAGTTTGAGTCAAAGTTTTTTAGAGTTTACATTTAAACAAATAATAGGACTACTATAAAGTGCCGGTTCTAGGACATTAATACCTTTCCCATACTTAAGTTCGATAATTTTAATGCGTTGACTTACCTTTATTTTCAAAAAATGTGCGCTGAAGTAATATTTGTTTTCTTTCTGTAATAATATTTGTTTTTTTTCCGTTAAGTTTTAAAATTTTTCTTGCCAGAACCAGCAACGAAGTAAAAAAATATTTTTGTCAGTTTCAAGGTTTTTAAAATTTTTAAAATTTTCCAAAATGGCGTCTTATCCGAACCAAAGACTTGAATTTAAATTAGGGCTCTGGATCAGGTCTGTTTTTGTAGTGTCCAATAGCCAAGGTGTGAATGCCGTCTTCTAAAATGAATCTTTTGTCATCGTTGGCGCTGAGTGCGACTTTGTTAATCTCTTCGGTGTAAATATCATGAAGATGGGATCGAATGACGTTCATGGTTGCATGTTGTTCTTTCTTATCCATTAAGCAGTCGTAGTAATCTTGGTGAGTGATGTGCTTTTTAACGACGCTATTTTTAACCCCTTTGCATTTTTTGTGTTCATCTTCTTTTTTTTCTTTAAAAATCTTGTAGGAGTAGAGCTTAGGTCGAAGCCCAACAAATTGTATGATTTGCTTTCCTCCAGCTTCATCCTTAAACTTTCCAATGATCTTATTATTTACACCTACTTTAAACCCAACGCTTTGAATGGCAGGATGATCTTTATCAAATTTGCTCGTGTCAAATTTTTCAAGTACATCATCAGCAATGTCTTTATAAAAATCTTCTGTTTCAATTTCGTAAAAGAGCGAGTCTGTGTCAGTCATCAACAATTTTGCTCAATCGCCGTATTTAGGCTTCATGTAGTCGTAGTGGTGTTCAAACATGAGAGTTTTGCTAATGTCGAGGATGCACATTCCCAAGTAAATGGGTTTGTTGAAAAAGACTTTTGTTTTTTTCATGTGAACCGCGATTAAGTTTTCATCAAAAATGATGTTTCGCTCATAACGAGGGCTTTTAGATAATTTTAAAGCTCCTTTTTTTGTGGTGATGAGTTTAATATCTGCGTGCTTTAGAATATTCTCCATGGTTTTTCCAAACCCGGAGTTGTTCATGAGCTTGAAAAAAGTCTTCTCAAATTCGTTTTTAGCTTTTGCTCTCTTATCGGTGTTGAAATCGATGTACTTTTTCATCCAATGTTCTTCTCTAAAGGTAAAACCACGATGAATTTTTGTAATGACTAATCCCATTCGTTCATATAGTTTTAGGTTTTCATGATAGATGACGTATTTCTTTTTATTGTTTAAATTGGGAACCAGCTTTTCAACTTTCCCAATGGGCATTCTTTCAGGAGCCAAAGGGTAATCATTGTGTTTGTCGTGACGATGGTCTGGGTAATCCAAGTCGACTTCAAGAATGCATGACATAGATTTCCAATTGGAGAGTTCGTCTTCAGTCATCTATTTGAATCCAACAACGGGAAGAGGTTTGCTCATCGCCCATCCGTATAAATTGTTAGCGTCTAAATACTGGATGAATTTTGATGGTTCGTCAGGTTTATAGGATTTACCCATGTATTTGTTATTAGCATTTCCATGTCGGTTAGAGATCATGCTGATTCTACCTCGAATTCCTTTTCGTGTCATGTGAAGCATGTCAGGATCACAATAAAGTTCTATTTCAGCTCCAGTCATTTTATAGCAAGCGTCCATACCGAGTCCAGGAGCTGTGTAATACCAGATGGGATCGAGATTGTAATAATTCAAACACACGTCTCTGAAATTTTCAAAGACATCTGCTAGAATTAAAACGTCTGAAACGTTGTACAGCTCGTGGTAGTCTTTAAACGTAACACATTTAAATTCGTTCTAAACGTTTTGCGCATGAGCATAGTCTTCAACTTTTATCCCATCATCGGTGAGTTTAGAATGGAATGCTTCAATAGGTGGCAATGCTGTTTCTGAGAATTTTTTAATAGAGTCTACCCATTCGTAAGGGTAAACGCCTTTTTTTCTTAATAAGTCAAACTGCTTTGTCTAAACCAAAGGGCATGAATCTGAAGCTGTCAATAAACCTCAATTCTTTCCAGACCTCCCGAATTTTTCCAGTTTTCTTATCAATAAATTCTTTCACTTTGATTTTTTTTGAAAAGCTGATGTATTTTTCATCGTTGTTTGGGATGCAATTTAATTTTCCTCCTAATTTCTTGATGAACAAATGACTATCATAACCGGACAAAATGAGGGTATGAATTTTGGAATTTTATAATCCAAGTTGCATTTGTTATGCGCAGCTCCTCGATACTTTCCAGTCAAATGACAGTGATCGCACACTTTATCACCGTCAAGATCTTTACTTCACATGTGACATTTTGTTGCATCTTTAAAATTCTTTTCATCCTCATCAGTCATTACTTTCTTTTTCTTCCAGTGATTTTGCAGTAAATCGCTATTGTTCCAAATCTTTCTAAGGTCTGTTTCGAGACTGTTTACAAACTTTTGAGCAACACCATCATCATCGCTTTTTGCTGTGTACATGACAGGTTTTCCTTTATAAAGGTTTTCGTCAAAGCATTTGATATAATAGCAGAAGGAGCTTGGAACGTGTTTTTGGTATTGTTTGGTATACGACTCGTCATCAGGATATTCAGTGTT
This sequence comes from Hydra viridissima, assembly GCF_058129835.1. Classification (NCBI taxonomy): domain Eukaryota; kingdom Metazoa; phylum Cnidaria; class Hydrozoa; order Anthoathecata; family Hydridae; genus Hydra; species Hydra viridissima. The sequence goes on from NW_028324314.1 coordinate 2,896,707, forward strand.
TTCTTCAATGGGTTTGATGAAACTTTCAAAGTCAGCATATACGACGTACGGAACTCTCATGGACATGTCGAAGTTTTTAAACTGAACAGTTGTCCCTTCTTTAGGAAGTTCAATTCTCATTGGAGCGTTGTCATAACAATAAGGTTGATGATTTTGAAGCTTTTCTTCCTGGTCGCAAGCTTGGAGACAATTTCTGCAAAAATATTGTTTGTGTTGACGAGTTGATGCTGAAGAACCAGCAAATCGGCTGAAGTTTTTAATGAGACAATAATGGTTAGTGTCATCGTTTGAAATGAACAACAGATCAACACAATGCTTTCGATCTAAAAATTCAGATACATGTAAAGGTTGAGGTGTTTTATCAATATAGCAAAAGACGTTGATGCTAATGTCTGGATTGTTCTCTTCAAACTTATTGATTTTATGGTAATCAACAGGAAATTCCATTCCTTCCCAATTTAACTCTTCTGATTTTAGAATCAAGTTTTCACTGATCCTTTCATTATGATTGTTTTCTAGATTCAGAGCTCTGGTGACCGCCCATTTGAAACATTGGTCGTCATTGTTTTCCACGTTGATAATCGCCTTTTTACTTTTCAAGTCAGGAGGCAGATTAATGAAGGATCCACCTCTGAGAGGTATGTAATCAATAAAGTTAATATCCATTCTTAAAATTTTAGACATTATGCAATTAGATCCCAACTTATTGTATTTGACACTATTTTCCAAGATTTTTTCTTCCATTTCACTCATTAACTTTCTTAAATTTGTAGCCTCTAGTATAATTTCAGAGTTGGATGAAAAACTTGCCATTCGAGTAGCTTCTTCACCAGTTAAGATGCTTACAGATTTCATTTCACACGTTAAAAAAATTCTTACTTTTGTGTTTATTTCTCCTTCCGTGACTTTGATCGCGGCTTCTCTAACCATGTTTAAAAAGGCTGCAAGGTCTTGTTGTCTAACAGAAGGCTCGTAAGAAAATTGCCTAACAGAACGTTCCGCTGAATGCTCAGTCAGCACAAACTTTATCTTAACGGGACGAGGAGCAGGAACCGGTCTAGGAGTGGGAGCAGGTCTACCAAATACAACGTCTTTGAGAGACTTTATCGTTTTTTCCACTCTATTTTTAACATTGCTCACTGTTTTCTTCACAGTAGTTGGAACGTATGGATCAATGGCAGTGAGAACTTGGTTAAAACCATGATTAACTGCATTTATAGCAGGTGTTGCTATTCTTGAAAACAACCCAGGACGAGGAGCTGGAACCGGCCTAGGTGTAATAACGTTTGTTGAATCTTGAAAAGGCTCATCTATAATAGACGGTATAGATCCAATCACCCGATTTTGTAAGAGAGCAGGTCTGAATGAAATCAAGTCATTGGAAACAGGTCTTGGTGCAGGAACCGGCCTCGAAACTGGACTTTGAGCAATTGGCCTTGCATCTGTCGTCCGTCTACGAGCTACAGGCTGAGGAGCAGGTCCATACCCTATGATGGGTCTTGTTGTTTTTACGGCTTCAACGAGCTGTTCTCTTGTCATTCTGGTATAACCTTTTATAGCCCTTTCTTTAGCATCCCTTCGTAATGATGCCATTGAGACTTTTTTATCTTTCAATGCTTTATCTTCTATTTTTATTACGGAAAGATTTTTATTTAAGTTATTTTCAATTTTTCGCTCTTTGGCGATAGTTTTAGTTTTTTGCTTTTTAGCAGCAGTTTTATCTTCCATTTTTAATAGGGGAAGAAAAAAATTTTCGGTGCTTTCAATTTTTCGCTCTTTGGCGATTAATTTTTTTGAAGATTTACCACTCATTTTATTTTCGCCGTGATTTTCTTTAAGTCAATTAAATTTTTTTAAATCTTGGCGCATTTTCGGCACACTTTCAGCATATTTTCTTCTTCAAAAAGTCTTTGCCATTTTTTCAATTCTCCTGTGAAAAGAATTAAAAAATTAGAGGTTTAAAAAATTATTTGAAAAGACGTGAATAGATATTTTTAATCTCTCTAATATGTTCAGTGATTTTACGACAATTATTACGACCGCTAGCATTTAAGGAATTTATTACGCAGGAATTTATTACGCAGATCAATGTCATTTTTTATATTTCTGATCACTTCTTCAAAATGTGCTACTTCAACCATTTCTTTGAAAATGATTCGATGTTCCTTTGGAAGTTTTGTTACGTTTTTTAGAAGTTTGAGCAAACTTTTTGATTTAGCCGTATCAGAAGTTAACTCAAAGCTATCATCAAGGGCATTCAAAAGATCATCCTTTTGCATGTTTTCCATCTTTTTATTTATGCCAAGATTTTTATTTATGTCAATTTTTTAACAAAACAAAAAGTTAAAAAATCAATTTTGCTGGTTTTTACGTTTTTCAAGCTTTTCAGAATTTAAAAATTCAATCTTGATTCCATTGTCCACCTTTCCATCTCGACGCTCCAAATATCTCCATCCACGTCCAGTCCCTGCCATCGCTTTGTAAAGAGACTTGTATTCAATCACCTCACCCGTTTCAATGTTAGTCATTCTCACAGTGATGGGCTTCTTCTTAACAAAACGAAGCCATTCCCATTTTGGATTGGTTGGTTTCTTTTCTTTTATTTCACGTATTTTCTTTTCTTTTGCTCTTTCTAAAATCTCATTTTTACCGATCAAATTATTTTCAACCGCAAGCATCATCAACGTTATTAAATCGTTTGCCGTTTTGGTGACACCGTTTTCATTGAACAAATTTTTCAAATACCATGTTGTATATCTCATTTTATTATACCAAGATTTTTTTTTAAGTCAATTCAATTTTTTTAAACTTCCCGAAAAGAATTTAAAAAAGTATCTTAATAAACAGCAGTCATGTTAGTTCCATCTGAAACAAATTTAAGCAATTTATCAGAAATAACCATTGCAAAAATAATGGTATTTGCAATAGTCGAAGTTCTAAATTTAAGGTTTACCACCAATTCAGCTGTTTCTGACGCTACTCTTTCTTTTTGCTTGCTGATATCAACAAAGAACAAGGGATACAATTTTATATACTCAAACAAGGTCAACCCTGATTGACAAACAAGTTCATTTGTACCGTAATATTTTTCATCAAAAGAGAACGCATCTGCATAAGCCATGACCACTTTCTTTTCTCCAAAATTCAAGTCGTAATTGTAATTTGGATACTTTATTCCATTAACGGTCACGTAAAAATTGCTAACATCACAATGGTCAAATATTGACGGATTGACAGTTTGACTGGAAGATCTCTTCGTCTGAAGTCCAAACACGATAAATCTTGGAACGCTTTTGCCAGTGATTCTTCCAAGCGACCAGGTAAATTCTGTTTGACCAGCAGGAATAAGCTGTCTTTCGCATTTGTTTGATTTATAAGCTACTTGAATGGGAATCTTTTTAGCCATTAAATTCATGAAATTGGTCTTCCTCGAAACATCTAATTCAACGCGAGGCATATAAAGTCTGAATTTTTTAAGATCAATCATTCCTGCACTAACGCTCTCCGCTCTGTAAATCGCATCATCGCATTCTTTCTTTGTAAAGGTGATGGTATGTCTAAACCCATAAACGACTTTGTCATAGGTATCGCAAAATCCAAAAATGTGCTTCAACGGAATTTTAAACGAAAAAGCTCCAACGGATGTAGTGTCTGCAAACAAATGGTCTCGTCTAACTTTAAATCCTGAATTTTCAACAAAATTTGATGAGTCCATGAACCACATTTGCTTCAAATCATCTGTAATCTGAAATCCGTAAGGATATTTTAACATTCCAAGAATAGTGGTAGCTTGACCTGGATGAATAACTCTTTCCACTTGCTCTCCTGACAAATCATAAGTCACGTCGTTAAACAAATACATCAAAGCATTGTTCACCAAGGCAATCTTGTCTGTAGCTTCATATAATGTTCCATCACTCTTTTTCAACACTCCTTCAATGAGAATGTAAGCCTCTGACGGCACTGTTTGAATCGATTGACAGTCAATCTCAAACGTAATCGTTCCTGAAGAATTTAAATCAAGATTGGTCGGAAGGTACTCAAAAAAATCCACTTTTTCAATACCAATATCATACTCTGGGCTCTCAGTAACTATTAATCGGTCGGTTCTTATCATTTTTTATTATAGAAAATAAAGTTTTTTAATTCATTTCACACAAGACGGAGGTGACACACGGAAGAGGAGGCACGCACGCCCTTCGGGCGTGCTCCCCCCCACTTTATATCAAGTTTACTTGATATAAAGTTCCCCATTCACGCCCGAAGGGCGTGTACCCTGCAGCAGCAGAATACTTCAGAATACTTCGGAGCTTTCGGAATACTTCGGAATACTTCGGAATACTTCAGGCTATCTTCATGCCTCTTCCCATCTTCACCAGGTCTTGGATTCGGATGGCGTTCTTTTTCGACATTTTCTTACTTTGAATGGATGAACCAGTCTTTTATTTCTCAATGGTTTTTTTACCTTTATCAATGGCAACGTCTTTAGCAGCAGAGATGGCAGAAAAAGCTAACTCTGTACCAGCAGATTTTGCAGCTGTAATCGCTTCTCGTCCAATTTCGCTTTTTGCAGCATTTTTAAGAAAATTCACGGTTGCTTTGGACATGCTTGAAGCAGCTGCTCTTTTTATGAAATTTTTAATCGTGTCTACAATACCACCTCCTCCAACAACGTTCTTTTTCACATATCTTTGATTATTACAAATAAGCATTTTTAAATAAAAACAATTTTTTTTAAATAATTTTATCAATAGTCTTCATTAACGATTTATATTCCTCTTTATTAATCTCCCTTTGTCTCAACAGCTCATCGCAAATAGCAACAGCCTCATTTCTCGACCCTGTATTTCCAGCATGCCAAGCAGCCACGCTCAATTCAAGCTTTTCCACCAACGCATTCGGATCGCTTTAAAGGATGATCACTCCACGACCTTTTTTCCCTTTTTCAACACGCATCATTTTTTCCCAAATAGGAGCAATAAGTTGCTAATACTTTGGTCTCCTTGAAGCTTTCGGTTTATGCGGCTGTGAATCAGATCTTATAGCATCACTGTCCATCAAAATTCTTTCATAATTTTGCAAATCTTCATCAGTATACTCTTTCGGTATTTCAAATTTAGTCATCAGCTCCCAAAGACCTTTTGTTCCTTCATACTTTTCTCCACCAACAATAATGTCATCTCCATCCATTTCAACCTCCATTTTTCCAATGAACATTTTATCTCCAACTTTATTCACTTCAAAAGGCATTTTCTTTTCATTTTTGATCAGCTTTTTATTGATGAGCGCGTTGCTTTCGATAAGCGGTTGGAACATTTTTCATTACTATCAATGATCGGTTTGAAGAGCTTGCTCAAATCAGCCTGAAAATCCGCATCTGATATGTTATCGTTGATGCTGTTATGATAAATCCTCTTTCTTCTGTCATTAATTTCTTTCACAATTTTATCCCGTTTACTTGGGTCTTGTATTTTAAAGAAAAACATCTTTTTAAAATAAGTGGAAAAAAAATCATAAATTGGTTTTTACGATTATGTTGATCCTTTTTTGAATAGGTTGTTGAACGTTTGAATCGCGTCTTCTCGTCCTTTTTGGATCAAGTTTTCTTTGGTGACTTCATCAATACCTATTTTGGTTTTGGTTCGTATTTCCTCCATCATGGTTTTAAACTTTTGAAGCTCTTCCAAAATCAACTGAAACTCTGAATCACTTATTTTTCCATCCACCAACGCTTTAGAAATATGGTCGCTGATCGTATTCAATTTTGACTCTGACAACACTTTTATTTTTTCATGCTTCTCCGCTTTTAACGCTAACTTTTTATTCACTTGACCTCCGACAACCGATATAAAACCTATTCCAATAGCCACACTTTCACACGCAAACGCTACAGGACTGGCAATAATGGTTGACAAAAGACCAATTCCAGTCGCACCCAAAGCTATGCATAAGGCTTGCATCGTATTGTCCACATTCGAAATGATCGTGAAAACGCGATGGTACTTTTTGCTGAGATGAACTCGCTTTGCTTTTTCACTCTCTATCTCTTTTTGGATTTCGCTTATTTTTTGAAGACGGTAAACGTATCCTCCTTCATCCGCAGGAGCAGAAGGAAGAACTGGATAAAGTTTTTACTTCAATATTTCCATTTTTTATTGAGAAAAATTATTTTAAATCAATGTAATTAATCTTACAAGGTTTTTCGCCTTTTTTAACAATCACATTCTGTTTGCTGTTGCTATTCACATCCATAATAACATCATCTACAGACTCTGAAATAATAACTTCGTTTTTTCTATAATTCAATTGCTCAGTAATTTTATTCATAAATGTTACCACTGCAACACCTTTCTCCAAATTCAGTCCAATGGATAGAGATATCGTTTATGTGAGAGAGCAGCAAATCTAAAGACTTTCTGAGCAAAAATCTCATACTGTCCGTTCGTATTGTAATAAGTAGGATGATCCAACGTTTTTGTAGACACAATAATGTTACTCGGTCTTCTTTCCTCCAACTCTCTAATCCTCTCTTCCAAATATCTTAATTGCAAATCTAAACTGTGAACTTCTGCTGAGGCGACATTTCTAAAAAACTTGTGAGGAGCATGCATTTTAACATATTAAAAAATAAATTTTCAGATCATTTTTGCAAACTTACCAATTCTTTATTGTCCACCCACGAATTAAACGAGTCTGGATATCCCAACCATTTAACCAGTGATCTGCTCTTGGTTCTGCGAATGATTTTTTCAATTCTGAATATGTCCTGATGCGTCTTTTGCATCTCCTGCTCGTAAAAAGTGCCTTGAATTTCTTCATCGTTAGCGTCAGCGATTTTATACGTAGGCGGATCCGTATACTGAACTTTTGACACGGTAAAAACCTCCTCAGTCCATCTCGGCGTATACCCCTTTTCAAAATTGGACTTCTTTTTTGTGATCCGCACTTTGTCACCCATTAAGAATTTTGGATCTTTTCTTTCTGCTTGGATCTTTCCATTCAGATTCCACCAGACTTTATTCTTATTCTTTTCTTCGCTGGCTTCAACTGGTGTCATTTTGATGGAAGAGTGTTTTGTTTTGTTGTATTTTTTCCACCATCTCATCTAATACGTCAATGTATTTATTGGTGTTGTTGGCTGAAAAATATTTAAACATTCTCTCTTTCATCGTTCTGTTCCATCGCTCGACGACACAACTTTTTTCCTCGTTTTCAGTGGAATACAATTGAACACACAGTGTTATAAAATGGGTTCTAACCTTGACTTTCTGACCCGAGAAAACCCTTTTGTGGAATGATAGCCCACACTATGGGGATCACTTGGATATAAGTATTAAAATCAGATTACAACGTCCTAGCAAGTTATTGACAGGGCCGTACCGAACGATAAAGACGTGGGGGGGGGGGTGAAAATGAAAAAAACAAATTTTACCGACAAGATTTTTTTTTTTTTTTTTTTTTAGAAGCCAAATTTCAGTTTTAACCGACATAAACGATAATTTTCGAGTTTTCCGTCAAAAACCGACAGAATATAGCACAAAATATAGGTTATTCCAATAAATATGAACTAGGGAAACAAAAAGACATATTCTGAGAGTTTATCGTGTATCTAAAATGAAAATTATGCTTTACAATAAATATTCTAATACAAGAAAAAATCATTCTAAAATCTTTTCACAAGCAATGTTTACTATTAAAGTCCACAAGGCAGCATTGCAACTTTTTACTGTATTCAGGATGATGGTTAGGTCGTTTGTACCTTTGCCAATGCACTTGAAAGTTGTGATGCATTGCCTCTGTTGCTTGTTCTGAGTAAAGTCCGAGAGCTTGGCACTACTAGAAAACACGGGTTCTGGCTCATTTGCATTTTAGGTTGATTTTCAAATATGAAAATGTATGTTATTTTAGGTTGTAAAAAGGGTTTCTGGCTCATGAGAGACATCGCTAAAGAAATTAAAAAATCATTTATGATTTTAACGGATCCGAAGGATTTAAATTTTTATATTTCTCTGCTAATATTTTTCTAGACATCGCTAAAGAAATTAAATTTTATATTTTGACTTAAATAAAATTCTTATTATAGAAAATAATGGATGCGATAACTAAAGTTGACCTTATTAACATGCTTAATGGTGAAGAAGTGAAATGTTGTACTGATAAATCTAGTAGATATATTAAGTTTGAAAAAAACGTTCGAAAGCTTCCAAAGAGCACTAAAATGTCGTTTATAGAAATGATTCAAAAAATGCCATTCGAAAAATTTTTTAGAATATTAAAATCTGCTATTGATACATATAATCATATTGAAATGAAAAAAACAACGAATAAAAGTCTATCAAATGCTTTCTCAACAAAAAGAATTTATCGCAATTATAGTAAAAATGTAATTAGTAATACGAGAGCAAATTTAGATCATGAAATGATCAATTGAAATTCGAAGAATTTTTAGATTCTTAGAATCCATGGAATTTCACTTGTGAAATTTTTAGATCCTTTGGATCAATGAAAAATCTACGATTTTTTAATAATATGTTGACATTATTAAAAAATGTGCTTATGAAACTCGACGTTGATACTTGCAATTTTATCTTTGAGTTTCTCTAATTCTTTGATCATGTTCTTTTTGTTGTTCTTCTTCAAATGCATTTAATTTTTTGCGATTATCATTGTGGAATTGTGTAGCAATTCTGTGCATTTCTAGGTCAAAAGTGGGATTATTTATTTGCTGTAGTTCACTGTAACAAAATTCCTCATATTCATCTTGTTCTGTAATACTCATTGACATTTTTTTATAACAAGAAAAAAAAATTTTTTTTTAGATCCTTTGGATCAATGAAAATTCTATGAATTTTTTATTTGTATAATTTACAAGTGGTTTATAGAATAGCGCCTAAAAATGGGATGCTTGAGAAAGGTGAATTAGGACCGAGCAATAATCCAGATCCAATAGATTGATAGTCTTTTCCATTTTTAACAAAGAGTCCTCTACCAATAGTAGGGTTTACCCAAGGTCTTAAAAAGAGTCCAGATCCTGCAGCAGTCATTTTTATTCCACTTCCATTCTTTTTCAAGTAAACGATTCCTCTTCCTGCAATTTTATCCACCAAAGTAGATCCAGCAGAAGAACCTACACCTGCTAACAATCCAGTGGCTAGAGCAGGAACAACTCTTGTGGCAAGAGTGCTGCCTAACATACCTAATAACGGTAGAAGAGCTCCGATAAAGCCACCTTCAACGGTTGAGTTGTATGCAATTTGTCTTTTGCTCAATTTAAGAGTGACTCCTTTACCAGCTTCATACGCTTTTGTGATTTTATTTATTTGAGCATGAGTGAGAGCGAGAACATGTTCACCGTTCAAGTCTTGATGAGATAGTCTTATATTAACATCAGTCTTTTCTTGAATTGCTTTTTTTATTTTATCAGATTGACTTTGCGAAATGTTTAATTTTACTTTTTGGTAACTCATTTTTAAAATAAAAGAAAAAAAATTTGAGATCATGGAATGATCAATTGAAATTCTTCGAATTTTACAAGTAAAATTTATCGCTGAACAGCGCTGCTCGTAAAAAGGTCTTGAAGCACAGAGGTTATTCTTTCTCTAACATGAAATCTGAGGATAATGTCTTCACCTCTAAAGTCGATCAAGTTATCGTTTTGATCTAAAATTCTTGTTTCCATTCTTGAAATTCTACCCACCACGATAGGTAGGTATATTAAGTGAAAAGGTTTTTCGGTAATTTTGTAGCCTGGAGGAGAGTCAGGATGAAAAGAGTAAATGTCAGGTGATCTTTTTCCGTTATCATAAGAGGATCCGATAACATCGCTTGTGATTCTGATGATGGTTACATCGTCTATTCTCGAAAGTGATTCAGCCTCGTAAAAGTCAATAACACTTGTGACTTTATTCGGATCTGTCGGATCTTCCTTTTTCTCTACATAGGTATATTCTGCTTTATTAAATCCGAGAACAGAGGCTAAACTGTTATTTACGTTAAAATCCACCCAATACTTTGTTGTAGATGTAGGTTTTCCAAATTTAAGAGTAGCTCTTAAAGTGGATAGGTCTGCTTTAATAACAACGCCATCTACTTTATACAAGTTTCCAGTTTGTTTTTTCATTTCATTCTGAATATAATCATTAATCTCATTAATTTCATACGCTCCTTCTTCGATGTAAATGGTGTAGCTGTTTGAACCAGCGTTGGGACTGTATCTGAAAACATTATTTGTTGAATTGATGTTGGTGTAACTGTGAACACTGTCAAAGCCAACAAGAGCCATTTCATACTTCTTATTAGGGTCGAATTCAACGGGGTAGTCAAACTCGGTTTGGATAACGCTGTTTTTCACGGTTGGAGTTTCTTTTTTCGCTTGTGTAAGGAGATAAAATCCGCTCATCTTTTTATATAGAGTTGGGAAAATAAAAATTGTCAAATCCGCTTCGATATTTTCCACTATCATTTTTTGAGGATAAATCAATGACAGCAAATCCGTGGGGTTCAGACCAGCAATGCCTGCAAAACTTTTTAAACTCTTCTTTTTTCATATCGCTCGAAACGTGGTCTCGATAGATGTGATCCATATTTTTAGAGTCTTGAGGAAACAGACAAATAAAATTGGTGTTTTCTCGGATGGTTTGCCTAGGAAGCATGAAATAATTTTGAGCGAGGTAAAAGCAGTCGACGTTGGAGTGTCTTCCTCGGATGTAATATTTTTCGCACTTGTTTTGTTTGGTGAGTTGCAAATCGTCAAAGATCATTAAATTGTTTTTTGTTGAATCGAGATCTTCGGGTTCAGGCACATCGTCAGCCGTTTCGAAAAATTGACACTCCATATCATCGGTTTCGGAAAAATTTTTTGAAAGGTCGTTGATAACGCATTCAGGGTTTAAATTCAATTTTTCCATTTCGTTTTGTACCTTGAACAAATCGAGAATGATCTTTTTTGGTAATTTCTTCTCGAACGAGCTTTTCAGTATTTTGTACTCGGGTTGAAAAAGGGATTTTCCAAAGACTTGCAAATGGTTATAATCCAACCATCCAGGCTTGAGCAGTAAATTGAGAAGCAAGGTTGTTTTTCCGCAACCGGACTTTCCAACGATAATACCTCGAATGCTTCTTGGTAAAAGCTCGTTATTGTTCCTTTTGTTTTTTCCAATATTCCATGACAAATCGGTTACTTCCATTTTTTTAATATAAAAAAAAAATTTAAATAAAAAAATTTTAAATAAAAAAAATTTTAAATAAAAAAAATTTTAAATAAAAAAAATTTTAAATAAAAAAAATTTTAAATAAAAAAAATTTTAAATAAAAAAAATTTTAAATAAAAAATGTACTGCGTCAAATGTAAAAAAATAACAGAAACGAGCAACTTACACCATGCTATAAGCAAAAGCAATAGAAATATGCTTAAAGGGACTTGTGACTCTTGTGGAACTACTAAATGCAAGTTTGTTTCTTTAGCAAAAGGAGGAGACTTGGTGGAATCGATCAACAATTTTTCAAAAAAAATTAAGCTTCCATGGGCAAAGTTTCCAGGAGAAATGCACATTCCAGGAATGAATTTTGCAGGACCTGGAACCAATTTAGACAAAAGGCTCACTTCCACGGACATGTATCAGGAGTGGAGCAAACCGGTGGACCGAGTGGATAATGCGGCATATCACCATGATCTGGCATATAAATATTTAAACGACGTTCAAAGCAGAAATTTGGCGGATCAAATGATGCTTGAAGAAATGAACTCCATTCCAAACCCCACTCAAAAAGAAATAAACGAAAGAAAACTTATCGCTCCCATCATCAAAGCCAAAGCCAAATTTGGATTGGGTGTTGTAAAAAAAAAATTCCCCTGAAATGGACGGATCAGCTTGCAGAGGAGCTTCATAAACCGGTGATTCACCATTTTAAAAGAAGAAAAGTGTTTGTGAACGACATCGATGAAATATGGGCTGCAGATTTGGTTGACATGCAATCGTTTTCAAAATTCAACAACGGTGTAAAATATTTGCTCATGGTGATTGATGTGTTTTCAAAGTATGGATGGATCGTTCCGTTGAAAAGCAAAACGGGTATTGAAGTGGCTGAGGCGTTGAAAAATATCTTCGCAGAAAGAAAGTGTGCCAAAATGTGGGTGGATAAAGGAAAAGAGTTTTATAACAAGCATGTAAAAGCTCTAGGTGTGCAATTATACTCTACTGAAAATGAAGAAAAAAGTTCTGTTGTTGAACGATGGAACAGAACAATGAAAGAGAGGATGTTTAAATATTTTTCAGCTAACAACACCAATAAATACATTGACGTTTTAGACAAAATGGTTGATAACTACAACCACACCAAACACTCTTCCATTAAAATGACTCCAGTGGAAGCTAGTAATGAAAAGAATAAAGGTAGGGTATGGATGAATCTAAATGGAAAGGTGAGAGCAGAAAGACAAGAACCTAAATTTTCCATGGGAGAAAAAGTGAGGATTACTAAAAAGAAATCGCATTTTGAAAAGGGGTATACGCCGAGATGGACGGAGGAGGTTTTTACTGTATCAAAAATTCAGTATACAGACCCACCGACATACAAAATCGTTGACGCTAACAATGAAGAAATACAAGGTACATTTTATGAACAAGAAATGCAAAAGACCAATCAAGACATATTTAGAATTGAAAAAGTCATTCGTAAGCAAAAGAACAGATCACTAGTCAAATGGCAAGGATATCCAGACTCTTTTAACTCTTGGGTAGACAATAGAGAAGTGATTTTTATGAAAAAATGATCTTTAAAAAATTCATAGAATTTTCATTGATCCAAAGGATCTAAAAAATTAATATTTTTCCAATGATTCAAAGAATCTTTAAAATTAAAAGAATTTAATTATTCCGAAAAACGAGTTAAATAATTTTCTTTCTATATAAAAAGATGAGTTTTATTACAATTGAAAATTTTGATGAGAGCAAATTATCAGTTGGGGAAATTTACGCAGCAACAAAACCAATCGTATATCAAAAAGTGCCAGTAAAATATTCTTATTCAACTGGAGATGGATCTCTTGTATTACAAACACCTATATTATTTTCTTATGGCGTATGCGAGAATAAAGATCCAGCAACACAAAAATTGACTGGTTATTCCATGTCCTTTGTTTGCTTTGATGCTAAAAAGGGAAAGACAGAAGAAGAAGAAAAGTTTATTAGCATGATGGAAAAGATTACTTTGTTCATTAGAGGTGAAGTGGATAAATTGTCACCCAAACTTAAAAAGGGAGGAAGAAAAAAGCAAATTAATTCAAGCGAATTGAGTATTTTAAAATATAAAGATGGTCATTCTGAATTAGCGCCAGTCTTTTATGCAAAGACGTTTACTAAAAATTCTTCGAATTTTCATGGATCCGAAGATGAAATACTCATTACTTCTGTATTACATAGAAAGAAAACAAATCTTGATATACAAAATGGTTTCAAAGGAGAACGAAGTAATAGAAATTTGGTTAGATCTTCTGGACATGATTTTATCAACCAAAGATGTTATGCTATTGGAGGACTTAGAATTGAGGGGGTGTATATTAGTCCTTCGATTGTGTCTATTCAAGTTAAACTGGTCGAAGCCGTCATCGTAAAAAATGCGATTTTTTCCAATAGTATGATGCTTGAAGACTTGAATTTAAAGGTGAAAGAATCAGATGAAATAGAACCGGATGATGAAATGTGAAATCTAATTTTTTTTTAAATTTTTTTTAAAATTTTTTTTTCTGAATTTTAAAAAATGATCAACGTTGAAGGAATTGTATTACCGAACAAACCTATCACCAATTTTCAATTAATAGATGCTGCGAAAAAGCTCAAAATTAAAAACTTTAGAGGTGTTTTTGTGAGGGATGAATTGCCAGAAAAGACAAGAAAAAAAGAATGTGGAATTGTAAACACTGGAGATTCGAGCACAGATGGATTTCATTGGGTCTGTTGGTATAAAGACGGAGACAAAAAATATAGCTTTGACTCTTATGCTCAACCCCCTCTCGTTGAATTGGTTCAATATTTGAAAAATCAAAGATTTTCCACGGATCCGGAGGATCTGAAAAGACCAGTCTTTTACAACAGCGAGAGAGTTCAGTTTGGTGACACTTCTTATTGCGGTCACTTGTGTCTTTATGTTTTAAAAAAATTACAGGAAGGGAAAGACTTTCAAAGCGTTATTAACACACTTTGGTGATTTCCGCGGATCATGAGATGATCTAAAAATTTCACAAGTGAAATTCAACGGATCTGAAGGATCTAAAAAATCGCAGATTTTCCACGGATCCGAAGGATCTGAAAAAAAAGTCGTGTCTATATAAAATGATTGACAAATTTGGAAGAACTGAATTGGGAAGGTACTTTTATGATCCTTCCTCATTAACAACCATAACAGGCGATCTATATGTCAGAACAGATGGATCCAGCACCATCACTGCAGATTTGGATTTCAATTCAAACAAAATTATCAACTTGGGTGAACCAACCAACTCGCACGATGCTGCCACAAAAAATTATGTGGACACGCATTCGACAGGAGGAGGAGGAACGGTGATTGGAGCTGCAGACTTGGATTTGAATTTTCACAAAGCGATCAACTTGAACGAACCGACCAATCTTCACGACGCCGCCACCAAAAATTATGTGGACGTCAGCTCGAGCATGAATGTTAAAACAGATGGATCAAGCACCATCACTGGATCCTTGGATTTAAACAACCACAAGTTGCTCAATGTCTCTGATCCAACCACTTCTCACGACGCAGCAACAAAAGGGTACGTCGACACCAAAGTGGCATACAACAATATTTTGTACACAGACGTCAACATGACGCAACACAAATTAACCAATTTAGCCGAGCCCACTTTATCATCAGATTCAGCCACCAAAAATTATGTGGACACGCATGCGTCAGGTGGAGGAGGAACGGTGATTGGAACAGCTGACTTGGATTTGAATTCTCACAAACTGATCAATGTGCTCAACCCTTCAAACGCGCAAGACGCTGCGACGAAAAGTTATGTGGACGCTTTGTCACAAAATTCCAACTTTTTAGGATTTTTTCCCAATTCAGGATTTTCGTCCTTGGGGTTAAAGTCTCAAACGGTTGCAGGATCAACCACCGCACCGGTTTTCAGCTACATTGATGGTCCTGGTGTTCTGAGAAGATTATGGCTGGCTATTAGTGGAACCGGAACAAACGTCCCTGGAAATGTTTTTATTCGGATATTGGCAGACGGAGAAATTAGAGTGGGTAATTATTCAACAACCACTGACGCTGTTGGTGTGGACGCCACTGCTCTTGCCTGTGACTTGCTCTTTTCCCCTCTCGGCGGTCCTTTTTACGCCAACTCTTTGCAAGGATGCAACATGTTTAGTACCACTTCCTTGGGAGGATATTTTACAGTTGACTTGCCGTTTACATCAAGCTTAACCATCCAATTAATCAATAATAATGCTGCAGCCATCACGTATTGGATTCAACCGTTCATTTCCACATTCACCTCCATTCCTCCCCTCCTTTCCTCCGTTAAATTGTACGGAAGGACGTTCAGATATTTTCAAACGACTTACGGGAACGAATATGTTTTGCTGAACACCAATGGAAATGGAAATGGAGTTTTTCTGAAATACATCAGGATGCATGTCATTGGAGCTTCTGGAAACTGGTGGGAATCCAGAGTTAGAATGTATGACGGAAATTTACCTCCAGGCAACGGAACCGTTTTCACTCCTTGGACGCCTTACAGTGCAAACAATTACAACACTTTTCCTGGTTATGACTCTAACAGCAAATGCTTCTTTTCCTCGTCTGGACTGGAAGATTTTTACTTGTCCTCGTGGAACGGATCAAACATATCCTCGTTCAACAACAAATCAACGGGGCTGTTGTATCAATCCAATGCTTCCATCGGATCCACCACCACCATTTCCTTTTACAGAAATTTTGGAGAAGCAGACTCCATGCCCAGCGTCGCAGCCGGCAGAAGGCTTGTCGTCACTCTCAACTCCGGAGACGCGCAAGTCGGACAATCCGGAAGCTTTTACCTTCTTCTCGGACAAGCCTATTATTACGCTTAAAAATCATTTATGATTTCCATTGTTTCAAAGAAACTGAAAAGGATCCAAAGGATCTAAAAAAATCGCAGATTTTTCATTGATCATTTCATGATCTTAAATGTACAGATGAAAAAAAATATTTTGATTTTGAGTTAAATAAATTTCTTAAGATATAAAAATGATTAACAGACGGGAAACAATAATACGGCGAACGAATCCTATGCGTGGTAGGCGTGTTATTGAACTTGTTGATCCTGATGACGATCCTGAATATTATGAAACGAGAGCAAACAGAATACGCGATGAGAGAGAAAGAAACCAAGAACATGATATTATTGAACGACGTCGAATAATTGAAAGACCACCGTCTGAAATAATTATAACAGAACCTACTGAGCCTGGTGGAAAAATTAAAGTTAAATTTATTATAAAGAGACCCTCTGTAGTTGAAATTACATTAGAAGAAAAATTAACTCTTAAAAAGCAAAAACGATATGAAATACTTGAAAGAGTACCAACAGTAATACTTAATGGACGTAGACAATAGTTATTTTATTCTTTACATGCGGGAATAAAATAATGTATAAAAAAAATATTTTTTTTGTAATAAAAATGGAAAATAATGTATATATAAAACTTTTTCATAATGATCGAAAGGCGCGTAATAGATCCTATCTTTTTTTCGACAAGTATTTGAAGCATCATCCCTCAAAAGTAGGAATAAGATATGAAATATTTGCTCAAAAAGACATTACACTAAATCGGCTAAGCCATCAGAAAATAACTTTTATGTTTGGAATAAAACTTAAAGGCGGATTAGCTTTAGTGAATTTGAGGGAAAGCCTGAAATCAAAACTGGATTATTACAGTCACAGCAACATACTAACAGAGTCGGTGGATAATGTAATCATGGAAATTCACAATAACAGCAAGTCAGATGTTATTATTAAAAAAGGAGAAAGTTTATGCTTTGTCAATTTCATTAATGAGTGAAAAAAAATATTTTTTTTGTAATAAAAATGGAATACAATCACGATGCTAAATCTAAACTTTATCCAGTTCTTCCAACAGCTCCTTTTGGTTCTGCAGATGATGGAGGGCATGTTTACCGTCTTCAGAAAATAAGCGAAATCCAGAAAGAGATGGACAACGAGAGGAAAAAGAGAGTGCATCTAAGCAAAAAGTACCATCGCGCTTTCAGAATCATTTCTTTTGTAGATACTACGTTGCAAGCAGGAGGTGTCGCGCTTGGAGTTGTTGGAATTGGAACTTTGAGCACCATCGCTGCTGCCCCTATTGCGATTGCATGTGAAGGTGTGGCTATTGGAATGGGTTTTTTATCCATTGTAGGAGGACAAGTCAACAAAAAACTGTCATTAAAAGCGGAGAAGCATGAAAAGATAAAAGTGTTGGCCGAGTCGAAATTAAACACCATAAACAGTCACATTTCAAAAGCATTAGTAGACAACATTGTGAGCGATTCAGAGTATGAATTGATTTTAGAAGAGCTTCAAAAGTTTAAGAGCCTAATGAAAGAAATAAGAACTAAAACAAAAATCAACATTGACGAGATCACTAAAGAGTCGTTAATCCAAAAAGGAAGGGAAGACGCTATAAAAGCGTTCAACAATATGTTTAAGAAAAACTAATTTAAAAAACGCAGATACGTTTACGTTTACGTTTACGTTTACGTTTACGTTTACGTTTACGTTTACGTTTACGTTTACGTTTACGTTTAACTTTTTTTTTCTTGCATTTTAAAAAAATGTCCTTTTTTAAAATACTAGACCCAAACAAGAGGGATGAAATGGTGAGAGAATTTGTTGAAAGAAGAAAAAGAATATATCAAGATAGTTTAAATGAAAATATTTATGATGCTAATCTTCAGACTGATTTGAGCAAGCTTTACAAGCCTCTGATTGAAAGCAATGAAAAGATGCAAAACGAACTAAAGAGCATCGCATACAAAGAGGCTGAAAACACTCCACTGGCTTTGACTTATCCAGAAAGCGAGACGTCTTTTGAAAGTTTAAAGGCTCCTGAAAGAATGAATTTAGGAGGTCTCGCGACTTATTATTTATCACAATACGCGATGATAAAAGAAAAGTGTGACAGAGTGTTTGGAATTCACGCAAAAAAAGATGGTAAAATGTACATTGGAAAAGAAGAAGTTGTCATTGATGAAAACGACGTCATTGTTGGTGGAGAAAGATACCACGGAACAAGAGGACTTTGGGAGCTGATTTCAAGATCCAATCCTGATATGACAAAAATAAAAGGCGAGGACTTGAAAAATTACGAAAAAATACTGGTTGAAACGCATGCAATGGAGAGAGAAAAAAAACCAACCATACCAAAAGCTTCTGGAGGTATAAAGTGGAGAGATATTGTTTCAAAAATGTGGAAAGACAATTACACAAACACAAATATAAAAAAAGGTCATGGTGTGATTATTCTTCCGAGCGATCCAAATGCTCTTGTGGAAAAGCTTGAATTGAGTATTGGTGCATGGCATGCTGGGAATAAAGAGTCTAGAAATGTGTCTGTTTCCATTTGCGATGAGCTGTTGAGACAAAATAGGGTTAATAAAGATCAGTACAAGGCTATGATGGCGTATATCGATATGAAATAAAAAAAATCTTTGGAAATAAAAAATGATCGCTTATAGAAATAGATATGTTAAGAAGCATATTGTTGGTGGAAGTGGTATAATTGACACGCTTAAGAATTTCTTGAGAAGGGCAGCAACTTCAAGCGCTTCAAGAGCGGCATCTACTTTAGCTAATAAAATTGCAAAAACTGAACTGGGAAGAGAAGCAATCATAGCTACTAAATCTGCAGGAAAAGAGCTAGCTTCTACAGCCATTTCCACTGCTAAAGATGTAGCTATTGATAAAGGTAAAAGGACCATTGAGAAATTGTATGCCAAGACTGGAACTCCAAAACCAAATGTAGCTGCAAAGAATGATCTCAGTCTTAAAAGCAAAGAAATTATTTCAAGCATTGTTAACAAAGCAGCAGCAGCAGCACCGGTTATAGATGAATATTCTATGCTTGGAGGAGCGATTAGAATACAAGACTTGGTAAAAAGGGGAAATGGACTTTTGATTGCATGAGAATCTAAAAATTTAAATAATTTTCATGGATCCAAAGGATCTAAAAATTCTTCGAATTTCAATTGATCCAAAGGATCTAAAAATTTCACAAGTGAAATTCCATGGATTCTAAGAATCTAAAAATTCTTCGAATTTCAATTGATCCAAAGGATCTAAAAATTTCACAAGTGAAATTCCATGGATTCTAAGAATCTAAAAATTCTTCGAATTTCAATTGATCATTTCATGATCTAAAAAATTTTTTTTCTTAGATGTATAAAAATGGCAAATTCCGATGTTTTAAATTTTACAGAAGAGATTATTGTTGATGAGGAAATTGAGAGATTTGAGTTTCACGAATACGAACCAGTGAATAAGAATATAAACGTGGATGGAGAAATAAGAATCAATATTGAACAGCAAGATTTGTTCACGCTTCCATCTGAGGGTTACCTTTTGGTTGAAGGAAGACTTTTAAAAGCAGATGGAACTTCCTACGCTGATGCAGACCTCATTGCTCTTGCAAACAACGGTATCATGCACATGTTCAGTCAGATTTCTTATCATTTGTCGAATCAAGAGGTAGAAACCATTTACGAACCTGGACAAGCTACTACCATGATTGGTTTCCTTAAATACCCAATAGAGTTCCAACTTTCAGAAGGAATGAACCAGCTGTGGCAAAGAGACACGACAGCTTTAGCAAATGATACTAACACTGGATTTATCAACAGACGAGATTACATCATCAAGCAAGGTGAAGAAAAAGGATCGTTTTCGTTCTGCATCCCTTTAAAGCACATTTTCGGATTTTGCGATGATTACGATAAAGTGCTTTATGGATTTAAGCATACACTTACTCTTGTGAGAAAGAGCGATAGTGATGCTATTTTTAGAGCAGAAGCAGCAGCTGCAGGAAAAATAGATCTTAGCAAATTATCCTTGTTTATGCCTCATGTTACACCATCTGTCGCAAGTAGTAACAATCTTTATAAAATCATTGAATCAAAGGTAGATGTACCATTTGCTTTTAGATCTAGACAATGTGACACCGTCGCTGTTCCTACAACCAATAACTTTAGTTGGAGGCTGAGCGCAAAATCTGCTAGTGAAAGACCGAGATATATCATTGTTGGATTCCAAACCAATAAATCTGGAAGCCAATTAGAGAATCCTTCAGTCTTTAATCACTACGACTTGAAAAACATGTATGTCACTTTAAACAGTGAAAGATATCCTGCTGTTGATTACAATTTGGACTTTAATAACAACAGATACTCAAGAGCTTATAGAGATGCCTCTAAGTTTGACAATAAAGTTTATGGGACAAACGAGCTTATAGCTCAACCCAATTTGACTGCTCAAAATTACAGGTACATTTGCCCTCTGTTTGTTTTTGATGTAAGCAAGCAGGCTGAGAGGTTAAAAACTTCAGTGGTAGATGTGCAAATAAAAGCTACATTTAATGCAAACGTTCCTGCAAACACTCAAGCCTTTGCTGTTGTCATTTCAGATAAATTGCTTAGATTTAAATCAGATGGAAGCAGAATGACTCTTGTTTATTGAATTAATTCAAAATAATATTTTTTTAAATAAAAAATGAGATATACGAAAAAGGATTTGAAAAAATTACTGAAAGAAAACGGAATTACCAAAACTTCAAACAATAAAATGTCTTTATTAATGCTTGCGATTGAAAACAACTTGATTGATAAAAACATATTGATTAAAGACGTGAAGGAAGATCGACCAGTGGGTAGACCGAAAAAAATTTTCCACGGATCTAAAAATTCGAAGAATTTCAATTGATCATTCCATGATCTTAAATGTACAGATGAAAAAAATTGAAAAAATGAGTTAAATAAAATCTTTGCAAAATAAAAGATGGTTTACACAAGAAAGATTTTAAAAAATTTGTTAAAAGAAAACGGAATTTCTAAAACGTCTGACAATAAAATGGCGCTCATGTTGATTGCGGTTGAAAACAATCTGATTGATAAAGATTTATTTTTTGGAAACTCTAAAAAGGCTAGACCTGTTGGAAGACCTAGAAAATATGAGAAAAAAGAAAAGAAGCCTTTTAATCCAAAATACGCTAGACTTGGTTTAATTAGAAATAATCCTTTAGGTTTGAGAATAACTCATGTTGATACTGGTGAGGTGGTAGAATACAAGTCTGCTTATGAATCGCATAAAAAGACAGGGCATTGCTGGCAGTACTTTGTTAACCGAAATGGAAAAGTAGTGGATGGATACAGATATGAGATCATTGGAAATCACTTGTGATTTTTTAAATTCTTTTATATATTGAATTTAAAAAAATTGAAAAATGAGTTAAATAAAAATCTTGCGTTAATAAAAATGGAAAACAAAACGGTGAAAGAATTAAAAGAAATTGCCAAAGGGCGAAAAATAAAAGGATACTCTAAAATGAGAAAGGGGGAACTTATAATGGCTTTGCATCCTTCTGTTACCACTAGAGTTGTCTCTGCTACTGCTACACGTCCTGCTTCTCTTCGTAGACGAACGACTGAGGCAAGACCGTTGCCTGCTCCACGTCCTGATCTTAGTTCGATAGCTCCACGTCAAAAGCCTGTCATCGCTCCAAAACCAGCGATCATCCCACCAAGACCTATCATGTTGAAACCAGCTCTTCCTCAAAAACCAGCTCTTCCTCCAAAACCAGCATCGCAATATATCTTTGACGCTCCTGTTTCAGATTCATCGCCTGTCATGACACCTATGTCGGTTACTGCTCCGAGATTGCTTTCAAGAATTGCGACAACTGTTTACAACGGTTTTAACCGAGTGCTTAATGTCATTGATCCCTACGTTCCCGAATCGGTGAAGAATGTAGTGAGAAATGTGAGCAACAAAGTGAATAGAACGGTGTGGTCTCTCAAATCAACGGTCCTCAAATCAATTGTGCGCAATACAGTTTACAAACCCCTCATTCATTTTCAATTGACCGATCACGCGCTGAAGCGTGTTGCTAAACAATTTTCACATCAAGTCAAAGGAAACCAAAAGGATGCTTCTGCCTTTTTAAATTTGGCTAAAGACGGAGCAATCAAGATTCTTCAAGAGAATAAAAACAAAAAAGCGATCCTTGTTTTGACAATCGATATGGAGAGCGTCAGCATTACTACTGGAGAGGAGTTGCATCGAATCGTGCCTTTTGTGTCAAAAGCTGGTATTATTTTGGAGTCGACGAACTTGAGCGAATTTTATGAAGAAGCAAAAGATAAGATCCTGGAAAACATGGAAAAATACAACAAAATGGGCTCGAATTGCACAGTGTCTGCCATCTTGAAAATGGACATCAATTTAATTGACTACAAACCCATTGGTGGTCGGTCATATATCCCTCTCGATGATTTTTTGGCAAACAAAAAAGCAATCATCAACATGCAAAACGAAGACAACGAATGCTTCAAGTGGTGTATCACCAGGGCATTGAACATGAAAGAAAAAAACGGAGAAAGGATTGACAAAGACTTGATCGAAAATTCAAAAAATTTAAATTGGGAAGGGATTGATTTTCCTGTTAAACTCGATCAAATCAAAAAATTTGAAAAAAAAAATACAGACATTAGCGTCAACGTTTTCGGTTATGAAAATAAATCCATTTACCCTTTGCAAATATCGAAATGCTTGAACAGAAAGCATGAAATAGATTTGCTTCTTATTTCAGATGAAAAAACAAATCATTATTGTTTAATCAAAAATCTGAGTCGACTCATTTCATCCCAAACATCAAAAGAAAAAGTAAAAAAATATTTTTGCAGAAACTGCTTGCAGGGGATGAACAGCGAGGAGGCTCTTTCAAAGCATTCGACCTATTGCAGAGAGCATGACTCGGTTCGAATGAATCTCCCTCCAAAAGATTCGTTCATGAAATTTGAACACCTGGGAATGTCAATGAGGGTTCCATTCATCGTTTACGCTGATTTTGAAAGCTTTGTCAAACCGATGGACTCGTGCGAACAAAACCCAGACCAGTCGTACACCAAAAAGTTTCAAAGGCACGTTCCGAGCTCCTTTGCCTTTCACATCAAATGTTTTGACGAAACAGTTTACAGCAGTAGTCCAACAATATCTGTGTCTGAAAGCGAGGATGAGGACATTGGTGAATATTTTGTCTGCGAGTTGGAAAAAGAAATAAAAGAAATTTTTGGGAAAAACTTGAAAAAAAATATGGTTATCACAAAGGAGGATGAAAATAATTTTAAATCCGCGACGGTTTGCCACATTTGTGAAGAAAAAATTCTAGATGAAAAAGAAAAGGTGCGCGATCACTGTCATTTCACTGGAAAATATCGAGGAGCAGCACATGATGCTTGCAATAAAAAATACAAAGTTCCAAAATTTGTTCCAGTCGTTTTTCACAATCTGTCTGGTTATGACAGCCATTTGTTTATCAAAAAATTAGGTGGAGAAATAAACTGCATCCCATGCAACAAGGAAAAATACATCAGCTTCTCTAAAAAAATCAAAGTGGGAGAGTACACTGGGAAAGACGGAAAACTCAAAGACAAAAAAATTGAATTGAGGTTCATCGACAGTTTTAGATTCCTTTCCTTCAGTTTGGATACTTTAGCGAAAAATTTAAAGCCGGAAGAGTTCAAAAACCTATCAAAATATTTAAAAGGAGAAAAATTCGATTTGCTTCGAAAAAAAGGCGTTTACCCTTACGGTTGGGTAGATGGATTCGATAAATTTCAAGAAACGCAATTACCTCCAAAAGAAGCGTTTTTCTCAGAACTCAATCACGAGGAAATAAGCGACGAAGATTACGCGCATGCGCAAAAGGTTTGGAACGTGTTTGAATGCAAAACGTTCAGAGATTATCATGATTTGTACAACGTGTCAGACGTTTTGATTCTAGCGGATGTCTTTGAAAATTTCAGGGACGTTTGCATGAAACATTACAAGCTCGACCCAGCCTGGTATTACACGTCTCCTGGGTTGGCTTGGGACGCTTGTTTGAAACTGACAAAAATAATATTGGAATTGATAAGCGACCCTGACATGCTTCGAATGATCCAAAAAGGAACACGTGGAGGGATCAGCATGATCTCCAATCGGTATGGAAAATCAAACAACAAATACATGGGAGACTCGTACGATTCAAGCCAACCATCAAAATTCATTCAATACCAGGACGCCAACAATTTGTATGGTTGGGCCATGAGCAAGCCACTTCCCGTTGGAGGATTCGAATGGATGACAGAAGACGAACTTTCCGATTGGAGATCGGTTCCAAGCTTTTTGGAGGTTGATTTGGATTATCCGGAAAGCCTTCACGATGAACACAACGATTATCCGTTGGCCCCTGAGAGAATGAAAATCGGAAAAGTGGATAAGCTCGTTCCAAATTTAAACGACAAAAAAAATTATGTCCTTCACTGTGAAAATCTGAAATTATATGAACGATTGGGAATGAAAATTTCAAAGGTGCACCGAGGAATAAAATTTGAGCAACGGGATTGGATGAAACCATACATTGACCTCAACACAGAATTGAGAACAAAGGCTACCAGCGAATTTGAAAAGGAATTTTTCAAGCTGATGAACAATTCAGTGTTTGGAAAAACAATGGAGAACATTGAAAAAAGAGTGGACGTGAGACTGGTAACAACAAAGGAAAAGGCAATAAAATTGGCGGCTAAACCCAACTACGACCGGCACACGATTTTCGATGAAAACTTGATTGCCGTTCACATGAAAAGGACAGAAATTTTTTACAACAAACCAGTTTATTTGGGTATGTCCATTTTAGATTTGAGCAAAACCTTGATGTTCGAGTTCCATTATGATTACATTCGAAAAAAATATCCTGGAAAAGCAAAGCTGTTGATGACAGACACGGACTCGCTAGTTTATGAAATCAAAACAGAAGATTTTTACAAGGACATTGCAGATGATGTGCTTGAAAAATTTGACACGAGCGACTTTCCAAAAGACCATCCTGCCATTCAAAGCGCTGGGTTCAAAGTGGGTTTAAACAAAAAGGTTATTGGGATGTTCAAAGACGAAACCGGAGGAAAACAGATTGAAGAGTTTGTCGGTCTCAGGTCGAAATTGTACTCTTACAAAATACATCAAGAAAAACAAGAGAAAAAACACAAAAAATGCAGGGGGGTGAAAACATATGTAGTTGACAAATACATAACACACAACGATTACAAAAATTGCCTCGAAACCAAAAAAGAAAAGTTTAACAAAATGAATGTCCTCCGATCCCATTTACATGACGTTTACACGGAGGAGATCAACAAAACCTCTCTCAGCTCCAACGACGATAAGAGGATCATTTTGGAAGATGGGATCCACACGTTGGCTTATGGTCATCGTAAATTGAAAAAAGTTCCAGAGGCAGAGCCAGAGGCAGAATCAGAGCCAGAATCAGAGCCAGAATCAGAGACCGAGGCAGAATCAGAGCCAGAGGTAGAATCAGAGCCAGAATCAGAGGCAAAAAGGTTGATCGCAGAGTGCAGAAGGATAATCGAGGAGAACAAAGAAATCTCAAATAGGTCAAAAATACTGATCACAGAGTGCAGAAAAATAATCGCAGAGAACTATAAAATTTAATTTCTTTAGCGATGTTTAGAAAAATATTCGCAGAGAACTATAAAATTTAATTTCTTTAGCGATGTTTAGAAAAATAATCGCAGAGAACTATAAAATTTAATTTCTTTAGCGATGTCTAGAAAAATAATCGCAGAGAAATATAAAAATTTAAATCCTTCGGATCCGTTAAAATCATAAATGATTTTTTAATTTCTTTAGCGATGTCTCTCATGAGCCAGAAACCCTTTTTACAACCTAAAATAACATACATTTTCATATTTGAAAATCAACCTAAAATGCAAATGAGCCAGAACCCGTGTTTTCTAGTAGTCTTGGCCGTGTTTGTCAATGAAATCTTTCACATGAAAAAATACAGCATGAACCTTGGGTGTCACAGAAACATTTTGCAGTGCCACATAAGCCACTCTGAAAGCTTCAATTTTTTGTACATAACTTGGATCAAGAACGCATCCAAAACAGGCAGACACTACTGCATTGAATTTTCGAAATACATCAACTAATGGTATTGCAGCATAGCATGAGTGTTTCTCGACAATAGATTGAAGAAGATCAATATTTTTTAGCAGCTTCCTGCACTCATTTCCTGCAAAATGCCCTCCATGATAAGGCTGTTGTTTAATGTTCAGTGAATCAGTCCAAAGAGTTCCTTGAGGGAAAACTTTTAGTAGGGCAGCAAAGAGATGATTGAAAACACCAATAAGGAGATGCAACTCCATTGGCGGTATGAAGTCCAAAACTAATGTGCCACCAGCAAGATCAAATACAGGAGAATGAAAAATATTCATGTAATCACGAGCTCTTTTGATGTTTGATCCTGCTGCATTGAAAAGTGAGACATTCTGATCAAGAGATTGGAAAGTTCTTAATTTTCCTTGATTTAAAAGGTCCGTTGCACTTGACTCACACCAGGTGCAGGGGTGTGCACTTGAGTGTGCTTGGAGACCACAAATTATATTTGCCAGTTTTAGGTCACAGGACAAAAGAAAATCTTGGTCTCTCATATTGATCAATTCGAAAATTTGAGACACATTTGAGTAGTTTTCTTGCAGGTCCTCAGAGACACCAATAATAAGTTGCCGCTTAACTCCAGTGTCCTTGAAAAACTTGTTTGTGCAATTGAGTTTTGCTGGGGGAGTGTTAGGTTCACGATTTAATTCAATAATTCCAAGGCTTACTTTCAGGAATCCTCCCCCACCGTCAATTCCAACTTTCACAATATGATTGTTTGATGTGTTTCTCATAGAAATGAGTTCATTTTTAAGCTCTTTGAAGTCCTTGCAATGAATGACAGTCCTTCCACATCCAGCATGATCTTTAATCAATGAACTCGTGAAATGGTGAGAAAGCTGCTTACTAACTGCATCAAATTTTACAGCATAGTTTTTCTCAACAATATGTTGTGAAGTTGACTGATTAATTGTAGCAGCTAGTCTCTTGATGCCATTGTTTGAAAGCCCTGTGCTTGCCTGAACTTGAACAAGTTCTTTTATACTAATTGATGGGTTTGGAGGAAATAGTTTTCTAGCTGATGAGGAACCTAAAATAAATGCAGATATTGTTTAATTTCGAAATTTCTAAAATATCTTTTCATGAAAGTTAAACTTTTACCTGGCATTATTGGAAGCATTCTTCCACCTTGTGGTTGACTCAATCGAACAGTGCCATGTGGAGAAGAATCCTTACTTGAAACAACAAGAGCAGCAACTCGTTCAGATGCAACAGGATCCTTGGTTGCAACAGCAACAAGGTTATTTCGCAAAGTGCCCTTTGTGCAATGATGAGGTAATCCTCTTCCAATAATTGAAAAACAGTCAGAGCATCGTTTTTGGACAGTTGAAGATGGAGTATTTTGTGCTGAGCTCTGCAAAAGCTGAGTTTTCTGTTGACCATTATTTCTCAATTTTCCAACGGAACAAATCAAACAGTCACATTGTGTGTCTCTAGTTTGAGGTCGAATTTTTATAGTCTCAAAATTGTAAAGTGATGGGAGATTGATGTGTTCTCCAGAATCCTTTCTTCTTAAACAAAAACGACACTTTTCACAAATTCCAAGTGGAACTTTGTCATTACTAAAATCGATCCTCTCATTGAGTATTGTTTGGCATTTTTCTTTTAGGAAAGGTGTCAGTTCCCTCTGACATTTACTGAAGCAAAGAAAACAGACAGTTTTCCTGCAGTCTTGGTGGTTTTTTGCTGTATTCGGCATTTCTTTGTAAAATTAGATGTGCACAGTTTTGCTCTCGTGAATAAAGTAAATAAATCATGCCTTTTGCCGAAATTTTTATTTTCCCGAAATTTTCCCGAAATTCAAAAACTGTCTTATTTTCACAGTTAAAAATAATTTTTATGAAAAGTTAAACAGAAAAACAGAAGAATAAAAAAATATTATATTTGTTTGGTAATAAAGGAAGCTTATCTTTTTGATATCTTTTAATTTTTCAACTTTTTTTTATGTTTTCATAAAACATAATGCTCTTTATGCTACAGTATGTTTGTTTACTTGAATTTAAAATTATATCTTACTGTAAAAATGCAAAACAAGCTGTCATTTCGAATGTGTGAGTAATCAATAAATTCAGAAAATTTAAACATCAATAACTTGCCAGGACGTTGTAATCTGATTTTAATACTTATATCCAAGTGATCCCCATAGTGTGGGCTATCATTCCACAAAAGGGTTTTCTCGGGTCAGAAAGTCAAGGTTAGAACCCATTTTATAACACTGTGAACACCTAACGCTTTCACGTGCTTGTTGTAAAACTCTTTTCCTTTATCCACCCACAATTTAACGCACTTTCTTTCACCAAAAATCTTTTTCAACGCTTCAGCCACTTCAAGACCTGTTTTGCTTTTTAATGGAAAGATCCATCCATACTTTGAAAACTCGTCAATCACCATAAGCAAATATTTTACACCTTTGTTGAATTTGGAAAACGATTGCATGTCAACCAAATCTGCAGCCCATATTTCATCGACGTCGTTCACAATAACCTTTCTTCTTTTAAAACGGCGAATGACCGGTTTATGAAGCTCCTCAGCAAACTGATCCGTCCATTTCAGACTGCTCTCGGGCATTTTTTTTTTTTAGCAGAGACACCCAATCCAAATTTTGCTTTGGCTTTAATCACGGGTGTAATAAGCTTTCTCTCGTTAATTTCTCTTTGAGTGGGATTGGGAACAGATCCCATCTCCTCAAGCATCAGATGATCTGCTATATTTCCGTTTTGCCGGTCGTTGAAATATTTATAAGCCAAATCGTGATGGTATGCTGCATTGTCCACTCTACCCACCGGCTTGCTCCATTCTTGATACATGTCCGTGGAAGTCAGTCTCTTGTCTAATTTGTACCAGGACCCGCAAAGTTCATCCCCGGAATGTGCATTTCTCCTGGAAACTTAGCCCACGGAAGCTTAATTTTACTCGACAGCTTGTTGATCGATTCCACTAAATCACCTCCTTTTGTTGGCGAAGATGATCCCTTGAACGCATGCGAAAAAACAAACTTGCATTTGGTTGTTCCGCAAGAGTCGCAAGTCCCTTTGAGTATGTTTCGATTATTTTTTGTCTTCTCGTTTTTCAAGTGAATGGTTTCAGTTTCTCTTTTGCATTTAACGCAATACATTTTAACATATATAAAAAAAGTTTTTAATGTAAAATGGAAGTTACTAATTTGTCGTGGAACATTAATAAAACCAAAAGAAACAACAGCAAGCTTTTCCCAAGAAGCATTCGAGGGATCATCGTTGGAAAATCTGGTTGCGGAAAAACAACGCTCCTGCTCAATTTACTGCTTAGACCTGAATGGCTTGATTATAACCACTTGCAAGTCTTTGGAAAATCTCTTTTTCAACCTGAATACAAAATACTCAAAAGGTCGTTCAAAAAAAAATTACCTAAAGAAATCATTCTTGA
Organism: Hydra viridissima; assembly: GCF_058129835.1. Lineage (NCBI taxonomy): Eukaryota > Metazoa > Cnidaria > Hydrozoa > Anthoathecata > Hydridae > Hydra > Hydra viridissima. Next base: position 2,926,375 of record NW_028324314.1, read on the forward strand.
ATTGTTCAACATTCAAAATGAAATGGAAAAATTGAATTTAAACCCTGAAGATGTTATTGATGATCTTTCAAAAAAATATTCCGACAACGAGAATATGGAGTGTCAATTCTTTGAAACGGCTGATGATGTTCCCGATCCTGAAGATCTCGATTCGACCAATAACAATTTGATGATCTTTGACGATTTGCAACTCACCAAGCAAAACAAGTGCGAAAAATATTACATCCGAGGAAGACACTCCAACGTCGACTGCTTTTACCTCGCTCAAAATAATTTCATGCTTCCAAGACAAATCATCAGAGAAAATCCCAACTTTATTTGCCTCTTTCCACAAGACCAGAAAAACGTAGATCACCTCTACAGAGACCATGCTGCTGTTGACATGTCTAAAGAAGAATTTAAAATGTTCTGCAAGTACTGCTGGTCTCAACCTCATGGGTTTGCCGTCATTGATTTGTCCTCCAAAAAGAACCAGGGAAAATACCGAAGCGGGTTTAACGATTTTTTATTTTTCTAAAAACCAATTTAAAAAATAATTCTTATTTAAAAAATGCCTGGTATTATAATCGATGTAGATGGAAAATCAAGTGTTATCACAACTGAATTTTTAGACAAAATCGTTTTTGACGAAGGTAAAAGTTATGAAATGGCTTTTCTCGGTCTTGAGACTTATAACAGCATTCCAAATGTAAACAGTAAAAACAATTTTTTCAAATACAGCATGAACAACGGAGCTAATTGGGAAAACATTATCATTCCTGATGGAAGCTATGACATTAAAAACATCAACGAGTATTTGCAAAAGTCTATTTCATTCACGATAAAAACAGCTCAACGCGGAAGTTATATTATTGAAAATAAAATTAATTACTCTCCAAATAACCTTCAAATTGGAATCAATCTTAATACTTTAAAATCAACCATTAAACTTGGCTTGAATTATTTGATTGACTTTAACGTGGAGAACAGCATCGCTTCAGTTTTAGGGTTTGCTAAAAGAAAATTAAATTCCAATTCTGAATACGAGTCTGATCATATCGTTAGAATTTCAAGCTTCAACACCATCAGAATTGTTAACAATGTTATCGGATCGTCCTATATTAATGGAACCCAATTAAATTTCATTTACTCCTTTTATCCAAATGTTAGTCCAGGTTTTAAAATCATTGAGAGACCAATGCATTTAATTTATCTTCCTGTTAAACTGTTCGAAATTTCAACAATGGTTACTCGCATCATTGATCAAAATGGAAATTTGGTTGATTTTCGTGGAGAGGATGTTACAATACGATATCACATTAGAGAAGTGAAATAAATAATTTTCCAACGCTTAAAAAATGAGCAATTACCAAAAGATCAGATTAAACATTTCGCAAGGACAAGCTGACAAAATTAAAAAAGCCATTCAAGACAAAACCGAAGTCAGCATTAAGTTCTCTCATCAAGACTTGAATGGTGAACATGTTCTCTCTGTCACTAACGCGCAATTGAACAAAATTAAAAAAGCAATTTCATTGGAGCTCTTTTACCTTTATTAGGAATGCTTGCATCTCGTGCAGCTCCAGTGCTTGTCAATGGCTTATTAGGTGGGGTTGCCTCTTCGCTTGGGTCTACTGTGATCGATAAAATTGCAGGACGAGGTGTGGTTTACTTGAGCAAAAATGGTAATGGAATGAAGATGAAAACTGTAAGTGGAAACGGATTGTTTTTAACTCCGTGGACTAAAAATGTTCATGGTGATGGACTCTTCATTAAAACTGGAAAAGGATATAAATATGCCGGTTCTGGTTTGCTGCTTGGACCTAATTCACCCTTCTCAAGCATCCCCTTCTTAGGAGCTATTCTATAAAAAAATCGTAGATTTTCCATGAATCGAAACTTCTTTGCTCTCACCTTTTTCAAGAACTTTTTAGCGAATTAAAAAAATTTGTTAACAAAGTAAAATGAGAAACAAGAAAATCAATGTGGACAGAATTTTAGCTAATTTTCAATTGATGTATGGAATTGTTTTGCCTAATGAGGCTTTAACCAACTTTCAATTGATAAAGGCTGCTAAACAGTTAAAATTAAAAAGCTTTCAAGGTGTTTTTATGAGAGACGATTTACCGAAAAAGCTAAAAAGAAAAGAATGCGGGATTATCAACACGGGAGATTCAAGCACAGGTGGGTTTCATTGGGTGTGTTGGTTCAAAGACGGTGATAAGAAATATAGTTTCGATTCTTATGCACAGCCTCCTCTTGTTGAATTGGTTAATTATTTGAAAAGTCCCGTTTATTATAACAGCGAAAGGGTTCAGTTTGGAAACACGGTTTATTGCGGTCACTTGTGTCTTTATGTCTTGAAAAAATTGAATGAAGGGTTTGGCTTTCAAGACGTCATCAATACCTTGTGGTGACCAACGAATCTCAAAATAAGTTAAAAGAAGAAAAAAAGAAATTGAATTCGAGTTAAATAAAATCATGGCGTAAATAAAAAGATGGAAGATTTGGTAAAAACTACACCTCAAGACTTTGAGAAATGGGATTCAGATCAAGTGGTCTCTTTTTTAAACGCTCAATTTCAAATTCTTTTGTTCAATGGCACAATCGGTCAACAAATTGGTTATGTTAGACAATTGAGTCGTTGGTGTCAAATGCATCCCAATGTAAAATCTCACAACAGCCGAAATGCTGTAATGTACTGCAATGAAAAATGCAAATTTTTTTTTTAATTCTTTTTTAAGAATTGAAAATTGTGGTGACCTGATCCAGAGCCCTAATTTAAATTCAAGTCTTTGGTTCGGGATAAGACGCCATTTTGGAAAATTTTAAAAATTTTAAAAACCTTGAAACTGACAAAAATATTTTTTTACTTCGTTGCTGGTTCTGGCAAGAAAAATTTTAAAACTTAACGGAAAAAAAACAAATATTATTACAGAAAGAAAACAAATATTACTTCAGCGCACATTTTTTGAAAATAAAGGTAAGTCAACGCATTAAAATTATCGACCTTAAGTATGGGAAAGGTATTAATGTCCTAGAACTGGCACTTTATGGTAGTAATAGGAAGGATTTATTTCAAAAAGTAGCTCTAAAACTCAAGCATGATTACCAAAATATTTTTATATTTTTAGAAGGCTTCTAATACATGGTGCATACACTGTATACAGAGATTTCAATACACTTTTTGAGAGGTTTTTAAACTGAGCTTCATCTTCGCTACTTTCTAAAAAATACTTTTGTATAAAGAAGTAGCATTGCTCAAAACAATAAATTTAACTAAAAATTAAACTTTTCTAAAGTTGAAAAAATATTTTAAACATTTGTGATAAAGATTTATATCTATGACAGTTGCTTTAAAGATTTATAATTTCCATTGTGAAAACAAAATAAAAGTGAACATTGTGAAAACAAAACAAAATTTTCATTTGATTTCAAGTGTTTCTGAAGAAACACTTGAAATCAAATGAAAATGAAAACTTTTAATTGCTGCCTATATTATAGCCTTAGACTCTTTTTCTTGGAGTCTGATTCATTATAAGAGGTAGCGCCACCTTTTCCTCGGAAAAAACGTTTCCTTTTCAAGCAGGCTAAAGGTTTGTAAATAATTTTCTAAGTTTCCTTGTGCTTTATCAAGTTCCTTAAAGTGAGATAAGTATATCAAATGGTCAATTTATAAATGGTTAAACTAAAACTAAGTCAAAAAAAGATTAAAATTTCATCAAGTTGTAATTTATTACTCTAGTAAATACCGAGATTATATTTTTTAAGTTTTTGATTGGTGGAAACTTGTTAACATATTTATCGCTTAAATAAATTCAATAGTTTACATAGAACCATCTTCCTTTTTTTTCCTCCTTTTGATACGTTTATAGTTCTTTGTTTTGTTTGAAGCATTTGTTTTATTTTTTGTTTGAAGAATAAAATCATTACCAGAAACTTGTTTACAAAACGTATTTTTATCATTTCATTACAACTTACATATCATTACGACTTATTTTATGCGTAAACCAAAAGTTTGATTAAAGCTAGAATAGAAATGGATAATATAACTTTTCTCCCCTAAATTTGATCTTTTTCAGATAAAAACGAGGATCAAGAGTTTTTTATGGAATGTTTTTACGAAGCACAAGCTACCATCTCCGATAAAATGAAGAGTGCGATGAAACATCAAGAGTGGCTTGTTTTTATATCCAATGAGAGTGAGCCATGGAAAATAATACAAAAAAGGTATTTTCTCAAGAACATCTTCGCTGAAAAAATGAAGTTGAAGTATTTGTGTGTTCAGAAAGTTTGCTTATCCTCGGATGAAATGGAGTTAATCAAAGAGTGTTCAAAAAACGTTTCTAGGGTCATCTTTAAATCCCCAGTGAAAATTGAAATGTGGACACCAAGGAATAAGTTTAAACACTTGCAGATATATATAGATAGCGACGTCACAGAGACGGACTTTGAATGCTTTTATCCATGGATTAACCAATGCGAAATGCTGATGCTTGACATTAACAGCAAAATTGCTTTCATCAAAAGTATTTATGTAAGAATTGAAAATTGCTCAAATATTAGGAAGTTGAAAGTCCGCTTCTGTAATGAAACTTTTAATAGCATAAAAGACTTTAAATTATATATGAAGAAAATATCTCAATAAGCTCATAGTAGATTTAAGGCTTTGTTCAGGTTTCTGCTGATAAATAAATCGAATCTAAAAGATTAGTCCAACTTTAATTGGTTGGTTGGTATTATAATCTATTTCTTTGTATTACTAGATATTAATATTAAAGAAAATTGTTGGTTTTTTTTAAGCATGAAAAGTGTAAACAGTTTTGAATTTTTTAAAGATTTGTTTGAAAAGATGGCTGTAAAAATGAAAAATTGATTTTAAGTTTCGAAAATGAGTTTAAGTGAGGAAAAAGGATTACGGAATACGAGTATTCCCTAATTCTTTTTTGTCGGGTACCAGTTAATAAAATGGTAGCAGGCTATTTCACAGTGATAATTGGACCTTTCAACAAGATGGGGCAAGTCCGCATACGAGTTATTTGGCTCAGAAATGGTACAAAGGTAACTTTAGATCCTTTTTACTGGAAGAAATATTGCCTCCATATATATATATATAATATTATATATATATATATATATATATATATATATATATATATATATATATATATATATATATATATATATATATATATATATATATATATATATATATATATAAATTCTGGAGATCCTCAATTCAAAGACAAAGTTTATTTCGGTATAATTGAAACTACATTTAAACTTAGATATACCAACCATCTTAAATCTTTCAACGCACTTAAATATAAAAATGACACCGAACTTTCCAAAGAAATATGGATGCTAAAATCTAAAAATCTGAAACCGGTCATTACATGGAAAATTGTAGCACAATGCAAGCCCTGCAATCAAGCAGCAAAAGTTTGTAATCTTTGTCTCCGCGAAAAATTTCATATATTATCATACAAAGGAGAAAACTTACTTAACAAAAGATATGAAATAATATCAAAGTGCCGACATGCAAAAAAATTTTTGCTATCCTTATTCGACACCTGGGACTAAAACCTTTGACGTCTTTTTGGTTTGTTTCGGTTTAGTAATGTCAGAACTCGTTCTACCGTGATTTTAATTTGTAATTTTTAAACGGTTTTTTAAGTAACGATATACACTATGGCTGATGATTGCCGAAAGGCATGAAACTCAGAGTCCCATAAAAAGGTGTTTTTATTCATTTTATACAAATAAATAAATAAATATTGCTCTATTATTCAATAGTATCGAGCACTCTCAAACGCACAAGAGTATTTGTATTATCATACTATAACAATACATTATATATTTTGTATATATAAATATATATATATATATATATATATATATATATATATATATATATATATATATATATAAATATATATAAATATTTATATATATATATATTCCTCTCAAAAATTCGTATTCTCATAATGATGTTCACCAAGTAAGTTGATTTTTTCATACATTTGTAGTCTTAGATAATACACAACTGAGAAATTTGAAGTATTCAACTCTTTAATCAAATCATACTAAATTTAAATTGTGACAACTGAATGACTTTTCTTTTCTGCCCAAAAACTATATTTTGATTAGTTTTTTTTTAGTTACAGAATACAAAATTCTTCTTGTACCTTGAAGCAATGAAGGGTGCACAGACCCAAGTGAATTGCTTTGATATGTACTTTGACATAGTTTGAGCAAGGTTTTTTATCAATTTTTCGAACAGAAAACCTTTTGCATGACTAAGTTGATGTACTGTAAGTTAACGCATATACCATTTAAGCAACAAAGATTGTTACGTCAATTTAATTTCAATCTTCAAACTATATCAGTCTAGTCATTCTTCATCTTCCGTTCAGTATTAAATGCGCACCGCTCTTTGGTCTCTTTTCTTCTTTGCAAATGAACAAATTGTAGGAGCGTTTGTATGTATTTTTGCTGCTCAAAATAAATTGATCTGTAACAGTCAATTTTAGTGGTAAACTATCTTTTGTAAGAAGTGTTGCTCCTTTATATAAGTTTTGGATTATTCAGTTCATTTGTAACTTTGATAACACAGGTTCTGTCTTGATGTGGAAACAAATCCAAATTTGAAGTGAAGAATTCTGTTTAACTGACTCTCTTCTGTAAGGAGTTTTCATTTTAGCAGTAATATTATCCAGTTATAACTTTAAGACTATAAGTATTTCATATATCGGCTGTGTACAACCAGAAATCATTAAACTGTGTTTAGTTAGTCTGAGTGGAGTAATCAAAAAAGTAAACATCCAAGTTAAAAGCCATCAAAGTTTTCTAAGTAAATTTTTAAGTTTACACTTGAAATTTGATGAAGAAAAAATTTCTTTAAAGTTGTTTTTAATTCCAGAAGGCTTAATGAAATTGTTAAGTAAAGTAATTGGGATATGTGTAGGATCCTCCATTTAAAAAGTATAGCATCGTACATTTATATCTTAACATATTATTCAAGTTCCTTTAACTGTGCACATCACATATAAAATAAACAGTTTTTAAGCAAAAAAGAAAAAGGAATTTAAAAAACGCAAAAAGTTGTTTCGCAAGCAAACACCACAGTCTCAAAAATCGGGCGCTAAATTTGAGTATTGTTGAACAAACTCCACATAGTGTGAAATCGGTCAAATGCAAGTTTTGATGCCGAGTAGCATTATCTGGGGTCTAACAGCTATTTCAAAGCTTTTGAAAAGCATTTCAAGAATAAACTCTCTCTAGATTTCTACCTTTAGTAACAAATTAACTTCGTCATGAGAAGATAAATGTAATATCTTTATCATCTTAAAACGTTACAAATTGCATCTTTATTCCACTCTAACATTCTGTTTATCAAAAAGAATTACCTTTCTAAAAACTGTTGCCGACCAGATTTAACATTTAAAAAAAACAGTTTCAAAAGGGGGAATACCACAAATTATATTTTGAAAGTCTACAAAAAGTATGAATATCAATTACACAGGGCTGCATTTGAAAAAATACTCTCTGTTCCTGGGGGTTTATTAGGCAATTACTTATGAAATTGGCCTCCTAAACCCGAATATGACATTCATTTTTCTCAATCATGTCAGGTTATTGAAATACAGCACACCTATTTTTTTTTAAGAAAAACATAATTTTCAAGAAATCTCTCAATTTCATCCTAGTAATGTAATACATTGCAATTATTATTTGTGAACTGAAAAAAGGCTCAATTTAACTCCTTTATTAAGTTTAAACTTAAAAGCAGTTTGTAAAGTAAGCGAACACTGTAAAGAAAAAATATATTTTCCGAGGAAAGAAGTCCTTAACGCCTTTTGTTTGTGAAGAGTTATTGGTTCGACGCGTTTAAGATACTAACAATAGTCAGCTAGCATGTTTAGGTCTCAACGTCCTTAATATCTGGTCATAGTTTTTATATCCTGGTGGAATCTTTCACCCTGTTTCTCGCTGTAATCTCTACAGTTTTCAGGAAAATGGTCAAGATGTGACTGGAGACAATGCATTTTTATTGACATGCAAGCTCCCAGTTTTTCAAAGCTTTTCATGTGTTCATTGACATGTGAAACATATTCAGAGCTTCTTTTATTTCCCAGAAATCCTTCAATTACTTTGCTGAACGTTCGCCATGCATCTTGTTCAATGCCTAGCATTTTGATATGAAAATCTTTGTCCTTTAACAGAGTTCTAAATTTGAGTCCGTCAAATATACCTGCATTTAGCTTGCCATCACTGATCTGTGGGAACTTTTGCAATAGATACTTAAAAGCTTGGCCTTCTTTATTCAGTGCTTTAGCAAAAAATTTTATCAGACAAAGTTTGATATGGAGAGAAGGAAATAAAACATTTTCCGGAGGGACTAGTGGTTCAGCTGTCACGTTGTAGCTGCCTGTTGTAAATGTCTCCCAAGATGGCCAGATGGCCATAAAAAATCAAATCTTAGCAAGTTAAATTATATTGTGTTTGGAGTACTTAATTGCATCAATCAATATTTTCATGTTCTTGTAGCTTTCTGTCAACTGAACTGAATGTCCAATTGGTGCCATTCTCCAGATGCCATTTTATTGTCCAGATGAATGTCCAGGTGAATGTCCAGATGCCATTTTATTGCTAATGTGTAGGAGTACTACCTTTAGGCTTCTGCAAGAAAAATCAATAAAGAGCCTCCATTCTCTTGGTTGGTAAGGAACGCCAAGTGCCTCTATTAAGCCTTTTACATAATTGCAATGTGCCCACGAGCTAGAAGAATCAACTTCAAAGAACCTTCGAAACTTTTCTTCTCTGTTTCTATACCAATAGAAGGTAGTTTCTTTGGAGAGGAGATTGCTCTCACTAAGACGAGAACCAAGAAGTTGTGCATTCTATTTAGAAAGACCAAGATCTCTGGTCAAGTCATTTAATTGACTTTGAGTGAGTGGTCATGGCAAAGTCATGCTAGACGTTGGCTCATATGTCACAGATATATCAGTGTCTTCCACTTTTATACCTTCCATATCCTCTTCTAGTTCGCCTTTCTCAGGTGGAGAAGGAACTGGAACTTCTGGACCATGTGGTACTAGCTTAATGGCAGAAGGAATATCAGGATAGACAACCATATGTTTGTTTTTCGTATTGACACCTGAAAAAATTCACATATTTGTTTTCAGATTTTTATGCACTTTTCAATGCAATTTAAAGAATTTTTTTGTTGTATTTCAACACAATTTTTATGAGCAATTCATTAGACTATAAAAAAAATAAGTATGTTTGGATTAGTTAAATATTGTTCTTTTAAAAAATCATCTTACCTTGAAGATTGGTCACACAAAAATAGCAGTCTGTAGTATGGTCCTTGCCTTCTCTCAATACCATCGGTACACCAAATGACATACAGTTTCCTATGCCCTCATTCCTGCGCCTTAAGGCTACGACACAGGTTTTGCAGCATATATGTGGGCCAAATCTTGTCTTAAAAACTACACCTGATTGACAAATTTGAATCCTAGATTCGGAAAATTTCATTGGGAATCACCTAAAAACATTTTTGACGCAGATCAGTGTTGTTAGCCCGTTTGATAGGCAATATAGTTTGAAATAATACTTTGAAATGTGGATTTCAAAAAGTGAATAAGGAATTAATGAATTGATTACAAATGTCTCCAAATGGATATAGAGAATCAAGATAAGTTTGCTCATGTTGAAAAACATCCATAGGAAAAGTAAATGATAATTACTTCCCTCATTAATTGGAGAATTATAAGCTCAAATGAGCTTATATATTGGTTTTTTATCACTTTTTTAATTTAATGTTAAAAAAAACTTACGGATAGCGAAGACGCTTTTTTTTGTTTAAAAGACTCGGATGTTTCGATTCTTATAAACTAATAAAAAAATATATGCCTAAAACTGCCACGTCCCCTGCTAGAAGAAGAAAAAAAGAAACTATCAAGGCATTAATTGTTAAGAAAAAGCACGAAAATTGCAAAACCAAAGCTTGGTGACACCAGAAGAACAGAATCATTGTACAACAACGATAGCCACTTCAAATAATGTGAGTGCATTACATGTAAACTTGCTGTTTTTATTGTTCAAGGATTAAGTTCGTCTGGTGCGTTTTATTGTTGATGACTTCAATTTTATAATGAACTTTTGGTTGTTTCATTTAATGACGCAGAAGGTTATGAATTGATCTTTGACGTTTTTTTATAAATCTTATACTAAGTTGTCGAAATAAAAGAAAAAGAATTTGTTTTAGCTCAGAACTTATTTATACTTTGTGACTGTTGTCTCGTATTGCAAACGTTCAGATCTGTTTTAAAACTCTCCGAGCTTCTCTGGGACTGAATAAATACACTGATGGATTCATTTGCTTTGAGAAGTATGGGCATTTAAAATGGATATTTCACTCATACCAATTTGATTCATTGCGACAAATGTTGAATTAGAAAATGCGCAACACAGTCTGCGCTAACTGCAAAAACCTCACGACAGAAGTTGCGCTAGCAAGTAATAGACTTTAATGATGAGGAAGCCGAAATCGAATCATGTTCTGCTTAACATGCTGGCATGGTTTGATTTCAGCTATTTAATTTTTTTAAATTTTATTCAAACATATGTTTCTTTTCTTTTTTAATGTTTGAATTTATTTTTCCAAAAGCGACATAAAAAAAAATGGTGTATTGTACAGCATTGGTGGTAATATTTTCAAAATACAATAAGTTTTCTATTTTTTAAGGGAGTCATGTATTATGATGTTACAGTTCTGCTCCAAACTCTTTATTTTTTGAGTTTTTCAGTCCTTGAAACATGTTTTTTAAAATTTATATATATAAGTTTTAATTATAATTGAAGGGCTCGAATGATTTTTAGATCCGAATGAGAATACCTTAATTTACTTGTCTTGAACATGTGTAAAGAGTTTCATGGGTTTTAAAGCAGTATTTCCAAGTTATTGTGCTTAAAAGGCAAAATAGGATAAAGCGTTCAATGCCATTCTCAATTGTTGTTTATTTTGTATTAAAATTTATTTAATTTCAATATGAAGCCATTCTCTCATTTTTCAGTTCCTGAAAAAAATTTAATATTTGATGATGCTTCATCAAATGTTTTTAAAAAATTCGTTCTTCTTTAAATTATTTGAAACTGAATTTAAAAACGCGGAAAACAGAACGGCAGACCAATTGCTAACTATAAAAAAACAAAACAGTTTTTTTTTTCATTTCTTTTAAGAAATTAATGAAGTTTACGCTTCAGACTTTATGGAAGATGAACCAGTTTAGCAACATTCATCACAAAAGCCTCCAGTGATTTATGTACTTTAATCAACAACTCAGCTTCGTTCACCTTTACGACAGCCGAGTTTTCAAATTTCTTTTCTGAGATAAAGTTATGATCTAATGAAGCTTTGAAAGAACAATCAATTGTTGGAGTAAGAAAGTCAACTAATTAAGAATGCATTTTTGATGATAAAAACACGTTCATCTCAAAAGATTAAGCACCTGAAGTAGATAATGGGACAAAAGTAACGTTTAATGCGCAATGGTAAAAACAAAAACTCAATTAAACTCTTCGCTAAAATTACGGATCCTAAAAAGTATTTGATAGATGACAAGCAATCCAACCAGGTAGCGAAAACAAGTTTATGTTACAAATAAAATACTTGTTACTGAGATCTTATTGAAGCTTCATTTGATAAAATTGATTACAAATCAGTGAGCTTGAGATCTCTGGATTATGCGTTTATCTCCTAATATCTACATATACTATTAATAAAATTGGTAAGCAAAACGAAAAGCAGGATGATCTTAAAACATATTTCTTTACGGAATTAAATGAAATATAATTTGTTTATTTAACAGTAAAAAATTGTTTCCATATTAATTTCTAACTCTCTCTTCATACCAAATGAATTCCTCGTTTAAAAGATATCTGCCTGCATTTAGCATTTAAAAGGAACAGTTCATACAATTTTGAAAAAAAAGACCTTTAAAATACTTCAGCTTGAATTTACACGGCAGAGAACGGTATGGTAAACCAATCGTCATTAATGTTGAAACATTAGCATTTACTTTTTGTGTCTTTTTTAAAAGCTAAAAGGTTTATGCCCTAGATTCTTTAGAAGATTCGTTGCAAAAGCCTTTTGTGACTAATGCTTTTCAAAGTAATTTTCAGCTAGGTTTACATGCGGCAGTAGTCAATTAGTGGTATAAGGAAAGTATCTAACATTTAGTTCTATCATCTAGAAAGTATCTAACATCTAGAAAGTATTTAACATCTAGAAAGTATTTTACATCTAGAAAGTCTAAATGTAAATTTTTGATCATAAAAACACGTCCACCTCAAAAGCAAAAACTATTGAAATGATGGAATAGAAAAATAGGAATAATGTAAAAAGAGGAATGGTTGATTAATAATAATGTAAAAAGTTGATTAATTAAAAGGTTGATTAATAATAGTGTAAAAAGAGGAATGGTTGATTAAACTGTAAAATCCATTCCAGTAAATCCATAATGCAGTCTTATTGCAACTGCAGTTTATGGTTGAGTTATGAAGCTAACATGAAAATCCCCGATAAAAAGAATACAAAGAGCATTTTAAGAAGTTATATTTTCAAGAAAAAATCAGCAGAAAAAGTGAATCAAATATATTGCTATCTTCCTATAGAGGAAAATAGCAATATATTTGATCAACTTTTGTTAGGCACGGAGTATGCCTTTAAAACCATAGGAATATTACAGCAAATAAGGTTTTTAACTCACAATTACAGTTCTCATGAAAAGCTTTGAGTTAGATGTTCTGCAGATTATATCTGCGAGTAAAAAAAGCAATAGCAATAATGCAAAGCATAATTTATGTGAAAACTGTTGTATTTATCATTCCAGGAACATGATTGCACTAACTTGAAGAAATTTATTAAGCAACAGCATTTCTATGATACAGATACACGTAAGTTCAATTGTTATTGCTACTTATAATGAAATAATATTACTGAAACCTGATTTATTTAAAGTTTTTTCTGCGATATTCAAGGTAAAATTTATAAAAGTGTTCCAAGTAACTTCGGATGATATTTTTTAGGAAAACTAAATGACGAAGAATTCCAAGTTATTTACACAATTTCATATATGTAATTTAGAACGTAAATATAACAAATTTCTTTTAAAAACAAATTTCACATCTTCTTGAGGTAGTACATTTAAATATAAAGATACTTCCACTTTCAAGAATTATATTCTTTTCTAAAAGGTATTGATCAGTTGTGCCTTTGAACTCAAGATGGTCTAAAGTTGCAGATTTATACCTTTCTAGGACAAGACTCTTTAAGGTTTATATCAAACAGAGGGTAATGTTTTTTGATTTTAAAGTTAACATGAAATAGTCAGGAATCAGTAAAATTAATGTTGATCAAAGTTATTAAAAGAATAACTATTTAACATTATTTATCAATTCCAAATTTTAATAAAGAATAAGATTTACGTTATTAAAACTGGTGCAGCGCTCTGAACTTTTCAAGAAATTTTTTGTATATGTTTTTATTACTTTAAACTTGAACAATCCCAGCAAGCACACAACGTTGAAACATTGTTGAAATAACGTTTATCAACGTCGATCAACGTTATTTCAACGTTGTTTCAACGTTGTGTGCTTGCTGGGATGTCAAAATTTCTTTTGAATTGGATTGGTTTAAAGATTTTATCAGAAACTTTGTTAAGCTGCTTCATGTTTAATATTCAAGCGATGATACACACGCAAAAAAAAGAATAATTCATTTACAGCAAAATTTAATGCTGTTGTAGTTTTTTAAAAACGTTTTTTGTTTTGTGTTTTAAATATTTTCGGATTTTTAAACTCTTGGTTATTAAAAATACAAATCTTCACCAATTTTATGTTTACCGTTTTGAAATAAAAATAAAAGTATCTAGCTGATTGTTAAACTTATTTTATGTAAGATACTTAAATTATGATCATTTTTTTAATCTTTTATCTGAAGAACACTTTAATTTTGAAGTGCGGAATATATCAACTTAAAAACTTTGTACAACGATGCACTTTCTACAGTGAAGTTGTTTTATTATTGTTAAAGTAATTTTCTTGATTTTAATTGTTTCTAGGACTATTCTGAAGTGAATTAATGAGAAAAAGGCACTGCTTTTTATAAGAGGAAAAGTACTCACTATCTGAGAATGATGATACATCTCGCTCTATAAATTTCATAAAATGTTTACCAAATGGGGAATAATAGTTAAAACAACTTCGAAATGTTCATATTCAACATGCAATTTTAATCAATAGTTCTATAAAGAATATTTTTACATTAAAATTCAAGTTTTGAATTTTTAACAATATTAACCTTTTTTTTTTTTAAGAACTTGATAAAATCAATATCAATATATACTATTTCCTTATTTACGTCCCTTTTATCATTTACTGGAGTATAACTACTGTTTCTATAAAAACGCAAATGAATAACCAACATTTCCAAGAACTAACGTTGGATTGCAAAAACGTGATTGCGTTCCGAGTGCGCAATAGCAAAACTTCACACAGAACAACCATAAGCATGTTAAATTTTAAACTTTTTTTACATTCTTTTATTGATTTTAAGAAGGAATAAAGCATTCTCCCTTAGCTCCATCACACTATATATTCTCACTAATTTCTGTGACCGTTGCTATCAACTTTGAGTATAAAGTGAGAATGCAAAAAGGAGGAAACATGAAAAAGTCTTGATCAGCTAAAGGGAGGAAACTTTAAGTTCATCGTGGTAACGTCTCTTGTAAAAACTTGTTATGTTAGAGACCAGAGGCTGTAACTGACGTTTATACGATTTTCCTTAATGATGAGTGTCCTTAAGGTATCTGTGGTCTCACCATGTAAATGGGGCTAAAACTCAAATGATGGTACTTTTTGCAAAACTAGAGTTCTCCTCTTCGCTCGAACATTTAATGGTCCGCTCTTTGAAACGAAACACCTTCTTATTTAAACATTTAAAGTATTTTATTCATCTTTTTGCAGATGACATGCCTTATCAGTGAATATGTAAAAACAGTACCTCAGAAGATCACCTAAAATACAATCAAGCGAAACAAAAGCAAAAATTTACTGATGAAATCAGCATGATAACACCAATTCTGATAATACAAGCATCGAAAATGTTTGCAGCTATCTAATGATTTGCTTTTAAATATTTCTTAAATTGTCAATTAAACCTGACTTCGTTGGTCAACTTCTTTCTATAGAGGTCCCATTTCTCATTTCCTGTGATCAAGCAATCAAAATAAGTTTCGGAATTGTGCTTTTGATAAAATGAATTGCATTTGGTGAATGAGCTAGTTTGTTTACTTCGAATAGATCATTCGGGACCAAACCACCAGCTCTGCATACTAAACCATTCTGCTGCAAATGTTTTTGGATGATCGACCAAGATTGGTGAAGAGTATTTGATAGTTCTTTAATGGTTTGGTACGGATTTGCTTTTATTTCCGTCCTAAACATGTCATAGTCTAAAGTTGATGCTATTCCTGATTGATACGAAATGGAAAGATAAAAAGTACCGGAACTGAAAACCTCGTTTGCACATGGATAAACATCACAAATGCTTTTGGTAGCAGCTGTTGCGTTACTAAAAAACTCAAAAGCATAGAATAACGGATATGTACCTTTTGTGGTGTATAGCAGCCATTTCACTTTAAATTGCAAAAACACTCTTTAAGATTTAATTACCTAATTTATATTTACAACTAAAGAACTTAATTTAACTTTAAAATATCTTAAGCTTTAAGTACACAATGTGCTGACATATGACGAAACTGTATGGACATGAGCAGATACAACATAACTTTCCAGTTCACCTAATACTTCAGAGAAAGTGTTCTTCTACTACTGAACCGTAGTTATATAGTTATATGACTATAAAGAATAACATTTTCAGCTCGTTGATAGAATCTGAAAATCGTTCTGCAATCTCCAATTTTCCTAAAAGATTTTTTTAAATAAAAAGTTTTGAAGACTTTTCTTATGCCATAGAATTAAGTGTCGTAAATAAATTAAGTGTTGTAAATAAAGCCTAGCCTAATGTAGTCACGTTAGGTTGGAAGTTCAGATGCATGGAGCCTTTTTTGAACCTTTTAGATGTAGATTTTGAACCTCACTAAGCTTACCAGGAAAAAAGTTCTATAGAACTTCTGTAAACTTTTGAAACATATGGCCTATAGAAATTCTATAGAATTCTATAGAATTTCTATTAAATCTCTGCTAATTTCTATAAAAATTTCTATAGAACTTTTTTTTTTACACATTAAAATAAAAAATAAAGATTCATTGCAACTTCTATAGAAATTAATAGATACCTACGCTCTTGAGATAAATATCAGATACCTACGCTCTTGAGATAAATAGCTTTCTTGCTTTTAAATGAAATAGCATTAGATCTATTTGATGGTGATGGATTATAAGTTCCAGTAACATGACTAAGAGGGTATTGAAGATGTTCAAAATATCCTGTAAAAAGTTGTATGCCTTAAAGCTTGAACCAAAAATCTTTATTTTAAAAGTGCTTGGAATTCAAAGCTCTAGCAAGTCAGCTTTACTGAACACCATGTTTGGAATACAGTTTCCGGTGAGTCCTGGGGAATGCACTAAAGGATCTTTTTTATAATTAATTTTTATATCATTAAAAAGCAATAAGAATGATGCCATTCTTGTTGTTGACAAACAAGGGTTAAGCGCTATTGAGTACAAATGTGGCAACACCCACAAAAACAAAATAAAAGCAATAATTCTTGGAATATTGAAGTTGCTATAGCTAATGTGGGCAGAGAGTTGCCAAATGGTAACGAGAGTTTCTTATAGCTAAGCATGTATGCGAATATGAGAATGAATATATTAGATTTTATCCGATTATCGTGTTTGTTCTTCAAAAATGCGATCCTTCTGTGAAACGAAAAAATATATCTAGTTGCAACAGCTTCATTGAATTTATGGATGAGGTTGTTGTTGCACAAGCAAGAATAATGTAGAAGAGATAGCGACACTTTCAGAATATTGTTGACATTTCATTGTATGATATTTTTTATTTACCACATCTCATTGACCTGGTTCAATATCAATCCCAAGTGAATCTAATAGCAAAACTTGCTTAGAACTGATGTATTGATGATAAGATGTATTGTAATTAAAATGCTCTCTAACAAGAAAAAAAAGCTAGCGAAACTAGCGAAACTAGCATCAAAACTATTATCAGAGTGATCAAAACCAGAATGAAGTTTAGACAAAAAAGCTTTAAACTATTTTCAATGAAATTAACACTCACTTTAAGTCTAAATTCAAGTAAATGCTAACCGAGAATTTTTATCTTAAAAAATAAAAGATTTTAGTGCTAAATCGTTAAAAGAAATAGTAAACCAGATTGTTCTTCAAAAATGGAAATAGCGATATTTAAATGCAGTAGAACACTTTGTTTGCAACTTTGTGAAAGATTGCAATTGATGATTGAAAAATGTTTAATTAATCAACAGATTATTTATAGTTTGAAAAAAAAATTAAAAAAGAAAGTGTTATTTGCACTTTAAACAAAAGATGTGATGCAAGATCTTTTGTAGAAGAGACGGGGGCCAATATATCAGTAATGTAGAGTTTAACAAGGAAGAATGGGAATGGAAATTTAAAAAGCGTTGGCATGACGTCATCGAACAAATGCTAAACCAGCAAAATAAAAAGATTGTTCCTGCTGATGTTAATAAGACATTCAAGTTGAAGCTTTAAAATGTTTATGAGCAACCTCTAAAGTTTTACAGTACTATTAGTAGACTTTGCGGTAGAATCTATAGAGAAAACCAATATCTTTATCTAATTGTAGAGTAAAAAGATAAAATATAGATAAAATGATGTCGCTCACAAAACCAATGAAAGAGATCTAATATGTGAAGTTGAGAATGTGATTTAATCAGCTATTCATCGTATACAAACTACTTTGTTAACAAGTGTGTATACTTTCGTATACAAACTTATTGTTAAGAGATTGGCTAAAAATCTTTGCAAGATTTAAATTTTACAAGATGATCTTTTTGCGTAGTGAAATTTGATGGTAGGAAGCTTAACCGAACGATAAACTTTTTTAAAGCAAAATCAAAGAAAAAGGAACACAAAAGGTTAATATTTTGGTTTCCTCACTGTATACTGTTTTTTTTTGTGTGTGTGTGTTTTTTTAATATCTTCATTTTTTGTTGATATATTACTACTACAAACTATTACTATTTTTATTATATTTATTTAGTTTGTGTTACATTTATATCATATTTAGATTAAACTAAATTTTTTTATGTTTACTTTTTGAAATGATATATTTAGAATCTCTTCCAAAGATGGCGCTTTTCGTTTAGCAAAATTTACATTTATTTTATTACCCATTAATTACATGTTATAAAATCCTAACTTCTAGGTCAAACAAGATTTTTATTAAAATTAAAATTGCTTCTGAATCCAAAGTATCATTAGAACTATCGTGAGAACTAAGGTTAGATATAGGAATTCTTGATTCTATTTTTCAGCGCTTCTTCTGTAGATTAACTGTAGATTAATTGTTTCAGATAAAAGAATATAGAGAAAAATTGTTCAAACTTAATTTAAGTTATTTAGGGTTTAATAATTTCAATTATTGATGTCTTTGTAATATTTTTATGTAGAGACAAAAGAGACGAGAATAAAATCAGGCATTTGAAATGACTATTGGCTACTTGTTTAGATTAATAGTTAAAAGAAAAGATAAGAAAGATATTTTACAGAAAAATCTTATTGGGAAAATATCATATAGGGCGAGTTTATATGTTTGACAGAATATAAATAGTTTAACTTTAACGCAGTTAAATTCTAAATATTTTAAGAAAAAAATTAGACGTTTAGTCTTCGAGGTCTTTTGTTATTGTTAAAATCCAAAAAAATAACGACAGATTATGTAAAAGAGAAAAAAGAGAAGCAAGCGTATTTGTTTAACCAAATACGTCAAAATGGTTTTGGAGAAAAATGACAACTTTTATTGATTTTGAACCGTGTTAGTTCTTTAACAAGTCTGTTTTGGAATTGCCAGAGAGACAATAACATCATGACACACAATTCAAAGGCTGATTTTTAAGATACTGAGACCGATGATTTATGTAAATAGCGATATGCAATTAATTTGTGAAAATGATTTGGGAACGAAAGACTTTCATACTTATTTGCTTCATCAATAACATAGACATCTCATTTGTCTACTCTGATGAAACATTTCACTTTTCAGCTATAACAGAGTAGATACAATGACAGAGTAAATTTAAATAACCAATACTTATCAAAATCAGGATCATCTTAAAGAGACAGCACTATGCTTAAAGCACCTTTTTTTTTTCTTTTTTGCCAATAAGTGTAATGATAAACATTCACACATACATTTCCTTGATAAATGACATTTTGATCCCCTTGGGCATATTAGCAAGACTTTGTGCCAGCCTACAAAGCAAACAAACCATCCAGTATTTGAAAGAAGAAATATATGGTACCCCTTTTCACTTGGCTGCCGTCTCTAGGATATCCCTGATTGTTTTCAAGCTGGGGACGTGATATTGAAAAATTACTTTAGTAAAGGTGAAGCCGTATTTGATTTTAGATTCACCTTGAGGTTAAAAAGTTTTTTATTTTCTTATCGCGTCAAATTTGACACTTTTGCTCTATATAAAACTTACAAGTATATTTGTAGTGAACCCGTAAGTTCAAGAGAGATTAAATTGTCGAGCTTAGAGTTTGCACAAGATGAAAGAGACTCTAAGGAAATTTATTTTTTTTAAACCTTTTAAAGATAAATTGAATCTTGAAAAAAGGTGGGCAAAACAATTTTCCTTATCATGATTCGAAAACCAAAGTTTAGAGTTAGAAGTGAACAGCTTCAAAAATATTTAAGCTTAAGTGACGAAAAGTAAGCAAGTTCATGCTTGGAGCATTACAAAAAATTGGAAAGACTTTTTTTGTGAGTTAGAACATCGCAGAGTCGGCCGGTTGGTCGACAAAAGTAAAAAAATTAGCATTCTCAAAAATAACATTATTATATACCATTTTATAGCTTAAACAACCAGCTTTTATGAAATCCATATATTTTTGTATAATTATTATGCTCCTTGCGTTTGAAGCTGTTTATAAAAATGTTTTTTTTCAAATTTTTTTTTTTTTTTTTTCAAAATATTTTTTCAAACTTAATAATATTTTTTGTGTTTCGAATAAGCATAAAATAGTTAATAACTTTAAAACCTCTCTTTTTATTGCATTATTTAATAAAATAAAGAATGATTTTTCAAATGAGCTATTGCATCACTGTTTTGCACGTAAGTGATGTCAAATAACTTAATTTAAATTGATGATATAATTCAAGTACTTTTTTTAGTTAAAATTCCAATTATAAAATCAAATACTTTTGCGGTCCGAGGTAGTCCAGTAATTTGAGACATGAAATACATGGTCCAATATGTACATTACCAATATAAATTTGATTTATTATCAGAAGATGTCCGTATGGTCTCTATTAATGATTTTTACAAGTTAAATGATGTATCAGATTTTATGTGGCGAAAACATTATATGCATTCATATGCTTCTTTTTTTCATATGAAGTCAATTTGTATTTTTTAATTTTTTCTATTATCCATTTAACACGACAATGCTGCAGAATAAAAAGTTGATTTGTTGGACAAAAAAAGAATCAAATTTGAAATCAGCTCATCAAATTTAGTAAAGAACAACCATTAAATCTGATAAAAGATTGATAAAGGAGTTAAAGTAATTAGTTTAATATACTGCAATTATATTACATGTAAAGTATTTAAAGATACAACAATTCATCAAGTCCTAAAATTGAACAAGTCCTAAAATTGAAGTATTATATTAGATTACCAAAAAAAGTGTATTATTTTATAAAACTTTAAATATATGGTAGATAGACTGAGTCTCATATTTGATTCTTGCTAAAAAGCTTTTTTGCATGAAAAAGTGGCATTGCTCAAAATAATAAAGATAAAGATTAAACTTATCTGAAATTGATAACAAAAAATCTTTTTTACAAGTTGTCATAAAGATTTATAATTTCCATAGTAAAAACAGACAAACCAAGGTGTTTATGAAAAAATGCTAGATGAAAACTTTTAATAGGGGTATGTTTTATTAAAGACCTTTTAAAAGTCTTGGACTTAGTCTAATTCCTTTTAAAAGGCAATACCATCTGTTCCGAGGGAAAAAAATTCCATTTAGAGCTTCGTTGTAGTTTCGAAGTAATTTTCTAAATTTCCATGTCTTTTGTCACATAATCCTTAAATTGATATAAGTATGTCAAATGGTTAATATTTAAAAAATTTTACGATACCAAATAGTAAAATAAAGTTAAAAATTTATCAAGTTGAAAATTTAGATTCTATTTATTATAAAAAATTTAGAAATTGGTTAATATCTCTGTAGGGCTTTTGAACTGTGTTTTGTTAATTTTGATTTTTTATTTAAAAAAAGTAAATCTTTAATTCTTTTTGCTTCAGCTTAACCAGATACAAACAAACATTTTTGTCTTTTTTGTGTTGTTAATGAGTTTGCGTTCAGTTTTCTTCTATCATAATATATTATATTCTTTAATAAGAAAAAAAGTACTAAAATTAGTCTTTCGTTTTAAATTAAACTACCCTTTGAAGTTCCTTTAGAAAGTATGAAATAAAGAGGTGACTTAACACCAATTCCATATAATAACCCAGTCGGCAAACAGCGTTGAAATAACGTTGAATTAACGTTGAAACCTAACGTTGAATTTACGTTTAAGCAACGTTTAGAATGAAAGTTTTTTTCAACGTTGATTTATCAACGTTAAATCAACGTTCGGTTCAAACGTTAAATCAACGTTCAATCGACGCAAAATACGTTATAAGAACGTTGAATTTACGTTGAAACAACGTTTAGAATGACAACTTTTTTCAACGTTGATTTATCAACGTTAAATCAATCTTCAATAGACTCAATTATTGTGTCTATTGGACTATCAATGTATATTAAGCGTATAAAATATACTCAGTCTACAGTTAGACTATTTTTAGTTAAGTTTAGTTAGACATATATTAGTAAAGAAAAAGATAACATTTGTTTATGATATTTATATATTTAAATATTACATATATTTACATATATTTGATTAAAATCAACGCAAATTTCTTTTCTTTACTGCCACCTTTTCTAAATGAGCGTATTTTAGGAAGTCAGACAATATTCCATCAATCAAAGTTTCTGTCGCTCCATCGTATTTAATAGTAGAAGCTGTAAAAAAAAAGAAAATATAAAGTAAAAATCAAAAAAGGAAGATTTTAAATAATGAATGGAAAAGTTTCACATAATTTATAAAGATATACCTTTAACAATGCCATATAAATTAGTGTTCTTAAAACATATTTTTCCATCTTTGCCTTTCATATTCATTGAGGCCATAAAATTGTTTGAAAATATTCTAAATTTTTAAAAGATGATGTAACTGTGAAATGATTATAAATAAATAATAATTTTTCAAATATTTAAATTGAATTTATTATGAAATTTTTTCTAAAATTATTAAACAAATAAGTTTTGTAAAAAGTAATTATAAATGTGTAAAGAGCTATCAGTTAATTACCTCAGCATAATTTTGTGTATTCTATCTTTTGAAGATGTTCCTTCAATTAATTGTAGCTGATTTACCTACAAAAAACATAAAGTAAATCTAACATTATGGTTTGGGTCAAATATGATATCAAAACATTGAACTATTTCAGATCTCTAAGACAAATTTTAATAAAGTGATCCAGGATTTTTCTAGGACAAATTCCAAGTTCCAAGTATTTTCCAAGACAATTTTTTTCTATATAATTCAAGAATTTTTTAATGTTTTTAAGGGCTGTTGTCCATCTTAACAATCTTTTTTTAACTAAAGGGTAATGTTCAATGACTAAATAACTATTTAATAAAGTACTTATTATAACTCACCCATGATGAGCGCACTTTTTCATCATCTAATGCTTTATCCACTTTAGTGAACTCCACTTCTGATAAAATAACCCTTATTTGGCTTACAAATTCACTATTAGAAGCAGGCTCAGTCACTGTTTTGATTTCGCATCTCATTTCTTACATTGGTAAGTAGATACAACACTTTCTTTTGAAACTCTACAAATTTTGTTAAGTTTTAAAAAATAATTTTAGTATTTGCATAGTAAAGAAATTTTTCAGTTTTTAAAACTTTTAAATCTTATATGAATTTTATATTTCTACAAAAAAAAAAAAATAAATTTAAATAAAAATTTACTTTAAAATATAAAATATCATACTGCCTTCAGACATTGGAAACTTATCAACTTTATCTAATTTCTGTAGTTTATTTCTATATTTCTTAACTTCATTGTGTGGTAAATTGTTTTTAACTAATTTCTTTATACAAATTGAACTTAAAACACATAGATTAAAAAAGCTTTGTCAACACTTTGTATCACTCAGTTGAATATTACACTTTATATTATAATTGTATCTTTTTTTTTAAAATAACACAATGTTATTTTAAATTAATTAAATAAATTTAATGAGACAATAACCTTTATCTTGAAAAGAAGAATTGATATCTTCTTGGAAAAACTTTTGGCAAGGTGAGTTTAGGTTCTTTCCATACGCATCAACTTTTGACTCTAAAGTTATAAATTGAAAGTAAAATTAAGTTACACAAACTATTAAAATATATATTTCATAAATACAACGACATGATAACATGTCATTGTTTATATGAAATCATATATACAATGTATATATGATTTCTTAATAAACTTAATATATATGTATGTATGTATGTATGTATGTATGTATGTATGTATGTATGTATGTATGTATGTATGTATGTATGTATGTATGTATGTATGTATGTATGTATGTATGTATGTATGTATGTATGTATGTATGTATGTATGTATGTATGTATGTATGTATGTATGTATGTATGTATGTATGTATGTATGTATGTATGTATGTATGTATGATAATTCCAGCATATAAACTAATGCCTACTTGGAAAATAACCAGGAAATTCTCTTTATTTATATTTTCTTTGTTTATATTTTCGAAGAAAATCAACATCCTCAATGTCACTTTTTTCTTCTGTGGTTGTGAACTCAAAATTTTCACAATCCTGTTTGCTTTCTGTGGAAATGAAAAAGTTATAACAACTCTTTCTCTTAGCCCATTAATTAAAAAAAAAAAAACTTTAAGAAATAGATGTAATACCAGAAGTGAATTTAACTTTTATTATTGGAAACTTTTCCGATTTCGTGTCATACTGAAAGATTATTAACCGATTTCGTGTCATACTAAAAGATTATTTCAATTACTTTTTGGGCTTTACTTATTTTACTTTAAACACCAATACAACTCATAGTTATTTAAAAACGGGGTTTTTTTGTCAACGTTGAAATAACGTTGAAAAAACGTTTACTGAGCAACGTTTAAATAGTAACGTTATTTTAACGTTGAGATTTGGTTAACCAACGTTGAAACAACGCTTCAACCAAATATCAACGTTGAAACAACGTGAAGATGCCGGCTGGGAAATCTATTCAAATTTTATTGATGTTGTGCATAGCTTAAATACCAACGTTATTCATAGTTTTTAAATTTTTGATTAGGAGATAATTTTAAGCATTTGTATTGTTTAAATGAATTCAATCGTTGACATAAAGTCTTCTTCTTTTTTTTCATTCTTTAAATTAGTTATAACTTTTTTATTTTTTTGTATATATATTTGTTTTACTTTTTGATTAAACAAAAAAATATTATCGCTATTAAATAGTTGACAAAACTTACTTTTATTATTATACTACAACTTACCTAAAATTAAAACTTATTATTATGCATAAATTAAAAGTTTTATTAAAACCAGAATAGAAATGGATAAATTATTTTTTCCCCTAAATTTGAAAATTTTCAGATAAAAACAAGGATCAAAAGTTTTTCATGGAATGCTTCCACGAAACACAAACTACCATCTCCGATAAAATGAAGAGAGCGATGAAACAGCAAAAGTGGCTGCTTCTTATATCCAATGAAAGCGAAACATCGAAATAATTCAAAAAAAGTATTTCTTCAAGAAATTTTTTGCTAAAAAAATGAAGCTGAAGTATTTGTGTGTTGAGAAAGTTCGTTTAACCTCCAATGAAAAGGACATAATCAAAGAGTGATTGACAAACGTTTCTTGGGTCATCTTTAAATTCCCAATAAAGTTCGAAGGCTGGACACCAAGCAATAAGTTTAAACACTTGTAGATATATATAGGTAATAACGTCACAGATGAGGATTTCGAATGTTTTTATCCATGGATTGAGCAGTGAAAAAAAGTGCGGCTTAACATTAACAGCAAAATTGATTTCATCAAATGTATTTATAATTGAATTAAATATCGTACATATATTAGGAAGTTGAAGATCCGCTACTCTGATGAATGATTTAACAGCATTAAAAGCTTTAAATCATTTGCGAATAAAACATCTCATTAAGCTCATAATTGATTTAAGATAATGTCTAAGCTTCTCTGATAAGTAAATTGAATTTGAAAGATTGGTTTGAACTTTAATTGTTGTTTGATATTGTAAATTATGTCCTAATATTACTAGATATTAACATTAGAGAAATTTGAAACTTTTTTTGTCACTCTGAAAGTATGAACAGTTTTAATCTTTTCGAAGTTTAAAATGAAAATTGGATTACGAAAATGGATAATTGATTTTAAATTTAGAAAAGGAATTGTCAAGGGGAATAAACTCATGTAAGCTTGTAAAACTGCGTAAAATCGACTTAACTGTTGATAATTTATCCAAAAAAATATGAAAAATTAATTTATAAAACATCATTTAAGATACGCGACGCTTATTAAACATTGTTTGCTATGCTACTTCAATATAAAGTTTTGTCCAGTGTAAAGTATTAACCAATATAAACTGATGTCTAAATTTTTATGTTTCTTTATATAGTTTAAAGGTTATTTACGGGATGGTAGACAGGATAAAAGAGGAACATAAAACTTGTTGCGGAAGAATTCAATGAGAACCGATTAACGACTTAAAAAGATATTCAATACTCACATTGTTTATTTACTAAGTCCATATAACAATATTTAAATAATGAAACTAAAACCTAATAGATCTTTAATAAAACAGTGTTTTCAACGTTGATTAAGTTACAAAACCTATGGATACATTATCTTAGGGTATATCTCTTCGTATTTCTCTCTAGTCCACATACAAAGTGGACAATTATGGTTTATCCTTCAACCCATATATAAATATTTATATACATATATAAGTATTTATATATATATATATATATATATATATATATATATATATATATATATATATATATATATATATATATATACATATATATATATATATATATATATATATATATATATATATATATATATATATATAAATATTTGCATATATGTAAATATTTGTATATATATAAATATTTATATAAATATGTAAACATTTATATATATATAAATATATATATATATATATATATATATATATATATATATATATATATATATTTATATATATATAAATATTTGTATAAATGTAAATATTTGTATATATATAAATATTTGTATATATTTAAATATATATATATATACATAAACATTTATATATATATATATATATAAATATATATATATATATATATATATATATATATATATATATATATATATATATATATATATATATATATATATATATATATATATATATTCACAACAGTCAGCGCTTATGTATGTACGCAAGAGCTGAGTGTTGTGAATATTCCTTTTTGTTCAACTGAATAAGACAGATTGACACAACACCTTTTTTATAATGTCTTAAATTTTTATTAAGAAAACAGCGTTATTTTTACTAAATCTGACATAAGTTGTTAATTGCCAATTATCCGTTACTGAAAATGCGATAATAATGACCAATAGGATACCATATACTGTAATAAAACTGGACGTCATTGTGTGGTTAAATAAATGTTTTTGACACCGACTTTTGATTTTGACCAAGGTGGCAACGGAAATGCTAGGAAGCAAAAATTTACTCTTCCCCTTCTTCAATCTACTGACATCATTTATGGATGACCCCTAACTTCAATAAGAACACAAGAGGCTTTTATCTATTTAAAATGCAAAAGTTAAGAGAAAGTTTACTTTATTTTTGACACAAGTTAAAAATAAATTAGGAAGGTACTTAGTAAGGTACACATAAATTTTTTCAAAAATATATGTGATTATAAATTGAGATTTTGAGGAACTTAAAAAAGGACTTTTTACATGAATAATTAAAAGTAAAGAATGTTTATTCACTTATGAACTAACAATTATTATAGCAAAAATATTGCTTCGAATGTGTGCTTTTTTTACAAATTCATTACCATCTTTGCCACATCCAGAATATGCAATTCTACTTTGAGACAATTGATAATGGACAAGTGATTTAATCTCATCTGGGTCATTGTGTTTCTTAAATGTCTTTATTCTTATTAGCCTTGAACATGATCGCTCTGTAGTACATGTTGTTATTGGAACTGTCATAATTAAGTGCACAATTTTTTTAAGCCCTGTTAATGAATCGTGCTATTTTCGTGACATTTCAAAACATTTAAAACGTCCATGAAAGATGTTACTCTTAAATGTTTGGCTTCAATTATATCATGAAACATGTCCCTATGCAATTTAACTCGATCTATATTTAGATTATCTTTATAAAAGTCACAAATTGGTTTTGGAGAGTCTTCTAAACTGATTAGAAAAGACTCTGCATTCAATAACAACAATTGGGAGTCAGAAGTAAACCTTAATGTTAAGCCGCTTCGAACAAAATTAATAACTTCTTTGTATTATAATGTTCTTTTGCTGTGAAAATGTGTGGCTCTGTTGATCCACAGCCAAATCTAATTGGTAGCTTTCTTTACCTTGGTTCTTTAGTTTCATCTAAACCAAGAAGTTTCCATTTCTCTTTCAAATTTATTTACAACATGGCAGAATTAAATTTTTCTGTCATGTTGTAAATATTGTCTTTCAATGTATCAATAATATTTATGCAAGTGTTTAAATGTAGACTTTTTCTCTGGATAACGGTTAAGCTCCTTCCAAATGTTTTAGGATGCGACAAGTAATTTTCAACATAACAAATTTATCTGCCTTATCCAGTTGCTTCATGAATCCGTCTGCTTTTGCCCCGCCTCATATTTTTCAGTCTGAGACAGTTATAAAAAGAAGTTTCGTAATTCTTCTTAACTGGTTCAGTATTGATGCAAGCGATGTGTATTGCAACATACATCGTGTAGAACGAAATGGTCTAAAGGGACATAATGTCACATTTTTGCTGAAATGTCTTGAACCAAGCAAGTCTCTTCGGTCATTCACGAATGAACTTAATTAACTCCCTATTAAGCTGAAGAATATCTCTTACCTCAATGAAATTCTTTATAGAGTCTTGGGTTACGCGATTTAGTGAATGCACCCGACAATGTACAAATAATGCTCTAGATTTGATGGCTCTTATTTTTGCTTGTAAGCTGTTATAAACTCCCGAAACATTTATTGCATTGTCAAAGCATTGCTCTCGTAAATCATTTATCGGTATATTTAATGTGGTTATTATACCACAAACCACTTTGAAAAGGGTTTTACAATCATTTTTGTTGGTACCGTAAAAACCTGGAAAATATTCTTCAACTTGAAATGTGTCACGGTTGACCGATCGAACACGTAACGAAACCTGTTCCATCACAGATTTGTCTGAAGTCTCGTCAAGTATTATTGAAAAATATTTAACTTTCCTAATTTTGGCAGCAATAACTCTGATTATTTCGGATACAATTGTTTGAAACAACTCGTTTGTTGTTTCATGCAAAATCCATTTATATTTCGTTCTCTGTAACTAAGAACTCAATTGCAAAATATCTGTAGCTCTAACTTTTAAAAACTGACTCATATTTGAAGCTTCTTCTGTATGAACTCGAATGGCTAGTCCTTGACTTGCGAGTTAGTTAATCTTTCTGTGGTAAACTTTGAATAAACGGCCTTGTTAGTTTCTTTTCTTTAAAATATTGAACAGAACTTTTAATTTTTGTCTTTGTAATAATTAACACATTATAAGCGGGTAGCGAAATAGACTAAACAGGTGTGCGTAGCGGGCAAAAATTAATGAATGTTTATATAAAAGAGAAAACGATTAGAGATTACTTAGTCTATGCATATAAATTATGAGCAATCGGACTGTAAACAATAACATAACAAAATTGATGATTTTTTCATTATCTTTATTATATAAACAAATGTTAAAGAAATTACGTTGAAGAGTCTGAAGAGTCTAAACAAAAAAGTACGAGCTAGTCTTATCAGTTTCATATGTAAACCAATCGAGTAAAATTACTTTGTGCCGCTTTTAAAGTAAATTCATTCAAACGGGTAAAAATACCCAACCCGCTAATAGACAGCAGTCCGCAAAGCAGGTATTTTTACCCGCCCCGCTTGTAATGTGTTAAGCCATTTGTACCTGTCAAGCCTGGAATTGAGAAATTTAAGGGTTGATTTTCTAGTAGCTTGGCAGGTACTTTACAAAAAGATTCAGTTGAAACAGAAAGCTCTGAAGATTGTTTGGAGGAAGCTAAAAGCGTTGGAGACGTCGGCTGCTCAATGGATGGCAATACAGCTATTGCTGAGCCTGATTACATATCTTGAATTGGGACAGTAGATTTATTGTTGGTTCTAGTTAAGTATTTCAACATAGCCATACTAATGATCCTGAAGCAGATTTTTGACCTTGTAATAAATATAAAAAAAAGAAAGATGTAAATAATTTAACAGGGATATTACCGATTTAGTTATGAAAAATCGTTCCGCAGAATTATAATATAGATATTTTCAAACTCTCTTCTTGAATGAGCACAATAGTTGGAGACAGAACAGCAAAAAATGAAGAGAGTAGGATTTTGAAAGCAGTGTATGCTAAAATGAATGAGTGGAAGTCAGGAATTCATATAACAGGTCGAAATATCCCAATTGCATTTTATAACAATAAAAAAGACAAATAAACAAGTTTTTTTAAAACATACATCTTATGTTAATATAATGCACTAAAAGGTAAAGAATTTTTCTGTCTTTCAAACGTCGGTCAATTTTGTTTCTGTTTGTTGTTTTGTTTGTTATTGTTTCTTTTCAATGACCATTTTACGAAAAGCACTTCAAAGGTCGAATGGTTTCCATAGCGGTTCGTTTTTGCCTGGCTATTAATTCTATTCAAACGTTTGTGTTTGTTTGCTCACTTGAAAAAAAGAAAGTTAAAAATAACTTATTTTATTTATTGGATGTGGAAAGCATAGGAAATGCATGAGGAAACATTGCTAGTAGACGGAAAATAATTTTTTGAAAATTTTCTATATCGGTTACATACTAATTTTTAAAATATGCTAAAAAACAAACAAAAACTTACCACAAATACCAATATCAACAATAGACAAACTGTTAACATTATTTACACAAAATACTCTTTATATGTAAAAACATCAGCTGCATTCATTAACGTAATTGAGAGTTAAATAAATATCATTTAATGGCTTGAAATTCCAGTATTCTTTTAGAATCGAATTTCTAAATAATTTTTCTTTCCTTATGTCAACAATTGCCCGTTTTTTAGTTTAGTACAGAAAAACCTCTAACTAAAAATTTTGATCTTTTGCATTTAATTTTTTAAAAACTTTTTTTTTGGTGGGTAGGGGTAGGGTCATAATTTTTTAAAAAATAACGCGTAGTACGCAAAAGGGGATGGGGTAGTTAAAGGCGTACAAGTGCGTACAGTGGGAAGGGGGGATCCAAAATCATTGGTTTTATTGCGTTCGTTATTTTTAGATGCCCCCT
This sequence comes from Hydra viridissima, assembly GCF_058129835.1. Lineage (NCBI taxonomy): Eukaryota > Metazoa > Cnidaria > Hydrozoa > Anthoathecata > Hydridae > Hydra > Hydra viridissima. Next base: position 2,957,342 of record NW_028324314.1, read on the forward strand.
TATCAAAGTTCAATAAATATTAGTTTTTTTGTTTCGTGAAAAAAAAGTCCATTTAAAAATATTAACTGGTTTTTGGGGTTTTAGGGTTTTAATTTATTGAAAATTTTGTCGAGAGTTTTTCATTTTTATTTGATCAAATGTTTTCATTTACTTTATTTCATTTTTATTTCGCATTGTTACTTTGTTTTTGTTTTGGCTTTTTTTTTTTTTTTTTTTTATAAGTTTTGTGAACGCTTCGATGATTTATAAAAAGGTTGTATGAAAACTCTCATAAAATATTTATTGTATAATTAAATAGTGTGAGCAAATATTTTTCTCCAACTTGCAAATCTTACCAACAACCTGTCACAGTGTTGTGCACTATCTTAAAAGTGTAAGTCAGTCTCACAAAACACTTTCATGAAACACGTGATCAATTCGAAGCGTTTGAAAGAATGGCAAAAGTATTTGCAAAATATAATTGCAAGGAATGTGCGAAGCGCAAAACTTTTGTGGAAAAAGATTTGAACCCGAAGCTAGGGATAAAAATTATTTTGATGCGACTTTAATGTGTTTGTCATTTGTTTTGAATGCGAGTGAGAATTTCCGTATCCGTTTGTCTAAGTAGTCATTGTCAGACTAACAGTTGACATGGAAAAACTGCTAGTAGCTTAAACTGGATTAAATTACAAATTTAGTTTTTTTAAAAGATAGTTGTAAAGTGAGAAAATGTTTTCTGAATCATATTAATGATTTAATGCATGCTTGTCATGTTTGAACTCAACAATAGCAGATGAGTCTTTGGTTTTCTGTATTTCTCGTTAGCATCATATCTGTTTCAGAATTGTCGAACGCTCAAATAGTGATCGAAGAAATATAAACCATGTTTTCGAAATGTTGGAATTGCCTATCATAAAATATCTTTTCTTTCATACGAAAACAATTTAGTGCGAGTGATTTGTGACCTTAAGAGCCATTTTCTGAGAAAATCAGGCAATGCTCAAAAGTGATATCTTTCAATCATCCTCAATTTTACATATTGCGTTGTTTGTAATATTAAAAAGCTTCCTGTTAATTTTTTTTTTTTAAATATTTCTAGATCCTGAGTTATGGTTGGTCAAACTTTTGCCCTTTTAATACTTGGAAAGTCACTTTTGGGGTCTTATGATTTTTAAACTAAGATTAAAAGCAATGAGACCACTGCACCCTAAGTTTCTTTTCATATTATGGAAGTATAGGTAGAACTTTAAAAAAAAAAATCAAAAAACTTGAGGACAACCCTTCCTTTGTCTAAAAATCATAAGCTGAAATCACACATTTTTGAATTTGGGGCCTACTTTAAATACATTTATCTCGGAGCGTAAAAAGTGCCCGCGACTTATCTTATTCTTTTTTGAAAGAGTATCTCATTGTTATTTGAATGGTCTAAAGAAACTGAGAGGATATTGTTTACAAAAAACTTATGAGTCCTCAAACTGTCAAAAAATGTTTCAACCAGAGTTTAAAAATTAGCCATTATGGGAAATGGGAAAGGTCCCAAGATTGAATGTATAGATTTTCTATTACTCCTTATTACAATTTTTTTAATACAAAAAAAAAAACTTAGGGGGTAATATTACATTGTTGAAATAACTTTACGTCAAATGATGCTAAATCTGATTTTTTTTTTTTTTTTCATTTATACAATTGCAGACTTGAAAAATTTTTTTTTCCAGTAAACATTTTTAACTTGATGTTTATTGAACATAATAAATTATTGTTAGGCATTATTTCCTAATTTACAGTTATTCAGTATGGTTTATTGAGCATTTACTTCTGAATTATTCAGAACAGAGAATGAGCACTTTATGCTAAATGTACTTTAAAAAAAAACACTTAGTTGCAAAAAATATGTCAGAGCAAGAGGTTGTTGTTGAAAATGTTTGCAAAGTTAATGATTTCAAGTGTGGACCATATCCTCGTTTCAATGAAAAAAAGTTATTCAAGATACAAGATCTAAATTTGGATATCAAAGCGCACTTTGTAAAAATTAAAGTAAGAAATGCTCTTAGCAGTTGTAAAAAAAAAAACCCGTTAGCATCATATAGTAGTGTAAAACAGTTGTTGTTTAATTCCCTCAGTTTACATTGTATAATATCTAGGTTTTATGCTTTTAGGTTTTAAAGGCGCACCAAGAGACAGAATGGACAGAAAAGTCTCTTATAGAAAACCGAGGGTGCATATCACTTTCTGATAACGACTATATATGTCCTTACCATAGATTTAACTTTGGTAAGAATTTGTTTACAACCGTATTTCAACAACAACAAAATTTAATTACTAAACCTTTAAAATAAATATTTCAAATTTTGATTTTTGTTAAAATTAAAGGTATTGGCTGGGTTCCTCCAAGAAGATGCTGTCATCCAATGCATGAACTAAGTATTGGTAAAAAATCACCAGCTGTAAGAAGTGTTTCAATAAATATGTCAACAAATGTTTCAAAATATTACAACAAAAATGTTCCTGTAGGTTCCGTGTTTTGTCACAATCAGCTTAAATCAGAGCGCATTCTTATTCAAACTAAAACAAGTACTGCCACTAACGAAGAGTTAGTTGAAGACACAACTGATTTTGATTTTGAGCCTAAAGAAATTTTACTTTCTGGAGAAAAGGTTGAAGATGCTACATCTACTGGTAACAACCTATCAGAAGCACTCCACATCAGCCCTTTTCAGTTTCAGATAAAGAATAAAAAGATAGCTGATCTCAGCAATGGAACCAAAAATAATTTACGAAGAAAATTTGAAAGAGCCAAGGTACAGCTTGCAAAGAGGTTCGCTGAAGCTGTTGCCCCAGATCAGAGTGAAGACTTTGTCTCAATTGTTTTAAATAGATCTTTGGAAACTTCAGACAATGATACAGTACCTGATGATCTAAAAAAATTTGTTAAAATTTATGAAGAAAGTGACTCTATGGGTAAACATATTGTTCTGTGTTTAATTGAACATGAAAAATTTACTAAGAAGTTACTTATGAAAGTTTTTGGGTGCTCCAAATACAAGATAGACCAGGCACGAAAAATGAAGAATGCTAACATAGGTATAACTATTCCTGTCGAAAAAGAAATTACGCGAAATCGACTAGACCAGAAAAAAGCTGAACATTTTCTCGATTTCATATTTAATAGCAGCCTTCTTCAAGATATTGCATATGGAGTCACAAAAATTAAATTTGACTCAGATGATGTATATAAAATATCTCGTGCAGTTTTGACAGCTAAAATGAGTCATACAATTGCATTTTATAATGAAGTTTGCAGAAGTGAGAACTACTCTCCTTTATCGGAAAGCAGTTTGTGGCGAATACTTCATGCTGTTAAACCATCTCAACAAAAATGTTTAGCGGGACTGGATGATATTACTGCTGCAGCTATGAATGGTTTGTCTATGTTGCAAAATTTATCTTTGAAGTACAAGAATAGAGAGCTGAGTAATTTATTTGAACGCAGCAAACGATATTACAAAACTAATTTCCAGTTTAACTGCAGTGCGACCTACCCTAATTCTATCTCCCACTGCCCAATATTTGCTTTGAGTGATTTAACCGACAAGCAATTGCAATAGATTTCAATGGCACCTAATGATAAGATTTGTTATGAGTGTGAAAATTTAAACAAATCCTTAGTTGAGATAAAAAGATTAGCATCAAATAATTCAGCCGACGAGGATACTATTTATGATATTGAAATTGCTGAAAAAGATATCATTGAATATAAAAAACATTTAATGCGTGATTGTCAACAGAAAAAAGCCAAAGTTTTTGCTTTTGAAAGTCTTGATGAAGAAACTGGATTTTGGTTGAAAGACTATTGCCAAAAAGTTCTACCATCCAAATTCAGAGAAGGTCAAAAAGAATATTTTGGAAAAAAGGGGAAGTCACTGCATGTAGACATTTTCTTCACTAAGAAAAACATCATTTTACACAAAAAGGTGTATTTTCCAGCTCTTTTTAGGTGTGAGCAAGGTTTATCGGAAACACTATCAATTGCCCGATTAGTTCTTCCGAAGTTTAAGCATGACCATGCTGGTATTAATAAACTCTTTGCAAAATCTGACAATTCTTCATCGTACCATGGCAACTTTATAATGGAAGCTCTTTTTATGTTGTGCAAAAATAACCAAATACAGCTTAAGCGCTACGATTATAACGAACCTTGTCGTGGCAAGGATCAGTGCGACAGAGAAGCTGCCGGAGCAAAGTCATTGATTCGTAGCTTTGTTGATGCTGGTAACGATTTAATGTATGCAGAGGACATTTATACTGCTTTACATTACGGACATGGGCTGAAAAATTCTGCTGTTGGTGTTGCCGCTATAAAGGGCAAAAGCAAGTTGAGTGGAACAAAAATAGCTACAATAAGTCAGTATCATTCGTTTGAGTTCTTTCATAACTATATGACAATGTGGCGATACTATGTAGTTGGCGATGGAGTTAAACAAGAATATTCTAATGTCAATTTTGATCTGCAAATGTTTTTAACACACCCATATAGTGATACTGACAAGAAAATAAGAGTTTTTAAAAACAATATGAAGGAAAAGTTTCGCGAAGATAGATAACTAAATTTGTTTCACTTTTGCTCTGAGCCAATTTGTAATGGATCATTCCATACATCAGAAGAACTAGAAGAACACATGATGTCGGGAAAACACATTATTAGCACTTTAAAATCAGGAATGGATAACGTGAGACAGAGTTTTATGATGAAGATGCAAGTTCAGTCAAACTTACATAGTTATAAACCAAACTCACAACAGGAGGTATTTGAAGAAGCATGTTCTGACATTAGCAAATATGTTAAAGGTTGGGCTTTACCTACACGCAGTACCTTCCGGTATAGTATGAGACAAAAAGATATATTATATAAAATCTTTATGGAAGGTGAAGTATCTGGAAAAAAGTTTAGCCCAGAGCAGGTGCACCTTTTGATAAGAAAAGAGCTTCAAGTCTCAGAATACGTAACAACTCAGAAAATAAGATCACTATTTTCACGTTGGAGCAGGCTAAAAAAAGACAAAAGATTAAATGAACCAATTGATGTTGGTAGTACTAATGCGGATAACGAAGAAGAAGAAGAAGAGATAGCAGATCAAGGTAATAATTTTTATATCTACTCTCATTAATATATATCTTAATATTACTTTTGTAATTATAAATATTTGTACAAGTGTTTGTATAAATATTTATATTTTTCTTTCTGTAGATCAAGAAGAATTAGCAAATGAAGAATTTGAAAAGGAATTTATGAGCATTGCCATTGATTTATCTGGTGCATGGCATGAAAACGATTGGATTGTTGTTATATATATGGGCAATTGGTATCCTGGGATTATAAATGAGGTACTTCATTTTCATTCAATGTTTAAAAAAAAATGTTTTTCATTCAAATAAAAACATCTTTTTTTAAACATTATTTGATCATATTGATTGTGTCACTAAAATTTCAATGAAGTTTTACTTTTGTCAAATGAGAATCAGATTTTTCAAACTATTTTTCAAATTAGAAAAATCATTACTCATATTAGGTTCTCAGTGATAGTTACATGGTGAGCTGTATGAAGTATGCTTCTGCAGTCAAGCACCTTTTTAAGTGGCCAGCTTTTCCTGATGTTAAAAAGTACAAAGACAGTGAAATCATTTGTGGAATTCGACCACCATTACCGTTAAAACAGTCTGGAGACTATAAGCTTATGGATGATCAATTTGAAAAAGCCCAAAAGGCATTTCAAGCAACAATGCATTATGATCAAAGACATAAGGATAAGGATATGTAAAACTGATTTATTACGCAAACAATGACATAATAAGATAAGGACGTCATATAATATATTGATTAATTCCGCTGCAACATTCGGTTTTTTTTTTTTTAAATATATAAAAAATTCCACTTTTTGTGGTGGAGTTATTTTAACAATGCAATATTACCCCCTAAGTTTTTTTTTTGTATTAAAAAAATTGTAATAAGGAGTAATAGAAAATCTGTATCTTCAATCTTGGGACCTTTCCCATTTCCCATAATGGCTGATATTTGAACGCTAGTTGAAACATTTTTTGACAGTTTGAGGACTCATAAGTTTTTTTGTAAACAATATCCTCTCAGTTTCTTTAGACCATTCAAATTAAAATGAGATACTCTTTCAAAAAAGAATAAGATAAGTCGCGGGCACTTTTTACGCTCCGAGATAAATGTATTTAAAGTAGGCCCCAAATTCAAAAATGTGTGATTTCAGCTTATGATTTTTAGACAAAGGAAGGGTTGTCCTCAAGTTTTTTGATTTTTTTTTTTAAAGTTCTACCTATACTTCCATAATATGAAAAGAAACTTAGGGTGCAGTGGTCTCATTGCTTTTAATCTTAGTTTAAAAATCATAAAACCCCAAAAGTGACTTTCCAAGTATTAAAAGGGCAAAAGTTTGACCGACCATAACTCAGGATCTAGAAATATTTAAAAAAAAAAATTAACAGGCTTCTTTTTTACCCTATCAGCATTACTGTATATTAAATTGAGCGCGATTTAAGGATATCACTTTTGAGCCGACAGTACTTTTGCCTGATTTTATCAGAAAGTGGCTCTTAAGAATCTAAAATTTTTAATTCTTGAAAATTTAAAAGTCCAAGAAGGAATCACCTAAAGAAGTACAGTTTATATGACTTACAATCCAATTTATGCCGTAGATTACATAACCAGTGTTGGTGAAAACTGCCCTTCTAAGCTTCAAGGCTCCACTCCGATATGTTGTTAGATTGGTCTTTTAATTAAATTTAATTCCTAAAATGAACGCGGTAAAAAATAAGCAGTTTTTCATTTGCTAAATTGGGATGGTCATATTATTAAATTTATGCTGCGTAATTTTAGAATTTTATGCTGTGTAAGAATTGTATTAATACATAGGTCTCAAAATTAACGTAATGCATTCTATTTTGAAGATAAAAGTACCAGAACAAACAACAAATCGCTAATTTGTGCCATCTTGAGTAATTATCATATGTTGCGGTTGTATTTTTTCAAAAGTATTAACAATCTGGTTTTTTTATTATTACTTTATTGAAGATTTCGAATAATGGAACAATGTTTGTATTCTATTGCGTTAAATTATAATCACACCTATTAATCTTAGCCTGGTTCTTACTTTAATGTTAAGAATATCTTTTTATTTGACTCAGGGGCGATTCTAGGAAAAATACGAGAGGGGGTGAAGTATGTTAAAAATACCGACTCAAAAATCCGTCACGTGACATTTTGAGAATTTATTTTTTCTCTGTATCCATTATTCATGAGCACATTTTTTTGGAACGATACATTAAGACAATAGGCGGATAAAATCTCACTAGCGAATCATTCTAGTCGACTAAATACAGCTATTCACGAAAGTTTTAACGATTGCAGAATTTTTATCAAGTATGTTTGGTTTTTGTTTAATAAAGAAAAACTGTAAAATGATATCGACTTAATTTTTTTTATTTATTAAAGAAAAAGTAATTAGCTTTAAAATGAATATGAACATGTTATAAAAATTTTAATATTTAGTTAGAAAAAAGCAATTACAAAAAATCTTATAGGAAAAATAAGAAGCACAAAAGTTTAAACGAATTGCAACATTCGAACAAAAAATGAAAAAAAAAGCGAAATTAATATTTGAAGTGTCCTCCTTTGTTTTTATAGCAAAGATAAACTCATTTATGCATTGATTCAACTAATTTCATGCACATCACGCGAGGTACCTTCAGCCAGTACTCATTCAAAAGTTGCTTTAAATGCTGAGTTGATTGAATTTCATGGTATGTCAGTTGATTGTCGATCCAAGACCAAATATTTTCGATTGGGTTGAGATCTGGTGATCTAGGGCACCAGGGCATCACATTGAACTTTTTTTTCAAAAAATATTCTTTGATTGAGTGTGCTGTATGAGCTGAAGCCCCGTCTTGTTGAAAGATGAATTGCTTGCTTCTGCCATACAAGTATCTGATTGATGGAACTAAACACGTTTCCAATGTGTTCTTGTAGGTGTATTGATTAATTCGGCCTTCATACAGCTGACAGAAGCCTATACCTTTGTGAGAAAAACATCCCAAGATGCCAACCGAACCTCCACCGCCTTGTCGACGATGTTGCAAAAACCTGTCTGAATATTTCTCAGTTGCAAATCTTTTGATATAGATTCTTCCCTTGCGGTTTACAACTTGAAAGTTAGCTTCATCACTCCAAATAACTTTTGCCCACTGCTCTACAGACCAGTCCAGCTTTTCTTTGGACCACACTCGTCGTTTACGTTTATCCGTGATTGAAAGAATAGGTTTTTTAGCAGCTATGTACGTTCCAATACCTTTGTCCGACAATGTTCACGAGCTCTCTGCTAACTTTTGGATTATTTTTTGACTCATTGAAGATTTGTGCTAGCTTTTTGTAGCTGAGTCTCGGGTTTTCTCTGCTCATTCTGAATATACCATTTTTGTCACGGTTGCTGAGTTTGGATGGTCTCCCAGTACGCGGCATGTCGGAGACGTCCTTGGTAAGTTCCCAGGTTTTGATGGTTTTTCTAACCCAATATTCAGAAATGTTAAGTATTTTGCCTATTTGAACGTTTGTGTGATTTTTTGTCCTCGCCATACCAATAACTTGCCATTTGATGTCACTAGAAACTGATTTTCGACCCATTTGCACGCAATTGAAATTAATTTGAAATTCACAATATTTTATGTTGATTTTTAATGAATTAAAAGCTGCCTGATGATGTTATGATGAATTTTTTGATTGAAAAACTAGTCAATTATTTGCTAATTAATTGATAAATTCGCTGCGAGAAAAAATTTCGCAGCGGATTTATCAATTAATTAGCAAATAATTGATCCTAAATAAAATCGTTTAAACTTTTGTGAAACCTCTTAATTTGTATCACCTACCTTTTAATGAAATTTCTGAGTAAACGGTAATGAGTCAAAACCTACTTTTTTTTATTCTATTAACAAATAACCTATTTACCAATTTGGAAAAATAATTATTTTGATATCTATTTCCGTTAGATTGTTATTCAAGAAAAACCGAAGATTAGATTTGAAAATTCTGCAATCGTTTAAACTTTCGTGAATAGCTGTATTTTAAAATTTGAATTTTGCAGCAAAATGTACACTCGTCGACTAACCGTTTTGGGTTAAGTGCAAAAAATTTAGTTTTCAAAAAAAAGTTAACTTACCAGGCTAAATTTAGGTTACCAGTTATTTAAATATTATTAGGGTACCTAATAACATTTAAAAGACTTTTCGAAAGAAAATTAAAATTACATTATAATATTCATATAATAATATAAAAAATTAAAGATCTAGAGTTTGATTTTTTCAAACTTTTATTCTTCTTTGCTTAGCGGAAGACCATTTCTTAACAACACAGTCAATATCAATTTTGTCAGTAATATCTTTTTCACAACTTAACATCATTAGTGAACTTAATCTTTCAGTAGTCATAGTAGAGCGCAAACTATTTTTAACCAACTTTAATTTACTAAACGTACGTTCATTTGATGCTGTAGATATTGGAGCTGTGAAAGCTAGGCGACATAACTGATTTGCCCAAGGTAATAAATTCTTCAACTTGTGAGATTTCTCAATTTCTTCCATTATTGTTGCTAAACTTGTACATTGATGACATAATATCTCCCATTCAGCTGCAACTGCATCAAAGTCTAATAAATAGCCAGCTTGACTCTTAGGAGGAAAAAGTGAAAATGCTTTTTCTAAATTTTCTGGTGAAGCAGCTGTAAACTTTAGCGGAATATGTAAGATACTAAAAATTGGCTTGAGTTTCTCAATGAAAACTTTAAGATTTTGATTTAACAAACTTAAAAGAGTATCTAAAACTTGATTAAATTGTTTTCGATAAAATGTTAACAAATCAATGTTTGCAGAATTATCAGAATTATCATCAATTTTTTTTGGCATGCTTCTAACACTGTGATATCGTTTATAATCTGCATCTGGATCAACTCCATACAATTGAGCAGATTTTTTTGAGCTTTCAATTAAGTTATTCATATTATCAGAATCTGATCTTATATTTGTTAAGGAAGAAACAGTACTTTTTATTAGTACTATTGCATCACATATATTCAATTCTTTTGTTTCTAAATGTTCGGTTAAATATTTAAGTTTGTACATGATGTTTTTCATGAACATTAACGATACAAAGAAATCAAAACTTAATATCTTTTTTTTTAATCCAAGAGCTTTAGTTTTTGTTAAACTGTTAAATTTATCTGAAGTTGTTATGTCTTTTAATGTATCAACAATTGGATTTAGCGATGTCCACACAGATTTTATACTTTCTGCTCGAGCAGTCCATCTTGTTTTCGATAGATTTCTTAACTGTAAACTTCCTTCAATTTCTATCATACGGTCTGTTAAATCTTTGAACCTTTTTGTACTGGATGAAAAAAATACATAAATATTTTCAAGTACATTTATAAATTCTCCAATTACAGGACTTGCATCACAACTATGCTCAAGAAAGGTATTTAATCGATGTGCTTGACATGGTATATATGGAACAGCGTGGCTGACAAATTCAGTAAAGCAATGCTGAGCTCCTTTAATATGTCCGCTCATATTGCTAGCAAAATCATACGATTGAAACGCTACATTATCAGTGTTAATTTTATGTCTTACTAGACAGTCATAAATATATTTAGCAATTTCAAATCCAGTTTTTGTAGTTGATTCAATAACATCAAGCAATCGTTCATTAGCTTTGCCGTTTGAATTAATATATCTTATACATACAGCCAATTGATCTTTGTTAGATATATCTGGTGTGGTATCAGCCATAACAGAAAATAGTTCTGATTTGGAAACTTCTTGAATTATAGTTTTTCGAGTTTCTGCGGCAAGAAGATCTATAAATTCATTTTGGGATTGACATCCAAGATATGTAACATGGTGAGTACGCATATTTTTATCACTAAGCCATCTTTTTATGATTGCATTGTGTCTAGAAAGTAAAAGAACTATTTGATAAAAGTTGCCATCTTGAGACTCATTTTCTTTTTCTTTGTGGCTGCGAAAAGCCAACCCTTGCCTTCCTAAAGTGCGGGCCACATCAATCAAAATTCCGACAGCTTTTCTATTAAACTCTTGTTCATAGTTTTCACGTATTGCCAGTTCTCGAGCAGACTTATTAAAAATAAAATCCACACCACTTGATTGGCTAGTAAATGCACAATAATCTAACATAGCTCTTTTATGAGATACAGATGAAAAATGTTGACTCAATTTTCCCTTTTTTAATTTTCCTCTGCTTTTCATTTTCTGCCATTGCCTTACACCAATATTAACCCAAACATTGTTTTCATTTATTTGAGAAAATAATGAACAGACAAAACAAAATACAGAATCAGCTACAATGCTATACTCCAGCATAGGAAATTCATTAAACCATATAGGAGTAAAGTGTTGTTGTTTATTTACTGGAATGTTCTTGTCTCTAGGATATCTGGCCAGTCTAGGTTGATGGGGTCCTAATGATATTAAAAATTGTCGTTGTAACATTGTTAAATTGTGAATACGTTTACCTGGATCATGTTCCACAAAACTATCTTTTGCACTAATGTTGTCATGTTCATTTCCAATCATTAAGTCATCTAATGCTTTTGTGGCGTAACTTATGTAATCACAAATACCATTTCTAATACTTGATATGTATTCTATACTATTGATCAAAAAGAGTACAGGGTTTGGAAACTTTGAATTCTTAACATTGTTTAAAATTTCATTTTATTGTTCAAATTCTTGACTTACGGCTTGTAATTGTCCAATAAAAGATATCCATGGGTGTTTTTTTGTCTCCACATCATCAATAATTTGTTTTTCATTAACTTGTTGGCTTCTTTTTTTAACTTCAACTAGAAATTAAAAACAAAAGTTTATAGTTAAATAGTAATATTTCATATACAAATAATATGCATATATATGAAATAATATACAAACAGTCAAACAACTTTTTGCATTCTCGGAACACTACTGAATAACACTATAACTAGATAATAAAAATAATATGTCAATAATTATTCAAAAAATGAAAATTACCTTTTAACTTTTCTCGATCTATTTTGTTAAATGCAATTTGTTGATTAATGACTTTTTTCCACAAAAGTTTAAAATCAATTGGATTTTTTGGTTTTAAATTCTGCATAACTAAAGATAAATGATAAAGTTAAAAAACCTAGAAAATCAACATCAAAACAATCAAAACTCATTTAAAATCAACCTTTTATCATATAGACTCGTAAAAATTTACTTGTATAGTTCTGAGCTGCACCATTTATATTTGAACATGTTACTTCCATTTCAGAGTTCGTTAAAAGATTGGTTTCTGCAAGTGACTCTTGTAAAATAACATATAACCTAAGTATAGAGTTATCTCGAGATAACATAGATCTTTGTTATTCAATGGTTATACATAATATAACTGCTAATTATAGTAGTGATTTGACGATAAAATATATAAACTACTGGTGTTAATTAAAAATTATTAAGTAAATTATAAAGCTCAGGGACCAAAAGATTGACTTTGTTTCTATTTTATTGATGTCGGTATTAGTGCATTGATATCAATAAAATAAAATCATGAAAATACTGAAATATTGTCACACACGTAAATATTAAATAATTCATGTAATACAGCTATTCACGAAAGTTTAAACGATTGCAGAATTTTCAAATCTAATCTTCGGTTTTTCTTGAATAACAATCTAACGGAAATAGATATCAAAATAATTATTTTTCCAAATTGGTAAATAGGTTATTTGTTAATAGAATAAAAAAAAGTAGGTTTTGACTCATTACCGTTTACTCAGAAATTTCATTAAAAGGTAGGTGATACAAATTAAGAGGTTTCACAAAAGTTTAAACGATTTTATTTAGGATCAATTATTTGCTAATTAATTGATAAATCCGCTGCGAAATTTTTTCTCGCAGCGAATTTATCAATTAATTAGCAAATAATTGACTAGTTTTTCAATCAAAAAATTCATCATAACATCATCAGGCAGCTTTTAATTCATTAAAAATCAACATAAAATATTGTGAATTTCAAATTAATTTCAATTGCGTGCAAATGGGTCGAAAATCAGTTTCTAGTGACATCAAATGGCAAGTTATTGGTATGGCGAGGACAAAAAATCACACAAACGTTCAAATAGGCAAAATACTTAACATTTCTGAATATTGGGTTAGAAAAACCATCAAAACCTGGGAACTTACCAAGGACGTCTCCGACATGCCGCGTACTGGGAGACCATCCAAACTCAGCAACCGTGACAAAAATGGTATATTCAGAATGAGCAGAGAAAACCCGAGACTCAGCTACAAAAAGCTAGCACAAATCTTCAATGAGTCAAAAAATAATCCAAAAGTTAGCAGAGAGCTCGTGAACATTGTCGGACAAAGGTATTGGAACGTACATAGCTGCTAAAAAACCTATTCTTTCAATCACGGATAAACGTAAACGACGAGTGTGGTCCAAAGAAAAGCTGGACTGGTCTGTAGAGCAGTGGGCAAAAGTTATTTGGAGTGATGAAGCTAACTTTCAAGTTGTAAACCGCAAGGGAAGAATCTATATCAAAAGATTTGCAACTGAGAAATATTCAGACAGGTTTTTGCAACATCGTCGACAAGGCGGTGGAGGTTCGGTTGGCATCTTGGGATGTTTTTCTCACAAAGGTATAGGCTTCTGTCAGCTGTATGAAGGCCGAATTAATCAATACACCTACAAGAACACATTGGAAACGTGTTTAGTTCCATCAATCAGATACTTGTATGGCAGAAGCAAGCAATTCATCTTTCAACAAGACGGGGCTTCAGCTCATACAGCACACTCAATCAAAGAATATTTTTTGAAAAAAAAGTTCAATGTGATGCCCTGGTGCCCTAGATCACCAGATCTCAACCCAATCGAAAATATTTGGTCTTGGATCGACAATCAACTGACATACCATGAAATTCAATCAACTCAGCATTTAAAGCAACTTTTGAATGAGTACTGGCTGAAGGTACCTCGCGTGATGTGCATGAAATTAGTTGAATCAATGCATAAATGAGTTTATCTTTGCTATAAAAACAAAGGAGGACACTTCAAATATTAATTTCGCTTTTTTTTTCATTTTTTGTTCGAATGTTGCAATTCGTTTAAACTTTTGTGCTTCTTATTTTTCCTATAAGATTTTTTGTAATTGCTTTTTTCTAACTAAATATTAAAATTTTTATAACATGTTCATATTCATTTTAAAGCTAATTACTTTTTCTTTAATAAATAAAAAAAATTAAGTCGATATCATTTTACAGTTTTTCTTTATTAAACAAAAACCAAACATACTTGATAAAAATTCTGCAATCGTTTAAACTTTCGTGAATAGCTGTAGATTGATTCCGATCATATATAACTAGATACTTCTCGGTATTTTTGTCTTTGAATAATTTTGTGTGTTTATGATGAATTCTGAGCTCCTGCATATTTACATGGCACCGTTAACCACACACTCGACTTTTTAGATCCGCAGATGGGCGCTACAAAAAATCACGTGGAACAATGCGGCGTCGAGCTCAAGCAAAGTTCAGGTTTAATGCTGAGGCTAACTTGTTGCGAATAGGTTACTTATCATCTATCTCATGTTATTTGGCTGCAGAGATTTTCCGAATCTTGTTTTTTCTACTTCAGGGCTCAGGTTGTATATTGTTTTTCTACTTCAGGGCTCAGGTAAACCCAAAAATGTTAGTTGTCAAACAAAGTATGCTATACTTTGTTTGACAACTAACATTTTTGGGTTTCTGTGCGCATCGCTCGTTACGTACGTTTTAATATACGCGTAGGATTTTTTGAGTCTAAAAAGAATATTGTCGTTGCCATACATATTTATTAAGAACTTTGTGCATGAATAAATCCGAATTCCGTTATTATTATATTGCGAAGGTTTGTTTTTTGAATTACTTTTCTTCTCTTATAATAATAAGAATGTTTAATGGAAAAATAGTCGTGAATTCCGTTGGAAAACTAAAATTTGAAAGAAGGAATCATACATTTTGCTAGAGTAACAAGTTTTATACCTTGTCTGTCTGATTACACTCGAAAGAACTTTCGCGCTTATAATAAACAAAAAAGTAAGTCTTTATAAAAAAAGTCCTGGCTGGCAATGTTTTCCTTTTTTTAAACAAAACTAACCGTTACTTTACTCAAGATGGCAAGTATTAGTGATTTACTCATTTAAAGTAGATTATTTTTTGCATTGTTTAAAATGAATGCATTCTGCTCAAACCTCCATTTCAACTTAATTAAAGGATTTTCCTTTTAAATCCTAATGTTTGTTTCCTATCTTTGTGCAGTTATTTGTGTCAATATCATCAGTTTAGATTTGATACCATGATATTTGCTGGTTCAATATTGAGTTTTCAGAAAATATTTTGAATACGGTATTTTAATAAGTGGCATTAGAATAGTACTGAAATAAGAATCATGATTACAATAACGAAGTTTATTTTGAACAAAGTTAATTTACAGCCATTAACAGATATAAGAAGAGAGCTTTTCTGAATTTTCATCACTTTTTCGATGGTTTTCTCTAGCAAACTATTTTTAGTTGTAATTGGGGCACAAGAGATCAAGTTTCTATATTTTATAAATTGAATAAAAGTTAAATTATAAGTTTCATTTCATTCATTGGCGAAAGGACTGAGATATATGTCCTTCATTATAAGAAATCACTGAAACGCAAGCTTTTACTATCTAACGGCTTAAATATAGGTTTAAAGTGAGTTGTGTAAATGGAATCTTAATTGGCAGTTGAAATTTATTTTAACAGAAAAAAATCAAGTAATGATATTAAAGCGTATCTAATTTAGGCGAACTTAAGTGTTTTTTTTTTATTTGTGGTGCTGCTTCAAATTGTTATGCGGTGTAAATATCTTATGCTAGAGCAACTGTGCAACCATCAAGGAACGCAGTAAGTATCACTGGCTTGCATTGAGCCAAAACTAGGTACGTCATCGCAATTTCAGTGATGCATGCATTAACTTTTTCTGCTGGACATAAATCAAGTTGCAGTGCCGGCTTATTGTTTTATTTATGCTATAAAAGCCTATCTGCACCTAAAAATGATCAATATAATGCTAAATATTTACCACGGCTGCTTTAAGTACCTTTCATTCTAACTAAATTAGTTTCATACAGTTCAATCCTCATTTAAAATTCTTTTTCAAATGCATTCATTTCTAAAGTTCACATTTCTCTGATAATACTGTTTTGTTAAATATCCAAAACACATTTTGGAAACGCAGATTGAGAGTTTAAAGATGAAACAGCAAAATTTATTGTTTAGCTATTTTTTTAACACAAAAAACATCAATTATATATATAATGTTTATGCTACTGAAATAAGAAAACTTTAGTTTACTTTATTTACATAGATTGGTATAATTAACATATGGTTATGATTGCTGTTTATTCAAAATGGCTATCATAAATGAAAAATGGGACGTAGCGGTGACCTATCATTGGGAAACAGGTAAAAGTTACGCAGATGACTTGTACAAGGTTCTGACTGCTAATGGTTATGCAGTTTGGATGGATGAAAATGTTTTACAGAGCAACATAGCAGTGGAAACATCAAACGCTATTGCGAACTCCGAAATTATTTTATTCCTGATTTCAGAAAAGTATGAGAACTCACATTATTGTAAAGCGGAATACAGACTTGCTCATAACAACAAGAAAAAAATCATGCCCATACAGGTGGAAAATTACTTCCCTGCCCAAGGTTCCGAATTGCGTTTATACATAGCAGGGGAGATATGTTATAAATTGTTTGAAGATAAAGAAAAAAACATGACTAAAATAATGACGGCAATAGAGAGACGTATTGGAAAAGGATTTTCAAGAAGCCGCCTGAAAGGTAAGTTTTGTTAGGATCACAGAATAATTGAGTTTGAATTCTTTCTAAGAAAGCAATTTGTATTTTTAGTTTATCACGAGTTGACGTAACTTGTTCTTAACTCGCATATAGAGTTTCACTGCGATAGGGGGATGATTTATAAATTATCAACCGGCTCGAAAACAAGGTTGGAGTTGAGTATGACTAAACTCGCTTTTTAAAGCTCACTTTGGTGTAAACCAACCACATTTAGAGTTTTCATTCATTCGGTCAAATTTTTTCTCCAATCGTTCAGAGAGGATAAGAGATTCAGGGAGATGGTTCCTTCCACTTAAAAAAAATTTAATCTAATTTTAATATAACTTTAGTTTCAGTTTTAAGAAAGTGGCTGCTATCATTTCGGCTTTCATCAATTCTATTACTTTATTAATATGTCCAGTATATACACCATTAATATGTCCAATATTTCCAACATAGATTCTTTTTTTTCTCATTTAAAAAAGGATTTCTTTGTTGTTGTTGTGTTGTTGTGATCAATTAATGTATTTAGTTTTTAATGGCTGTAAAATTTTAGTTTAGTATTTTTTTAAGATGAACAATTTAGCAATAACGTAGCATTGCTCATTGCTTATGCAGATTTATTTTACGGATAGATTTCGAGTGAATCTGTGGCTATCAGTTGTCTCTAGGCGATCTCATTAGTTTTTCTTGCTTTTGTTCTTTTTTTAATTCCGTGAAAAACAAAGCAATTATTTGTTTGAGAACCTTTTTAGTGTGTACTTTCTCATTTTTAACAAGGGTGGATACTCAAAATCTTTATATTGCTTTCACTCACTCTTGTACTTAAAAGTATTTCAAAGATTGATATAATTGAAGATTAAAAAGACAGTTATAACAGTTTACTTAAAAATAAACTGAAGTTACGTAATCTTAGGATTTCATTACATAGCAATAACATAAGAGTGTTATTTCCATTTATGTAGTCTCCAAAGTACTTCATGACATATTTACAATAATCATACAAAGGCTTTATTTCCTTCTCAAACCAATCAACTGGTAGTGACTTAAACTATTACAGCACGGCCACCTATTTCGGGCCTCACATGGCTACTGTCACTACAGATTCTTTCAACCAAGGACATGTCGTATTGACCAGCCAACTTCTAATCTAAACCAATGCGGCAGGTGGGTATTTAAAAATTTAAAGAAATCTCTCCGAAAATTTTCAGACAACTAATTTCTTACAACTTTATTTGAATCGTGGGGAATTGGGTTATTTATGGTTGAGCATAATTTTTAGATAACTCTAGCTGAAATCTTATAATGTTTTTGGTATGTTTATAAGTTAAGTTTTTGTATTTTGGCCTTAGCATTCCGGCAGATAAATTCATTATGCTATGCTTATTTTCTTGCATTTATGTAATTTTATGATATATCATTTATGTGATACGTGAAGTTATTTGCTATACTTTGCTAAACGACCTATTTACTCATAATTTATGCGAAGAATTGGCTAACTAGTTCCCTGCTTTATATTACGAATGGAAAACACCTATTTTAAAATTTATTTTTAATTTATAAAACAAATTTCATATAAGAAAATAAAACCTTTGCATAAATTTTTAAAAACTTGTTATAATCCAAATGGTTAAAATAGTGCCAAAGAAACTCAGGTCACATATTTTTAACTTTGCGTTTTCTTTTATACTTTAATTATATATATACATATATATGTTTTATAAGTTATATCTTGATTTAGATATACGTGAGATAATAAGGGGAATACTAGAAGAAGATATTTCGTTAGATTGGAAAGTATTTGCACGTTGCACAGGCTTTTGTGATGTTAGCCCTATCATTGATTCCCTTGAAAATGATTTGGATGATTATAAAAGTAAAATGAGCGGTTTTCTTGATAAACTCTACCAGGTTCATCCATATGACTATATGGATTTAATTGAAAAATCGCTGAGATATTTGGAAAGAAACGATGTCATTGATAAATTAGGTCTTGGTAAGGTTTCAATTTGTCATTTTTTGTGCATGTATTTTTATTTTCAATTTGAAATAACCAATCAGAGAAGTCAAATATTAGCAATCCATTAGAACTCATCCAAAAGTAATGCATTAATTTTTGAGAAGTTGAAAATGGATAAATGTTCAGCATTTTATCAATCTTTGTTTCTCCACGTGCTGTACGACAAGCTTAACTCTTTAAGCTCTTTCTCTTATGTACCGACTCAGCAAATATGCAACTTCATTATAAAAAAAGATGTTTACAGCTCAAAAATAGTTTTCTAAAATAAAAAGGAAACAGTATTCTGCGATCCTCATAAACTTCTTCCATAAATAGCTGCTGCTTCCTAGACATTTTTATAGTTTTTCGGTCATAACTTTAAGGTAAACATTATCTCAAAAAAGTTGTATGTATGTATGTATGTATGTATGTATGTATGTATGTATGTATGTATGTATGTATGTATGTATGTATGTATGTATGTATGTATGTATGTATGTATGTATGTATGTATGTTGTATGTATGTATGTATGTATGTATGTATGTATGTATGTATGTATGTATGTATGTATGTATGTATGTATGTATGTATGTATGTATGTATGTATGTATGTATGTATGTATGTATGTATGTATGTTGTATGTATGTATGTATGTATGTATGTATGTATGTATGTATGTATGTATGTATGTATGTATGTATGTATGTATGTATGTATGTATGTATGTATGTATGTATGTTGTATGTATGTATGTATGTATGTATGTATGTATGTATGTATGTATGTATGTATGTATGTATGTATGTATGTATGTATGTATCTATGTATGTATCTATGTATCTATGTATCTATGTATCTGTGTATCTATGTATCTATGTATCTATGTATCTATGTATCTATGTATCTATGTATGTATCTTTGTATCTATGTATCTATGTATCTATGTATCTATGTATCTATGTATCTATGTATCTATGTATCTATGTATCTATGTATCTATGTATCTATGTATCTATGTATCTATGTATCTATGTATCTATGTACCTATGTATCTATGTTTCCAAGTATGTAAAAATGTCTGCACCATGTTGATGTGTATGAGTGGATTGATCTATGTATATATGCTTTATTTCCAGAATAAACTTTTTAAGTCAATCAAATTTTACTGATTTTTCAAGTATTTTTTCTTTCAGATAAGCGCGTAGTACTCAAGAAGTTTTACCATAAAAACTACAAGCAGACAATGCAAAATCGGTTTTTAAGACTAACCATTTTTAATACAGAAAAATCTTATTATGTGGATTTTGGTAAAGAATTTCATATGAAAACTAAACTTCTCTTGATTTCTGGCGCAACTGGTATTGGAAAAACATCTTTTCTTAATATGTGTCTCTTAGATTGGGCCAATGATTCTTTATGGAGCGATATTAATTTGGTGTTTTATTTAGAGTTTAACCAACTAAATTGGTGCCATGAGATGAGTTTAGATGAACAAGCTAAAAAAATATACACCAAAATTTCAAAAGAATGGAACAACTTTTCAAACTTTTCAAAGTTGTTTATAATCGATGGATTGAATGATTATTCAAACGAATCCCATTTTATCAATGCAGTAGCAGAAACGTTGAGAAGTCCGAACTACAAATGTATTGTTGCCGGTAAATTTAGAGCTATAAAATTGTATAAAGATAAAATTAATGCTATACTTAAACAAGAAAAAGAATCCACGCACATAGCATCATTTCATGTAACAGGTCTTAATGATGATGAGATAAAAAAATATGTCGAAAATAACACGATAAGTAATCGAAAGGAAACGATAGACGATTTTATTAGAGCGTCTCACTTTGTTAAAGCCTTATCAACTGTACCATTTTGTTTAAAAAGAATATGTGAAGTTACTAGTGCTTCTTCAATGGACGGCAAATATTCTTTTAACAGCATGACCGAATTTTACAGTGACATTTTTTTATACTTTTTGCAAACTCATGTTAATAAACCAGTAGAAGTTGTGAAACAGTTTTTATCAGAAGTTTGTGACCAAGCTTTTCGTGATTTGAATCTAGGCAGAGCTAGTTTTTACAATTCTGAATTACAAAAGTTGAAAAGTTTTAATGAAGTTGATTATAAACAATTTGAAACATTCTTTGGTAATCAGCTTGCCAACCACTCCTTTTTTAACTTTTGTGCTTCTATTCATGCATACATTCATTTAAGTCCTAAGGAAGTTATAGGCAACAAAGACTTACGCGTTTGCGTATCAATGATCTGTGGAATAATGAATTTAAAAGATAACGTTAAAGGAGGTATTGGAGACTATTTTCAATCCAAAACAACGGGTTCAAATGAAGAAAAAAAGAATCAGTTGCTTTACATGATTTGTGGTAAGTTTGTAATTGTTTAATGATCGGCTAAAAATTTCTTAGAAGTTCAAATCTTTTATGATGGTTTTGCTGAGTGATGAAATTTGGTGGTAAGAAACTTCAGCGAACTGTAGACCTTTTTAAAGCAAAATAAAAGATAAACGAACACAAAAGATTAATATTTTGGTTTCCTTACTTTATACTGTTTATCTTTTTTTAATATCTTCATTCTTTCTTGCTATCTTACTATTACTAAATATTACTATTTTTGTAACATTTATTAAGTTTGTGTTACAGTAAGATTAAAGTAAATTTTTTTATGTTTACCTTTTGGCATGATATTTTTAGAATCTCTTCCAAAGATGGCGCTTTTCGGTATGCAACTTTTACATTTATCTTTTTGCCCGTTATAAAATCCTAACTTTAAGGTAAAACTGTATTTTTGTGAAAAGTAGAATTGCTTTTGATTCCAACGAATAATTACAACCATTGTGAGGTTCGATATAAGATTTTATGACTCAATTTTGTGCGTTTCATCTTTAGATTAACTCTGAGATAAGGGTGGTAAATTACTCGGTATTTTGAATTAATCGATTAACGAATAATTTTAGCTAAGTTAATCTATTAATTGATTAATATTCGATTAACTTTTAAAAATGAATTTTTACGAGTTCCAAAAAGTATATTGCTACTCATAAAGGCTTTATTTCTCTTTTTTCGTCAGATATGATCTTAAAAAACATAAGTTATTAATAGTATCATCATTTAAACTTCGTTCGTAACTTAGTAATAAACAAACCAGCAGCACTGTAACTTCTTTCTGCTTCTATAGAAGACGGGGGAAGGCTTAGCATGGCATTGTAAATCTTTTCTAAAGATCATGGCCTTTTTCCAGTGCTTTCTAGTACTGCCATTTCACGTTTAATACAACTCACAATTTCTTGAGGGGATGAATTACAAGCCCTTTAGCTCTTCGTACTGATGAAGTTGTAGGTGATAGAATTTCTGCTAGTTATTCAGCTTTAGTTTTTTTTCTCATTGGTTCCATATTTTGAAGTGGATTTAAACTCAGATGCTACTTCTAATTCACTATTCCTTTGGTTATCCTCATGTAGAAATAAGCGTACATATATTTCTCTTGCTGTTTTAGCAATTTCATTTTTGTTTAGGTACTTTAAAAGATTACCTGGCGATTCTGAATCTGACTTATAGTCACCCGGATTATCTAAATAGCAAAGTAAACCAGCAATATTACAATTTCTTATTTCATTAACTCTCTCAGAAACAACAGTAAATAAATTTTGACCTATATTAGTATTTTGCGCTTTAAGAATTTTTAGTAAAAACAAAATAATTTTTTTAAATTTGATCAGATTACAGTCTCTATTTCACAATGCTATAACACTTAGCTCTACAATAGGAAGAGCCTGAACAATATCAGATATCTGTTTTATTTCTTCTTCTTTTAAAATCAAATCAGTTCTGGATATATCCACCAGAGCTTTTCCAATAGCACTTTTTAATTCCAAGAATCGTTTTAACATGCTGATTAGAGAATTCCATCTTGTTTTAATATCCAGAATAAGCTTAAGCTCTTTTCCTAAATCAGCTTTACAAATGTTTTGAAGCATATCATTTTTAACTGGCGATTTTCTAAACATCTTGACTGTTTTACGAACCTTTGATATAAAAATACCATATTCCTCATTAAACTGGGTTCCCTCATCAACAAAACTATTATTTTCTTCATTCCAGCATTCTTCATTGTCATTATCATCATCAGGATCAGATCCAGCTTCTTCATTTTCATCATCCTCATGATTGATTAGTTCTTCTTAAGTTGTTTCGATTGCTGAACTTTTTTTCTTATAAAGAATATCACATACTGCAAAATGAATTCCATGACAATCGCAAAGTTGGTGAATAATCCCCATTTCTCGTCCTATTTTCTTAATAACTGAGGCACCATCAGTAACACATCCGAAGATATCAATGGTCAAATTCAATCCGAATTCTTTCACTTTGTTAGTAACAATAACTGCTGCTCTTTCTGAAGGCAATGAACCATTTATTCTAATCATTCCCAGATTATATTGACTATTATCTGAACAAAATACATTAAGATACAAGTATCTTCTAGTTCCACCTGAGGTCCACTCATTAAGAGAAATTAAAAATCTTTCTTCGTTTAATTTTTTTTACTGAATCTCGTGAGTAATTTTTAATTTCATTGAGTTTGCATAGTTTATAACAATTGCCTTTATAGCATGTCGATCATCAGGGATTTTTAGTGCTTAAGCTTTCCAGCCATTTTTAATATCTTTACTATTGGCCAAAGTTACAAAAGAGATTTGGAGTTGTTTGTTATTATTTAATGCAAAAAAATAACGACAGATAATGCAAAAAAATCACAACAGATGATGCAAAAAAGAAAAAAGAAAGAGAAGCAAACGCAAGAATATTGATTTAAAACTTATAAAGCCAGACCAATATTGTAGAAGCTGTGAAATTTAATTTGAGCTGAGGAAATGTTTACAGGCTTCAAGTAGATCTATAAAATTATGATTTTGGTTTGTTAAACCAAATTCGTCAAAAAGATTTCAGGAGAAAAAAAATGACAACTTTTACTGATTTTAAAGTAATTGATTTTCCTAACATCTAATGTCTCTGCAAATGTGAATGCTCACACTTAACGTTTGAGAAGATTTTTATTTTCAAATCTTTTTCAGCTTACCTCATCATTCCAAGTCTCCTTTGGAATAACCCGAAAGACCACAACATCCCGGCACACAAATCAAAGTCTGATTTTTAAGGTACTGGGACCTTAAAAATCAGTCTTATCTGAAGACTTATGTGAAAAGTGATTTACAATTAATTTTTGAGAATGATTTGGGAGTGAAGGGCACCCATGCTCCCTAGTTTCATGAATAACAATGACATTTACTTTTAGCTAAAAACATTTAAGCCTAAGTGACAAAAAGTAAAGTGTATTCCATGCTTGCAGCATTTCAAGAAAATGGAAAGATTTTTTTTAAGTTTGAACATCGTGGAAAATTGAAAAGTTGATTGAATAGACCTTCCTTCTATCAAAATACCACCAACAGCATTATTTACAATATTTTGAGAAGTTTTTTGCTTTTTTTCATAAACTAGCATATCAGTAGATCTTCAATATCATGCAGCTTAATTGAAATTACGGCCAATAATTAGACTAAAAAATATAACAGATCTGTTCAATTTTTTTAGAAGCTAATGTTATTACATTTTAAAATTAAAAAAAGTAATATAGTGACAAAAGTAATCAAGTTAGTAAAAAAAAAACTAAAACCGCTTAAACTTCTATGCGCATGCGCTTACAGTCCTGACACTTCACCGGAGGATCAGTTAGTTAATTAAGAAGATTCGATAAGAGTTTTCGAAACATCTGGTGGAAAAAACCAAAGTTCAAAGCAGTTTGTCAACTTACTCCTATTGCCAAATGGCCACAATCTCCCCTAGATAAAAATGTAAACAACAGTTTAGATGGTATTTCTACGACTGAGATCGTCGACATACTAACTAGAAAGGTTTGAATTTCTTATATTCAATTCTTTTGTTTATTGAGTTTTAGATCATCGATAGAACCAATTTAATTAACGATACTGCATCCACATTGGTAGTTTTAAAAAAGTTAAAAACTCAAAACAAGTTTCTTACAGTTGATATATACGGAAGTATTAGGGATGAATTACTTCAAAAAGTAGCTCTAAAACTCAATTTTTATAATAGATTACCAGAAAAAGTGCACCATTTTTTAAGACTTTAATGAAATGGTAGACTAAGTCTCATCTTCGTTACATGCTATAAAACACTTTTGTATAAAGTGTTTTATAGCATGTAACAAAATAATAAAGATATTGATTAAACTTTTCAGAAATTGATAAAAGAAAATCTTTTTTATAAGTGGTTGTAAAGATGTATTATTTCCATAGTAAAAACAGACAAAACCGAAATATTTCTGAAAAAATGCTAAATGAAAACGTTTAAAAAGAGTATGTTATTTTAATGACCTTAAAAAGTCTTAAAGTTTGTCTAATTACCTTTAAGAGGTAGTGCCATCTATTTCGTGGAAAAAAAGTATCTGTTTCGAGCATGCCAGTAGTTTGTAAATAACTTTCTAATTTTCCATGTGTTTTATCACAAAATCCTTAAAGCCATACAGTAAGTCAAATGGTTAAACTTTGAATAATTAAACGACAAGAAATATCAAAACAAAGTTAAAAATTTACCAAGTTGAGTTTTTAGATTGTAAATACCAAGGTTGTTTATATTTTTTAAACTTTTGATTGGTAGAAAGTTGTTAGCATTTTTATTGGTTAATTGATTTCAATCGTTTACATAAAATCATCTTTTTTTTCATACTTTAAACGGGTTGGTAATTTTTTTTTTGTTTATTGGAAATTTTTTAAAATTTTTTGTTTAATCAATAAAATAATATTAATGTTAGATAATTATCAACAAAACTTATTTTTATAATTTTATTACAACTTCCATATAATTACGACTTGTTTTATATAAAACAAAAGTTTGATAAAAGCTAGAATAGAATTGGATAATAAGGGTTTTTTCCCCAAACTTTGATCTTGTACAGGTGAAAACGAGGATAGTGAGTTTTTCATAGAATGCTTTTACGAAGCACAAGCTACCATCTCCGATAAAATGAAGAGAGCGATGAAACAGCGAGAGTGGCTGCTTCTTATTTCCAATGAAAGCGAACCATGGAAAATAATTAAAAAAATGTATTTCATCAACAACTTTTTTGCTGAAAAAATGAAGTTGAAGTATTTGTGTGTTGAGAAAGTTTGTTTATCTTCGGATGAAAAGGACTTAATCAAAGAGTGTTCGACAAACGTTTCTCGGGTCATCTTTAAATTCCCGGTGAAGTTCGAAGGGTGGACACCAAGCAATCAATTTAAACTCTTGTGGATATTTATAGATAGCAACGTCACAGAGACGGACTTCGAATGCTTTTATCCATGGATAAGGCAGTGCAAAAAGTTGCATCTTCAAATTATCAGGAAAATTCCATTCATCAAATGTCTTTATGAAACAATTAAAAATTGCTCAAATATCAGGAAGTTGAAAGTCCGCTACTGTGATGAAAGAATTAACAGCATTAATGACTTTAAATCATTTGTGAAGAAAACATATTAATCAAGCTCATAATTAGTTTAAGATTACGCTCCAAGCTTGTGCTGATATATCGAGTATAAAAAAGTTGTTCGAATTTAATTGGTTGGTTAATAAACTATGTCTTTGTGTTGGGAAATATTATGATTAAAGAAACTTGAAAATTTTTTTTTTGACTCGGATTGTTTAAACAGTTTTAAAATTTTTCAAAGTTTATTTAAAAAGTGGATTGTGAAGACGAAAATGGATTTTAAATTTAGAAAAAGAATTTAAGTGAGGAAAGAGGATTACATTCATATATGTTTGAAAATGCATTTAATAATTTTATGCTTGAAATGCATTTTGATAATTTATCAAAGGAAATATGAAAAACCATTCCGTAAAAACATCTGTTAAGATGTGCGACTCTTATAAAAGATTGTCTTGCTATGCCACTCCAATATCAAGTATTGCCCGGCGGAAAGAATAACCCAATATTGACTAATGTCTAAATTTTTATGTTTCTTTATATACATTAAAGGTTATTTACAGGATGGTTTACTGGATAAAAGAGGACCATAAAATTAATTCGGAAGACATAGATTAGAATCAATTCTGACTCAAAAAGATATTCAATATGCATATGTTTTGTTTAAAAAGCTCAAATAATCAATCTATAAATGATAAAACTACAACTTAACAGATCTTTAATAAAATTGCGTTTTCAACGACAATTGATCAAGTTATATAAACTATACATACATTATATTTAAGAACATCTCTTTGTATATATCTATACTCCATATACAAAATTGATAATAATGGTTGATCCTGCAACCCCATTATTATAAAACTTTGATAATGGCTCTCACCATATGAGCCGAAATATTACATAAAAAAAAGAAAAAGAAATAATAGTATGATACCGTATATGATGTTTTAATAATTATAATACTTTTACACATACTATTAAAGATGTCACTTAAATCATATATATATACATATATATACAGTATGCAAAAAAAATAATCGTACACTTGAAAAAAAATCATAATTTTAAAGTTTGCATCAAAAAAATGAGTTTTCTGTTAAAATACTTGAAATTTTTTTTTAGATATCTTATCAAGTATTGTTTAAAGAATTTATTTGTGTATTGGTGAATTAATTGCTTTTCATACCTATTGAATTTTACACAATTGATCTAATGATGCATAAAATTGACTGCAAAAAAAATAATCGTACAGTTAAAAAATAATGTCATACTAATCAAATTTCATGAAAATTAGTATCGAGTGGGGCCTCCTTTGGCCTTGATGGTCTCAGCTAGACGATTTGGCATTGAGTTGACCAAACTTTGAGTCTCTTTTGTTGTTATATTATCCCATGCGCTCATTATAGCTTCTTTCAAGTCGTCTTTGCGTTTAAATGCTCGGTCACCAATTTTTCTGTCCAAAATATACCACAAATTTTCTATAGGATTCAAGTCCGGACTTTGAGATGGCCATTCCAAAACATTAATGTTGTTTGTTTCAAAGTAAACCTTCGTTTTCTTAGCGGTATGTTTTGGATCGTTATCCTGCTGTAGTATAAAATCGTTTCCTATTCTCAATTTTTTAGTAGATGGTCGCAAGTTGGCTTTGAGAATTTCACAATACATCGAAGCATCCATTTTTTCATCAATAAATGTCAATTTCCCCACTCCTTTCCAACTCATACTACCCCAAACCATCACATTTCCTCCTCCATGCTTTACACTACCTCGCAAACAACTTAATTTATAAGCTTCTACTTTTTTTCGCCACACTTTCTGAACTCCATCCGATGAGACGAGGTTGTATTTTGACTCATCTGACCACAAAATTTTTTTCCAATATGATATCGGCATTTTTTCGTACTTCTTTGCAAATTCTAATCGACGTTTCATTTGTTTTGCAGTTAAAAAAGGTTTTTTTCAAACAACTCTAGCTCTATATCCTTGTTCTCTAATACGATTTCTAATAGTTTGAGGGGTTACTGTGATATTGTGATCTTCTTGAACTTTTAAAGCTAATTTAGCTGCCGAAACAAATCTATTTTTCTTCACATTGATGATGATATTGCGATCAATTGCACTGGTGGTCTTGCGTTTTTGTCCTCTGCCAGCCACACTAGCAACGGTTCCAATCAGATTATGCTTCTTAACAATTGAGGACACTGTCGTAAAAGGAATTCCTGTTTCTTTTTGGATCTGACGGTAGGATTTTCCTTGATTTTTCAAATCAACTACGAGGCTTCGTTGATGGAGAGACAAATGTTGTTTTCTTGACGCCATTTTGCTGAAACACTATATTTTATTTCTAGAACGAAAGTGTATTTAAAAAATTACTATTTTCAATTTTACTAACTAGTTTGATCATTCAATTTGCTCGATTTATGCTAAAATAACGACCTATTTTGTCAGCGTACGATTATTTTTTTTGCAGTCAATTTTATGCATCATTAGATCAATTGTGTAAAATTCAATAGGTATGAAAAGCAATTAATTCACCAATACACAAATAAATTTTTTAAACAATGCTTGATAAGATATCTAAAAAAAATTTCAAGTATTTTAACGGAAAACTCATTTTTTTGATGCAAACTTTAAAATTATGATTTTTTTTCAAGTGTACGATTATTTTTTTTGCATACTGTATATATATATATATATATATATATATATATATATATATATATATATATATATATATATATATATATATATATATATATATATATATATATATATATATATATATATACATATATATATATATATATATATATATATATATATATATGTAATAATGTATGTATGTATGTATGTATGTATGTATGTATGTATGTATGTATGTATGTATGTATGTATGTATGTATGTATGTATGTATGTATGTATGTATGTATGTATGTATGTATGTATTCCTCTAAAAAGTTCGTTTTCTCATCAGGATTTAAATTAATCAAATTATTTTTATAATTGTAGAATCTATTTTGCATGATTGGTAACATCTAGTATTAGTTAACGCATTTACCATTTAAATAAAATTTTTTGAAAGAGTTATTACTCGTCTGTAATTGTTTCAAATAATTCAGTTCATATGTAACTTTTATTGTGTAGGTTCTAGCTTGATGTGGAAACAAATCCGAGAAGGAATGAAAGCATTCCCTTTTTTTACTGTCTTCATTAATGAGCTCTCATTTTATCAGGGATGCACAGTTACAATTTTAAGACTAGAAGTATTCCATATATGGGCTATATGTTGCCAAAATTCAATAACCATTGTTTAATTAGTCTGAGTTCATTTTGTTTTCCCTTGTCCAGAGGCTTAATGAATTTTTTAAGTTAAGCAACTGGGTTTTGTATAGAATCTTCTAAATAAAAGGTATCACGCCATAAATTTACATCTTAACATCTTAGTTCAAGTTCAGTTAACTGTATGGATCACAATTAAAGTAAAAATGTTTTTAAGTAAAAGTGAAAATTTATTTAAAAAAAGTTGAAATGTTGAACATTTCGTTGTTTCTTTTATTGATGCAGAAAGTTATGAATTCTCCTTTCATGCTTTTTTCATAATTTTAATATAAAGTAATCCTAAAAAACGAATGGGATTTTGTTTTACCACGGAACGTATTTATACTTTTTTTTTTACCACGGAACTTAATTATACAGAATTATTGTTTTGATGGATTTACTTGTTTTAAGAAATTTAGAAATACAAAATGGTCATTTCTTTCGGGCCAACTTGATTGACTGCGACCTTTGTTGTGCATTAGGAATTGCACACCTAAGTCTTTGCTAGCTGCAAAAACATCACGACAGAAGTTGCGCTACCAAAAAGTAAGATTGGAATGATGAGGAAGCTTTCTTCGAATAATATCCAGCACACTCTGCTGAACGTTTGTTGAACACATTTTTCATTACAACATTTTAATCATGAATGTTTTTGAATTTTTTTTTTTGAAGCTGCATATTTCCTTTTTTTTTAATGTTTAACCTTAATTTTCCGAAACATAGTGACATTAAAAAAATGGTCTTTTAAAGCTATAGGGCCTATCTTTTTAAAAATCATTACGCATTATGCATTATACAATCTTTGATGCAGTCTAATCGTAATAGTAGTTAATGGTAGAGTTATGAATTTAACATGGAAATCCCCGATAGGAAGGATACAAAGATCAATTTTAAAACATTACATTTTGAGCTACAAATCAATTGTCGATGTTGAATGGATGAGCATTTATCATTCTAAAGAAGAAAATTGCAATTTGATCAACTTTTGCATGACACGGACTAATAAAAACACTAGGAATATTATAGCAAGAATGG
The DNA here is from genome assembly GCF_058129835.1 of Hydra viridissima. Lineage (NCBI taxonomy): Eukaryota > Metazoa > Cnidaria > Hydrozoa > Anthoathecata > Hydridae > Hydra > Hydra viridissima. The sequence goes on from NW_028324314.1 coordinate 2,988,147, forward strand.
AAAACTTTTACTAACAATAACAGTTCACCAGAAAACTTATGAGTTAGATGTTCCGCAGATTATATCTGTATGTAAAAAAGCAATACAAATGATGAAAAGCAAAATTATATCGAGAAACTAGAGCATCCCGCCATCGGAAATTGCGTAAAAGCGTAAATTCCGATGTTAGAAATAGTTTATAAAGGTGACTCCTATGTGATTTAATCTTTTTATTTTCCGATATTTTCCGATGGTTTGTGGTGGCTTGCAAAATTTTGCTGTCATTTTGCGAAAACTTTGTAATTATACATAAATACATCGGAAATACCACAATATTACGAGTTTACACTTTAAATACGATTTATTGTGAAACTACGCGAAAATATCGTACGATAATGCGTAAATCTCGAAATATATCGGAGAGTGCGTGAAATTCTCCCCATCGGCCTCGGACTACATTGCACCTCCGATGTGATACCATTCCTCACTATCGCACCACATAGGAGTCACCTTTATAAACTATTTCTCACATCGGAATTTACGCATTTACGCAATTTCCGATGGCGGGATGCTCTACGAGAAACGTGATTACACTAGCTTGAAAAAATTATTTAGTAATAGCTTTTCTAAACTAACGACACTTTCACAGTTAGTTCAATTGCAATTCCTATATATAATGTACAAATATTAATGAAACCTGATTTATTTAAAGTTACTTGGACGAAAATCAAGGTTTAAGTAAAAGCAGAGTTTCCAAGATAGTTCGGGTCAAATTTTACAAGGAAATGCAAGGTAACTAAATGACGAAGAATTCCAAATTATTTAGCACATATTCATATACTTTGTTAAGAACGTAAATCTAGCAGTATTCGTTTCAACATCATGATTACATTTCATGTGATGGTACATTTATCTATAAAGAAAGTTCCACTCGCAAGAAATATTTCCATTCCAAAAAGGTATTGATCAGCTGTACCTTTAAACTCAATATAGTCAAAAGTAGCAGATTTATACTTTTCTAGGTCGTCTCTCATTTATTTAAGGTTTATGTCAAACAAAGCATACCTTTAATTGATTTTAAAGTTTGCATAAATAAGTCAGGAATCAGTAAAGTTGGTATCAATCAAATTCATTAACGAGTATATATTATTTATGGAGTATATTTCATTTAAGACGATATATCTATTCATAAGGTTAATGATTAGTTAGTTTTCTGTCATTAAAACTGGTAAAGCGCTCAGAAATTTTCAAAACTTTTGTTTTTCATATTTATTTTACTTTAAGCTTTAAGAAAGGTAAAAGCAATCTGAGTTTTTGATGATTTGCAGTTCATTTAAGATTTAATTTTTGTTATGCTGTTTATTGTGCTATCCATGAGCAATCACAAATTTATCAATAAAAAAAAATGTGAATTTAAAAAAAGAAGAAGGAGATTTCAAAAATTTAAAAGAAATTTAAAAACTTAAAACAAAAAAAAAAGAAGTAAAGTTTCATTCTGTTTAGCTTTTGAAAGAAGTTTAATCTTGTGTTTTATATATTTTTGGATTTTACACTCTCACCTATTAGCAATTCAAATCTTCAGCAACCTCTTGTTTACCATCTCAAAATCAAAATAAATTAGCTAATTGTTAAACTTCTTTTTTTAAAGATGTTTGAATTATAACCATTTTTTTGATGTATTTTGTGAAGTACATTTTATTTTTTGATGCGTGGAATATATCAACATATTAACTTTGTACTACAATTTTACAATAGCAATTTTACTATTAAAATTTTACAATTACAATTTTAATTGCAATTCTACAGTGACGTTGTGCTGCTGTTAGAATAAGTTTGTTTAATTTAATTGTTTCTTTCACTATTCTGAAGTGAACAAATGAGAAATTTGAAGAAATTATCAAGAGGAATGAAAATAATATTTAATAAAAGATAAAAAGTGCTTGCCATCTGAAATGATGTTAAAATTCACACCAAAAGTCTTAGGAGAAAAAGTTATTGTAATAACTTGATTGAGATCTTGAATCTCAGTCAAGTTGTCGCTTTGATAATACTAATTTTATCATTAACTTTGAGCTCATAGAGTCATTTTTTCATGACATTTTTTATGTCTACTATCTATCTCAAATGAAGTTTGTTTAGTTGAACAGCTTTCATCTAGAACATGATACATTTCTAACTTGATATATCATGTCTTTATAACTATTTCGCTCGTTTTATGCGTAAAGCATGTAAATATAATACACAAACTTTCGTGAATGTTTCAATAATAACAAAGTTCATGGTCGAAAAAATGGAGACTGCTTAGGGAACATTAATCATTAGGAAGCGTTGTTCGCTTTAAGAATATGGTTTCAATTCAACGTCAAACTTTAAATTAGATTTCAGATTTGTTATATGAAAAACTTTCGAAAACATGCTGAGCAGTTTAAGCAAAAAGTCAGTAATCAGATTAAGAAAAGTTTATTTGCAGGGTCTACCTACCCATATCCATCATATTTTTGTTCTGCAGATGGTACATGGAAGAAATGCGCATTTAGTTTTATGAACGATATTGTCTCAGCAACAAACTCAGGAAATTTCACTTTCAAAATTAATAAACTCAAGAAAATGTATTGACAATCTCATTTTGAGAAAATAATGCAAAAAACTGTACGTCTAAATTTTGACTATGACAAATGTAAACTAAACTTTTAATATGACTTTTTAAAGTAAGAAGTGCTCCATGTATCTGAATAGTTTTCTGCTCTATAAAAGGAATGGACTCAGTTCAATGTTTGCGAAGTTCAGTGGAAACACAATTTGATTTATAACCAATAAATTAAAGATGGGGATGTCTTATCATGTATTGAAGAAATGCCGTAGGACAAATCTAAAAAATAAAGTCAAGTCACATCAGTATCTTTATCAGTAAAGATAAGCTCACAGGAAAGTGCCTTAGTACAATTAAGAATTATTATGGAATAGCCAGAATTAAAAAGTCAATACAGTCTACTCTTTGAAAAAGATTTTTTTACAATATTGTAGCACTGTATAGACTTTGATAATGACAAATACCTCCACAAGTTTTGCTTAAATGGTATCCATGTCTTAAAAACTGGTGTTAGTACAAAAAGTCTGAATCCAATGTGGTGTAGAAACCAAATATATATCTACCAAAGGGGGTCTGTGTATTACTTCGCAATATGTATGTTGAATTGTCTTCTGATTGGTTGCTGAAATAGTGCTTGTGCGGTCAAACTTAAAACTCTAATGTCACGCTGAATATTGTTAGGAATAAGTATCAATAATGTATATATCTTGGCAGAAAAAATTAGTGAATAAACGTATGCATGTGTGTATGAGGTCCACAGTGTAATAAAATTTCTCTTTACAAAGATAGCTGAAGATTTAATGTTTCGGAAAAAAATAACCTAGTTGCAAAACAATGCATAAAAACCGTATGACGACTTATTGGCATTGAAGACTAGTTTGAAAGTACAAAAGCTTTTTTAAAGGTGTTTCATATTGATAAATCATTTTTTAAATGGTTTTTATGACACAGCCTTTTTTAAAGATTACAACTTAAATGAAAATTGGTAAATTCACTTCAAACTTTTTTAAGAAATATCCCTAATAATATTATCCTAATGAATGAAGCCATTTTTTTTCTAGTTGTATATTGTTTTGACTGTTGCAGTAAAAATCAAAAAAGCAATTCGAAAAAAAAAGTTTCAGTAAAATGATCTCCGAAGCTAAAACAAATTAATCACTTGCCTAATGAGTTTATTTTTTGTTAAATTAAACAGATTCTTTACTGAAGCAAAACTTACCAATATAAACTTAAAAGGCTTTTTTTTTTACAGGCATCTCTCAAAGATGAAAGTGTTACCGTAATATGGAGTTTCGAATCAGTGCCTCCGTTATAAGATGGTTCAAAAGTGGTCAATATGTTTCATAGAGTTAGAAAATCTTCTCATGAGTTATAAGAATAGTACACCTCTTTCCGAGGTAAATATATGTTGCGACAAACCAGGAAACTATCGTTTTCAAATTCAATGAGTTTGTGAATTTGGTGAAAGTAAATGAGCGAGGAAAACTATCACTTAGAAAATAAAGAGATGTGTTTAAATTTTTGATGAATGAGATTGCACAGGAAAATGGGGGAGGGGGGGGGGGGTAATTGATGCTATTTCACATGCAATATTTTTGACGTTTTACATCTTTTGAATCCGACTGATAACGATGAAATAATTTTAGAGATTACAAAAGCCTTATTCAAATGTTAGCTGAACATAATTTTGAGCAGAGCTTCTAATGTAGAATTGTTTGCAAGCTTCCTAGGTTTAGTCTTTCTATGATCAAAGATGATTTTCTCTACTAGTTATCTTTTGAAAATAGCTGAACAATTTAGAGTGATATAAATTAAATCACTTTGACAAAATGTATTCATCGAGATGAGCGCATATTTCTAGATGAGCGCATATATCTAGATGAGCGCATATATCTAGATGAGCGCATATATCTAGATGAGCGTATTTATCTATCTAGAAATAAATTGTAACAGGCTGCAACTTAGAGCCAGTGTTTATCTAGTTAATGAATGTATGACTACTCATCATGGAGTGATTAAGAGATTCATCTCTATCTTTAATATGAAATGGAAGTGTATTGTGTAAAAATATAAAAAGAGATTGTAAATTGAAGCGTTAAGTAAACTTTTCATGTAAAAAATAAAAGTATTTCTTTTTTAGAATAAGGATATTACAAAATTAATGCGTGCCACAGCCATTTCCGTTTTGGATTATCATAAAGGCCTCATTTCTCATTTCCAGTGATCAAGTGATCAAAAAGCACGCTTCTTTATTGTGTCGTTGAAGTAATAAGTTGCATGTGTTGGATTTGCTAGATTTGTTTTTTTCGGAAAAATTAGGGTGGACCCAAACACCTGCTCTACTTTGCTGCATATGTTCTTGGATGATTGACTGAGGTTGGTTGAGAGCGTTTGACAATTCCTCGACTGTCTGGCACGGATACGGTTTCACTTCCGTCCTTAACATGTCACTGTCTAAAGTTGTTGGTATTCCTGATCATATCGAGTCGGAAAGGTCAAAATTACCTGAGCTAAACTACGAGAACCAGCTTCGATATTTAGTACATCTTATTCACTTTGATAAACATCAAAAATGCTTTTAACAGCCACTGTTTCGTTATTACCCTTGAAGCTCAAAAAACATGCTATGTTGGATATGTACCTCCTCAGGTAATTGGCTGCCTTACAAAAAATTGCACAAAATATTTTAGATTTAACTATCTACAATTAAAGCTTGTTGTTAGTGCAAGACCGTCGCTCAACACTCTTTAAGACAATCTCAGAAAAAGATAGTTTACAATAAAAAGTTTTGTTGAATTTTTTTTATCCATTAGGATAATGTGTTGCTGTAGATTAAAGCATTTCTGTTAAGAGTCATGTTAGATTGGAAATTCATATACCGTGACCTTTCTTAGGCCTCTTAGATACTCATTAAGCTTAGAACTTAAAAGTTGTCAGGTTTTCTAAGCAACAATACGTTGGGCTTGTTTAAAAACTAAAAAGATAAAATTGCGAATCTGAAAGTTAAAATCACACTGTTTGCTAATAACACTGGTCAACAAATAGGAGTTTTTTCATCTCATTATAAACTAAATCATTATTTTCAAAATCAGTTTTTTATGGTGATTCCAAATATGTTATTACTTTTCTTTTTTGAATTTTTCATTTAACAGAATTGTACAAAAGCTCATCTTACTGCTACTTAGCTTAAAGACCATGAATATTTGACATAAGTTTAATAGGCACGGGTATATTGAACAAAAATAAACAAAAAATAAACTATTTAAATCATTGCGGATATAATTTTCTTTTGTGGAATTTATCTGGTTAATTGAGATATAACATGTGCTTCTTTTTCTTCAACACTGAGAGAAAATGTAAAGTTTGCATCCTGTAATACTTCGCGAAATTGTGTCCCAACAAAAATTCCCTCCTTCATTTTTGCAGCGCTGAATTTGGAAACTTATTTACCAGGTACTGAAATCTACAGAACTTGCTTTCACATAGTTCTTCATTAAGCCAAGCTTAATATGGAGAGCTGGTAAGAGAGTTTTCTGAGTCTCGACCAAACGATTATATTTTGCACTGTTTCTTCTTGAATTGTACTCATCCCTTAGATGCTACCCACGTTTGACAAAATATTAAGCAGAAGCACGGCTATCTCACAGGAACTGGAAACTAAACTTTGTGAATTTTGCTTGGATGCCCATTAACATTCCAATGACATTTAAACCACCGAAGATATTCCACTGATGATTTTGCAATTGATTGATTTGAGTAATAGTCTCATGTCTTCATGTGTTTCACTTAATTGAACGGATGTTCAATTTGTGAAACATTTGCTTAAGTCTAGATGCTAAAAACTCGGCTTTTTCTATTGACGAGAATAGTTCTCTAACTAATTAATTTATCTCGTCTTGGGTAAAGGTTTCTGGTCTTATATTAGAATTAGGGGTGTAATCCAAAGCCGTAGAATCTTGAACACTATTGTCAATAAAAGTATTGAATTCAGTTTCATCTTCATTAGATTGAAATCCATCTAATGGAAGAACTGAAACAGGAAGTGAAGCATCATGAGGAACTGGTCTGATGGCTGAGTCCAAGTTTGGATACACAATTCGTGCTTCTTTTTGATCGAAAAGCCAGTTGCAATAATTCTACAAAAGTAGCAAACAGTAAGGTGATCCTAGGGTTCCCTCCATATCATGGGTATATTAAATGAAAGTGAAGTTTTTCGCTTATGAAGCCAATCACGTGAACCACTAGAAAACGAAGTAAAAATAAATGTGCGAAGCCCTCGATTATTCCTGATCGCCAAATAGATATCTAAAATACAATTTGTAGATTTTCATTAAGTCATTCGTAAGTGTACGTCGTTGTTCTATAGCTGTAAATGATCCGCATATAAAACAAAATGTTACTGGATGGTTTTTATATGTTCTTGGCACTAATAATTAAATCTGTAGGCAGCAAAAAAACCTAAAATGAAAAGCAATACTATTTAAATTGTAACAAAATCAATAAATACTACGATAGATATTTTATCTAATCCCAAAAACAAAACGTGCTACAGAAAATTAAAAACGGATTTTTAATCAGCGTTTAAACTCTATTTAGCCCACATAAATAAATCTTTGATAAAAAAAGCTCGCTGATCAGTGAAATTATTTGATATTGGGCCATAACATTTTTAACAGGATATGAAGTTTCAAAACGTAACGAAATATAACTAAAAATATTTATACGATGCGTAAAAATAAATGTGCTAACAAAATGAAATTGCCCGGTTTTCAGCAAACTGGGTTTCCCCGAAAACGATATTATGTTACAAAACCTTTTTTTCACACCTTCTAACTGAAAATAATTAACGAACATACATAGAACTATCTAATAAATTATTTGTTGCACTGCCTCTGTTTTTATGAAGTAGATTTCCCAGATATGGATGTTCAGTGGGATGATGAGGTCATTAAGAATTTCTGTAACGAAAACAATGTAATCACTGATAGAGAAATATTGTAACCACTGATAATGAATTATCTTAAAAAGTTATGCTAAGGTTTTAGAAGAGGACTCGTCAGTGCTAGCAAAAACAAAACGCATTGCAACAATAACATTATTACAAAATATTACGAGGATGACATAACAATCTTTTATTATGCCATAACAATGGCAAGACGAACAGGAAATATTTACAGTAGCTATTCATCCAATCGAGATGTAACATGACGTAATTCTTAAAGCTTACTTATTGTTAAGACGCAAGCTTTACCAATAGCTTGCCTTTCCTCATCTTTCTGTCTCCGTCTTGCTTCCATCTGATAAAGAGCTTTTCATGATTTTCTCTATTAAAAGTACTATAGAAGGATTACGCGAAAAAGATAAGTTAGTTGAGGAAAATGTTACAAAATCTCCACTTTGCGTAATATCAATGCTGCGTATTGGTCAACAGGCTATTAGTTGCTTGTCCAAATTAAAACTCTCCAACGACTCATTAAGTTTCAATATCAACTCAAAATTAGGAAGTTGTGGTTTTAACACCAGAAATGCTCTTTCAATTAAAATGAACAGAAAAACATCAGAGGGCACTGTTAAAAGAATATGATATCATAACTTATTGCACAAAGTAGAAGACTTTTACAAAAAAACTTTAGTTGTCAAACGTAACAGGGGATACCCTTTACCGCACTCCATTAGTAGTATCACTTGCTTCATCTTCGGATGCAGTATTCATACTTTGTTTAATAGATATGTTCATAGAGATGCAACATTTAGATCTTCTAAAGGCTTTCAGCTGAAAATAAAGAACTATTATTTTTGAAAAAACTAATCATTTTGATGACGAAAGAATCAGTTATGTTAAAATAATATGTGTTCTGTTTGAAAAGGACTGTGGCAATGCTAGATACAAGATATTAAATGAAAACTGACAAAACTATTAGAGAAATTGACTGTTGAAAAAGAAAAAAACTCTAGAAAAAATTAACAAAACTTCAGTTTAAAACGAAAAGTAAATCCATGTAGCCCCAGAGCACATTTTTAAAAAACGCCAAAAGATGTCAGTAAGTTCTTTCATAAAAAATTAGATCTCATGAAAATGTCAAACACACTAGAAAGACTGCAAATTGGCAAGAACTTATTTCCAATACATCCAACAGCTGAACGATACACTGAAGCTTAAAAAAACGAAGCTATAACTCGGAGACTTGATAAAAAACATATGTGCTGTAATGTAATTTCAAATTTTAAAAAGGAGCAGTTAGAGATAATCCAAAATAGTCTTCCTAATCATATTTCTATGTTCTTGAAGGATATAAAGACCAGTAACTACATTGGGAAGAGGAAAAGGTATGTAAGTGATGTAAAAATATATATATGATTGTCATACTCGCATCTTTCTGATGTTTGTCATCAATACTCAATTACCACAAGAGTTAAAATTAATAAAGAAAAAGGAAACCAAAGCTACAAACGAAAAAACTCTCATCTTCCATTGAAACACCTGATCTGCAAATGCGCTGCGACAGCCGAAGCATTTTTTTATTCGATGTACTCATAAGAGTCGAAACTGTCATTCGTAATATTGGTAGGATATATGAAGCAATATATAGAAGCATTGATAACATTAACCAAGAACCCACCAAAGAAATGAAAATACTTCCTAAATCTGCACCTCCCTTGCTTTTGAATTGAATTGCTCAGGAACTATTAGATGGTAATGGTTTATCAGATTCGTTAATTTGGCTGAAAGCGGTATGTAAGGTGTTAAAAAAATTCTATATGGAGTTTTATGACCTAAATCATGAACGAAGATTTTTTGTATTAACAGAGTTTAAATGATTTCTTTACACTAATATTGTGAGCGATCCACATGCAAAACAATAGACACATGACACATAACAGTGTGTCATGTGTCAATTGTTTTGCATGTGGATCGCTCACAATATTTACAGGGTCGTGTTGAAGTTTTCGTAGAGTCTACAGATGTATTGAGGTAATCGGATAATCTTAAGCCGCATTGTTAATTACAGAACTGTTTATAGGACATATTTAATTACCATGTGCTTAACATGATGAAAATAGCTGTATTTTAAGTGTACATTTTTGTGTATTTTAAGTACATTTTTCTGTGATGGGTTGCCTTCAAATTTTGGCAATGAAAGTAGCACATCATTTTAATCAAAGGTGTTCGAAGACTCTACGCACTATTTGCAACTTGGTGCTACTAAATATTTTAACGAGCACTTAATCTTTGAGAACGATGTTTTTATACGCTTCTTAATCTGCAAAAAATTCTCTGCCATAATCATGGACCTATAAGAGATGGACGGGCAAACTATTGTTTTTTTGGCGAACCATGCTCGTTGCGCATTGTTACAAATCTTTTGCTTTAAACAATAGAAATTAAGTTTTATTAAAGTCTGTCGGATTCGTCGAAAATTTTTGGTCTCGTCTAACCAATCACATCAACTTCTTTTTAGTTATTCAAGATAACAGCACAAGGATCAGGTTTTAAGCTTAATTTTAGATGGCTAGATATTCTTAATATTTTAAGAAATTACGCTGATGATGATATAGAAACTGAGATCATTTACTTAACTACTTTAGTACATAACTAGTTTAGTACTATAGCTAGAGATATAATAAATAATACAAAATATTAACTAGTTTTGTAGCTACCTAGAGCATATTGGTTTCACGTCAAAGGAAACTTCTCCACCTACTATATTGCTGTAGACCTTTAGTTTATGAATATTATAGAATTTTCTATAATTTATGTTTAATAACAGAAATATATACAGTTAATGATAAACAACTTATACATAAAATGAATGTTAATACAATAAAGAAAAAAAATAATTTGACACAGTTTTAAAGAATTTAACAAAGCCAAATTATGGCAAACCGCAAGAATAACTGAGTATTTAATTTTAACATAATATGATTTATCAGCTATATATAAACTAATTTTTATTTAACAAAAACAAACGGGTTATTATGTGCCTTTTATGATAAATGAAGTAATATATGAAATATGAAAAGCGAAAATATGAAATATCTGGCCGCATTTTGCAAGATAATTATAAATTTGAATAACTTTTTAAGAGGTTTTGCATAATCAAATGAATTATAAAAAATCCCATTAGAAAATACATCTAATAAAAAATAATGCATAGTGGAGTTATATATTATGGAGCTTATAGAGTAGTCGAGGCAAAAAATGGCGACATATCGGAAAAAATACTCAAAAAATAGACAAAATTAAGCCTGGTGAATGAAGGACCAAGGAGTTGAATGAAACCAGACCTTTACAAAAAAATTTATTTAAGCTTTTTTTATATTTCGCTATACTTTTTTTAGTCATTTTAAAATTATATCAGAGTTTCTGTTTAAAACTGTGGGCAGCCATTTTAATAGATTTTTTTGTTGAAGGGTGAAAATTTAGAGTTTGTCGGAAACTTGCATGGCTCGCTGAATTCTTCAGCCGCTTTGATGTAAAATAATAGGTTGCACGTCCATCTCTTATAGGTCCATGACCATAATCAATCACAAAAATAGGCGGCGAAGAGAGACGGAGCGGGTTCAAAGAACGTGCAGTATCACCGTTATTATCTATGAACGATTGCCAAGATTAATTTCATAAAACTTATATTACTCATTCAAAAACTTTAATTGTTCATTGTTTAAAAGGAATACATTCTACTCAAACCTCGATTTCAACTTAATTGAAGGATTTTCATTTCAAATCCTTTTTTAATAAGAATAATAAAACTAAAAATCAAACCCTTTGAATAAACGCAATTTTTGATAAAATTAATATAGAAGCATGTATGGAGCATATACCCTATTTAACAACTCTAATCTCTAAGATTATAATCTTAAGTATATCTGAGATAATTCCTTTCATCACTATGAACAACTTGAATTAAATTATTTTGCAAATTTGTATTGAATGATGAGCAAGATTTAATGAACAAAACGGTAAAAAAGTTTAAAAATTGATTTTAACTCAGTCATTTGAAATGTAAATCTGTTGTTCAACTTGTGTTTGTTTTAAAATCTTCACGTATACATTCATGTTTATGTTAACTTTATGCTGTTATTTGTGATAATATCTTAATTTAAGATTCGACACAGTGATATATATACTTAATATTGAGTTTTCAGAAAACACTTTCATTAAGGAACTTTAATGAAGCTTTAAAAGAGTAATAAATAAGTGGTTCATGATTATAATAACAAATAACTTACCCTTATTAAAAGCACTTTTTAGCTATCACCAGAAAATAAAAGAGGACTTTTCAGAAATTTCTGGACATTTTGGAAGGTTTTCTTAAAAAAAAATTATATTTAAGGGAAGAAGGGGCACACTGGAGCAGATTTCTTTATCTTGAGTTAAAGATAAAAAACGTATTCAAAATTTTAAAGGTCAGCATAATCGTTTGCTAGCTTTTTATGCGAGTGCGAAAAAGTCCATAATGTATCCTGGAGGCCTTCACTACGTAATCTTTCAACAATATTTTTTCATTAGTAAAAGCCTGCGGGTGTTTGTAGTTTAGTCTTTACTTTGTTTCATCAAGACCGTATTGTTTTGCTTTTTCCACATCCTGAGGTAAACTTGAAAATACAACTTTGCTATGTTTACTAATCATCTGATTTGCTGTATCCTGATTTACTAGGCTACACACTTAAAAATTAAATTCAAGACTATAAAAAAAGATGGCTAATATATGAGCACAAAACATGATGAATTATTCGTGATTAAAAATATTTGATTTTTCAGAAAATGTTTTTTATTCACGCTGCCCTTTGACTCACTGTTCCTCTCCTCCACTTAGTTGCCGCAGTGCCTGGTGGTACTTGGTATCATTTAAACTTAGGACGTTTGGTTTTAATGCCATTATAGCGATATATAGCAATGTTTTAAAAACCTCGTAGTTGGTTTACCTGCCAAGCCTTGATACACTTTTTTTTTTGTCAGTATACTTGATTCAATTGAGGTTTGTTTTTTTAGTTTGCATAACTGTTTTCAAACAATTTATGTGTTTTGTTTCCTTAAAAATTTTATTGCAATTAAATATAAGGTTAATCAACAATTGAAGACAGGGCGGTTAAAGTTTGTCACAGGAATTTTTCTTAGAAAAAAAGAACTTTTAAACAATTGTGGTAGCGTCATGTTAATGCTAAAGGCATTTTAGAATTGAGAATATTCATTATCCATTAAGATTTAAAAAAACCTGTCTTTGTAAGATAATAACACGAATAACAAATTACATTATAGGAATGCATGTCACTCTTGAAGTAAATATGGAGGAAAGAAGTACCATGGCCTACTTTATACACGGCCGGATATATTGCATAAATAGGCCGAAAATTAGAAGGCCAGTTTTTCAGTATTTTAAGTTTTTGTGTTTTAAAATGTAAAATAGTTTTAAAAGTAGTGCTAAACGTTTCCTAAGTTTAAAATTTATTTAGTATTCCTTATTTAAAATTTTTTAGGGTAATTCATCTGTGTTAAATATTAAATTTGTAATTAAATTATCAAATATTAAGTTAAACTATATTTTACAGTTCATTTCAAAAATTTAATTTTTAACATTTAAAATATAACGGATGCATTTACAAAATAGCATTTGGAGTGGAGATATTAACAATATTGAAATTATAAACAAATTTGTAATTAAAACAATTTATTTGTATGAACAATTTATATATATATATATATATATATATATATATATATATATATATATTCACTACATTTCTTATTTTCCTCTTTTTTCTCTTTGTCTCCTTTTGAAAGATAATACAGTATCTTTGTGTTTACTCCCACTTACAATCTTTTGTTCATTATTATAAAAAATATTTATTACTGTTCGATTGACAAGAGAAGGTCCCCACTCAAAATGACTATACAAAGAAATTTTTGGTTCAAATTATATTCATATAAAATATTTTCGCTAACTTTTCTGATGTCAAGAGTTTCCAACGTAAGTAGACTTTGTTTCACTGCATCAAGCATGGCAAAGCAACTAATAAAATGACTTGCAATTAACTTTGAGGGAGTTAACAGACCTCCTCTGGATACTAGGTCAATATATTCTGTATCTATGTCACTATCACTTTTTAGCAATAAAGTACAAAATTCACATTTCAATTTTTTAAGTAACTTTCTGCATATATATCCAGTAATAAAAATAGTAACCTCTCTTCTGTCTTCATCTAACTCACATTCCTGAATTTAATTGTTAAAAAGTTCTGAAACTGAATTCAGATTCACATCTGAATGAAAAGGTTTTGAATCCAGTTTCCAAAAGTCAAAGTTCTCTTTTATTAACGTTTTCATTTGCAAAATTTTCTCAGAAGTAGTTATTTCGCGTAATCCAATTAGAAATCTGCCACCACTCATTTGACAATACTTTGAAAAATGTTGCTCCAATGGATCACTTTGGAAACGTGAGGTTAGAACATAAGTATATCCTTCAAATAGAAGATCTTCAATTAGACTAGAAGTACTTTGCAATGTTTTTACTAGTGCATTAGAAGTCTGAGTTGTGAGACAATATCTTTCAGTGGAACTGTACTGTAAATTTGGCATCCCCCATAACAGCTGCATTTCCTATAACATTATTAGGGTATTTCATTTTTGAGTTGGATACTACCCACCATAAATTAAAGAGTTTTAAAAATTTTGATGCTGATTATTCATTAGGAAAATAATTTTGCATTGCAGCTGAAGTTGTTTCATGGAATATATTTAATGCCAAGTTGACATCTTGTTTATTGTTACCTGGATATAGAGTCTTTTCCCCTAATTTATATGCCTTTCTTAAGTTTGCTGAAAGATTTTTGTCTTTTTCATGTATTCTATGAAGCAAAGCCCAAGAGATATCCTCTGCTGACACTTTCATATTAAAACCGTAATCAGTGAACTGAAATGGTGGGAAAATGAACTTTTTAGTGCTAATCAAACTATTTCTTAAGTTTTTAAGCAAATGAACACTATCATACATCAGATAAACTTTATGATCATTATAAGTGATAAAGAAATTTTCTTCTGGCTTGTCTTACCCATAAATGCCAAGCAATTTTGAATAAGCTGAGACATTTGTCGGATGGTTGTCTGCAATCAAAGCTCGAATGTTAAAACCTGCAGATAATAATGTATTTAAACTTTCCTCTATTTCATCTTTAATGAAATCTCAAGTGATATTAGTCTCTGGGATGGCTTTAATTACATAAGGTATTGATTTCTTGAGGCCAACAATCATAAAGACAATTACTCTTCTGTAGAGATTACCTTCTTTATCTTGTCCAGTTAATCTACCACTGTGGTATTCACAAGATTGCTTCAGATACATTTCATCAAAAAGTATAACACAATCATTGCTTATTTTGTCCTCATTTAACAATAACTTTAATGATTTTATGGAATCAATTCCACCTGATACTAACTTCTTTAATAGTGACTTTGATGGTAAAGGAAGTTGTTCCAGAAGATGCGAATAAGCCTGAGATGATGAATATCTTTGCATTAGTGCAAAGCGTAGCACTTTTGAAGAATATTGAGGAAACCTTTGGGTTTGAAAATGATTAGTTTTGAAAGTTAACTAAATAATAAGAATTTCCTTCAACAAGGTTGTGCATATAAGACATCAAACTTTTTAAAACAGATAAACTTGTGAGTTTATAATTTTTGATAGTTCTAAACCAATGAGGAAGTGGACAACTTTTATAGTGCATTTTTACATGCAAATTGTTATCAATACTTATTGATTCAATAAAAGGAGTGGAGTCTACAAAAAACAAACGATAATATAAAACAAAACTTTCATATCTTTGAAAACTAAATCCATTTGGAGAGTTAGATTCATGAAGCATATCAATTGTTTTTTATTTTATCCATTTCTTGAAATGAATGAATTATATCTAGGATATTAGAATCTCGTTTAGTTGGTGGTTTACGAAAGTAAGAATCTTTAGGCATTACAGAAGATGGAATACAAGTTTCTTCAGAATAAATAGAGGAAACAGGTTTTAACTCGTGTTTTAAAGTAACTCGTTTTCCATATTTTAAATACATTTCTTCAAAATGATCCATGCAAATAATTGAATGTTTGCTTGGTTTCCAATCTTGGCGCTACTGCAGTTTTTCCCCCCATTCCCCCTCCCTCCCCCCTCCCCGTCATTTTTTTTTTTTTATGATTGATTATGATAGAAAATTTTATGCTGATTCAGAATAATATAAAACTATGGACCTGAAAATTAACTGAAAGTGTACAATAATGATGCAACACTACACCATACTTCAGCCTACCAAGGTTAAGTTTAGTGTTATTGATGACCAAGTGCGCCTTCGCCTGCTCTATATTAGTTATCAGTGCACCTGTAATGACTTTGTTTCTTTTTTATGCCCAAAAGTGCCATTGATTCAATGCAAGCGCAGCTCAGTTGCGCTGACCATGTCCGCTCTATATCTGAGCTGAAATCATGTTTACACCCATAATCGTTAACATTATCAATATTGGTATAAAAACCATTAATTCCTTATCACTGAACTGTGTTAAGGCCACAATTTGCGAAAACTATTGATATTTCCATTTAAAATAAATTTTAACAGCCAGTTTATTTCTTTTTAAGTACTTCCATGGCCTACTTTATACACGGCTGGATATGTTGCATAAATACGCCAAAAATTAGAAGGCCAGTTTTTCAGGGTTTTTTTCGCCAGCGACGTCGTGTTGATCAAGTTTCCAAATTAGTTGAGAACAATGGTAAATAAATGCGCTGTGGTTAATTGTCGAACTGGTTATAAATTTAAAAAAAGTGAATCTAGTTTTCTTTTTGCTAGTAAAGCTGTTTTTAGTTTTCCCAAGGATACTAGTTTAGAAGAAAAATGAATTAAATTTGTAAACAGAAAAGATTGGGACGCCACAGCAGTTTCCCTCCCATCGCCCCCTCTTCCCCCTTTTTTTTTATGATTGATTATGATAGAGAATTTTATGCTGATTCAGAAAAATATTAAAATATGGGCCTGAAAATCAACGAAAAGTGCTCTAATTCCAAGTCAAGTTTGTAAAAAATCCCACTAAAAACTAGAGTTGTTAACCGGAATATTTCGTACAATTCCGGAAAAATAAAATTTTTTCGGAAGGATATTGAGAATCAGGAAGTTTTTTTTTTCGTACCGAATTTTACGAAACAAAATAAACCGCCGATGTTCATTTTGCAAATGCTTTTCATCAGCGGTTTATTTTGTTTCGTAAAATTCGGTACGAAAAAAAAAACTTCCTGATTCTCAATATCCTTCCGAAAAAATTTTATTTTTCCGGAATTGTACGAAATATTCCGGTTAACAACTCTAGTTTTTAGTGGGATTTTTGAAGTACGAAATGTCGCCTTTCGCAAGTTGAATTGCAAAATAAACTATTTTGCTACATACGAAAGTAGCGCTTACGGAAGTCGCATTTGCGGAACGAGCTCTTTCGCTAAACAACGGTTTGAAGTCTATAAAAAAATTTTGTTGGCCAAACGGATATAATTGTAAAAAATAAAATTTTTATATACCAAAATGTTTATAATAAAATTTTATTTTCAGTATTACAACATATGAACATTTTAAGATTTTATTTTTTGAAATAATTCTAAAAAACCAAATTTCTTTCGAAACGAAACTCTTTCGCACCGCAACTTGCGAAACGGTTCTTAACAGAAAAACACTAACAAAACGCGACTAATTATATATATTTAAGTTTTATGAATCAAATAAGTATAATTAACTAGGTAGCTAAAGTACTAATTATTATAAGTATAATGATATTGATAAGTTTCAGTTTGTTAATTTTTTATAAATAAACCTAGACTTTCATAAAATATACTAAAAATGTCTTTCAATGAACAAGAGTTAAATAACGAACATAACTTGAACATCACAAACTTTCCCATTTTGGGCGAAGAAAGAAAATTTAGAGCAAAAAAAGAAAATTTAGAGCATGTAAGTCATTTGTTTGGGATCATGTAGATTTGCCTCAAAAAAATAATACATTAGTAATATGTCAACATTGTAAAATAAAGTAACCCGAGGACAATAGTAAATGGAAAATAAAATGGTCCGGCGATTCCACAACCAACATAATTTGGCATCTAAAATCTGTTCATAAAATATTTTGACCATCGAATTGTAATATCAAAAGACAAGAATTAGATGTTCATTACGATTTAGATTTGGAAAAAAATGAAGAAATAGAAGTTAATGAAAACAGCTACAATAATAAAAGGTTTACATTAAAAAGACAAGAAGTTAAAACTGAGAAACTGCTTGATTTCCTTCTCAAAGCCAATATGCCTATGTGCCTTGTAAATCACCAATCATTTATTGATTTTGTTATATATTTGTATTCATACTTTTATTGTCTTTAGGTATAATTTTTTTTAGCATATTTAAAAATAAAAAAGCTAAATTTTTTTTTTGGCTAAATTTTTGCCTTACCCACATTTAGCGTTGAATTTGATTGTGGATGACATTATCAATAACTTAAAAAATGACTGCTGTTATGTAATGCTGCTGGAGTAAGGGAAATGGTAAAGCAATTGCCTAATAGGTGGCAAATGTTGCTCTCTCAATTTCTAAGGGCTGACAGCCCAACTAAACTAGGAGAGTCATTTTGATGTCAGCGCTCTATGCATCATCTTTTTCTTGTTGACGCAAATTAACTTGTAGTGTCTGCTAATTGCTTGATATCTGCTATAAAAACCTCAAAATAAGCAATATCAGCACTAAAAGTTTGCCAGAAGCGCTTGTGAATACCTTTCATTCTAATTCCTTTAGTTTTAAACAGTTCTATTCTTATTGAAATCCCATTTCAAACATATTCATTTTTAAAACTCACACTTTTTCAATAATGCTCTTGTTAGGTATCCAAAACACATTTTAGAAACGAATACTGAGAGTTTAATGATGAAATATCAATGTTTATTGTTTAGATATTTTTTAAACTCAACAACTTTCAGTTACGTATATAGTTTTTTACCAACTGAAATAAACAATCTTTAATTTATTTTAATTTACCTAGATTGGTATAAATAACATATGGTTATAATTGCTGTTTATTCAAAATGGCTGAGATAAATGAAAAATGGGATGTAATGATAACCTATAATTGGGATACAGGTAAAAGTTACGCAGAGGACTTGTACAAGGCTCTGACTGATAGAGGCTATGCAGTTTGGAGGGATGAAAATAATATTCAGGGTAACATAGGAGCGGAAACAGCAAAAGCTATTGCGAACTCCGAACTTATTTTACTCCTGATTTCAGAAAAGTATGAGAAGTCACATAATTGTACTGCTGAATACAGACATGCTCATAACATCAAGAAAAAAATCATGCCTATAAAGGTGGAAAACTACTACCCTGCGGAATGTTCAGAATTGCGCTTATACATTGCAGGGGAGATATGTTATGAATTGTTTCAAGATAAAGAAAAAAACATGACGAAAATTATGATTGCAATAGAGAAATGTATCGGAAATGGAACTTCGAAAGATCGTCTGAAAGGTAAGTTTAGTTTTGATCACAGTTTAAATAAAGTCGAATTTTTTCTTAAAAAACAATTTTTTTTTTTAGTTTATGCCGAGTTAATGTAGTTTTTTTATTAACTAGCATATAGAGTTTCACAGCGAAAAGGGGATAATTTCAATGAGGTTTGTAAATTATCCACTTGCTTAAAAAATAGGTAAGTGTTGGCTGTGACAATTTTCATTTTTCAAAGTGCACTTTTTTCGTAAGCCATTCAAATAAAGAGTTTTGTGTGCGCACGGTTGGAATAAACCATTCGATCATTTTTTAAATCAAATCTTTGGCTAACGTTTAAAGAAGATTCCAACTATTTCCTTTAAAATCAATTTTTCTTTTTAATTCTTTCCTTTTGATTAAACTCAACTTCAATTTAAATTTTGTTTTGTAAATTTAAGTTTTGAGTAACAGCTATCCTTTCGCTTTCATTAACTTCAATGCTCTATTTATATCCAGTATTTCGAACATGAAAAACTTGAGTTTAGGGTTTTCATGTGATAAGAGCTCAGTGCATATGCAGATTTCTTTTATGGATAGATTTAGCATGAACTTGTAGTTTTTCGTAATCGAGAAGTTCTCCATTCTTTCACATTAATTTTTTCATTTTTGGCTCTAGTTGAAATAGTGAAAGGTTTACGGAGTGGAAAACTTTTGAAAACCAAGCGTCTTTGCTTTATAAGAAGTTTGCTTTGAGTTTAATAAAAAGCTGGTACGGAATTACTTAAGTAAAGTGGAATAAAGAGAGCGTTTGAATCATGATAATAGTTTTACATTTGTGAAGAAAAACTCTCTAGCGTTAACATTGCGGTTGAGATTACACCATGTTTTGTTGTTATGTTAGAATAACACCATATTTTATCATTATATTAGGATAATACATTATTTTATTGCTATGTAGGGTAGCACCATATTTTATTGTAATACCATATTTGCTCTTAGATAATTATGAAAAGATAAGTATTAAAACAAAACAAGTACTTTATTGCGTAAATTATTATTTCAAACTAGTGTAGATGCTCAACATTTTTAGATTGTTTTCACTAGGTATTGTGGTTAAAGGTAATCCAAAGATTGATGCGATTGGTTAACTGTAAACGTAAATCATGTTATTTCAGAGGTTTCTTTTAACGCCCACCTGTCTCATTGGTTTTGATCAGGGATTGACTAATCATTGTAACATGTTGTCGGTTGAAAAAATTTGCAGTTACTATAGTTGTGTGCAATGCCGGATTAAGGGTTTCTGGGGCCTCTAGGCACTTTATGCTTTGGGCATCCCCCCCCCCCCCCCTTATATACAATACATCCAATTTCTTTTGTTCTACCCACTATCACTACTCATTTAAAAATTTTAAAAATAAAAAAAGAAAATTGGTAAATATTATACTTTATTTTCAAACAGAGGTAAAGAGTAGGCTTACAATTACACACAGAAAAACAAATTATTCATAAACTATATATAAGTATTTTTCTTTTCCCCGGAAGTAGCTTTTGCTTAACAAGTCGCCGTTGTTCTCTTTTGTAATTTTGATTTCAAATTCATCAAGATTTAATTGTTCTTTAAATTTTTGCTAACATTTGGCGAGCTTCACCTTCATTATACGTAAAATTTTCTCGAACTGTTTTCAAGTATTCTGTCAACCTTTTTATATGATCAACAACTAGATTCAATGTGAGTCTTTCTTTTTGAAGTATTACACTCACCCTTTTTATTCGTTCCAATATATCATTCCAAAATAAGCACAAAATGCATGTTTCAAGTTCTAGTAATTTTCACGTAATTTTTTTTGACTCATTAATAGTATCAGTGTTTTGTTCATTGTCTTCTGCAATATTAGCTTTTCAGAATTTGTATATGGTGTTGTTTTAAGGCTTTTATAGCATCATGCCTAGATGACGAGCGTGTTTCAGAAAGCGATTTAAGAACGGGAGGTCACAAGTTCATGATCATTTTTGGAATTAGTTATTTCTTTGTTCATTAGATTTCACCGATAGGTAGAATTAGCAAAAAAGCTGTACAACTTTTCTACTATTCCAAAAAACGACACGGCTTCGGAACATATATTGCTACGGTGTGTCCTACAAAATTTAAGGAAAGTGCGCTGCAAGGAACGCATTTGGCAAGACTGTTAATTTGTTTAATTTTTACTTGAAGTCCGTTATACTTGCCGGACATGTTAGCAGCGTTATCGTAACTTTGAGAACGACAGTCATTTATGTCAAGTTTGCATTCAGATAAATAATCTATCACAGTTTTAACTAAGCTACTACCTTTGTGACTTTTAATTGGTATAAATTTTAGGAAACGTTTAAATATTTTAAAGGTGGCTGGATTTACATGGCGTATTATAAATGAAAGTTGATCTACATGTTGTACGTCGAGTAGAATCTACTATTATACCGAAATATTTCGATTTTTTGACCTCTTTTAAAATCATTTCGGTAATATATTTGCCAACCAAAAGAACAAATTCATCACAAATTGTTGATGAAAAGTACGATACCTTTCCGCAACTACAATTTCTAAATTTTTCTATATGACTTGCAAGGAAAGCATCATACTTTGCCAACAACTCCAACGTACCTAAATAATTGCCATTATTAACAGAACCGATAATTTCATTTTGTCCTCTCAGAGCTCAGACCTCGTTTGCACAAAAATAAAATAACATCTATAATTCTTTGCAAAACTTTTTTCCAAAAGTCACATTGAGATTCATATAATTTACAAAAATCTAAACCTTGCTTTTTTGATCGAGTACACCAACTCTGAAAGGAACGAGAATGTAAATGACTATTTTCATGTGATAACAATCGCGATGCCGCGTTTTTCCAATCATTTAATCCCGTTATTAACATTTCAGTTGATGTAGGAGAAAATAATTTGCAAACGCCACAATACAATAATATGGTCTTTGGAGAAATAAATAACCAATTACAATCTACTTCTTCGCCGTTTATCATTTTACGTTTAAACATTGATTTTGAAAGAAAACTCTTTGTATTTCCGATTACCTGCACAGTAGAATTTATATATTCTGCAATGTCAAATTCCACATTTTGTGGGATATATTCTTTCTCGACTAAATAAGATATTAGTTCCTCAGAGGATTTTCAGTTGGAGGATCATTACTAAAAGTGTCGTAGTTAAAATTACAATTAGATTCAATAGGAATAGGAATAAACTCTTCTTCCAATGCATTAAAATTCCCTTCGTCCATTAGCATTGCATTTGCATTTGTCGCCTCCTGCATATCAGTATCATTACTACCACAATTTAATTCTGGTAGCATTGAAGATGTTGAAGTTGATGTCGATGGTTTGTCATTAAATCCTAGCAATTACATTTGTCCTTTCGCAACTTCCTTCATCTTCTTTCATGTAATTTTCTTTTTTCAGCTCCGCTTAAATATTGCCTTTTCATGGTGCTAAAATCCAATTAAGTAAACAATTAAATTTTGCTTTTCATTTAAATTAAACGCTAGTTTTCCTTACCTGTTTTTCTTTTTACTAATAAAGTTTAAATTATAACTTATTGGTTAAGTAAACAAACGAAACGACTTCATTTATCTTAATATTAACCCTTTCATGCGCTTGGTTTATACAAAAATTTTTAGTAGTATTTGTTTTTAAAATTAAACTTTACACTCATTTGTTTCAAAATAAAATTTTAAATTAATACTCGTTTCTTGATTGAATAAATGCAAAATCAAAAGATATTTGTTAAATAAAAATCAAATATTTACAAAAACATTTTTTGATTTTTTTAAATTTTGGAGCCCCTTCTACACCGGGACCCCTAGGCACGTGCATAGTGTGCCTAGTGGCTAATCCGCCACTGGTTATGTGAGGCCGAACTCTGGCTACGGCCTTTCTATTATTTTGAATATTAATAACAGAATTTTTGGTGTTTTGGCCTACACGTTGAGACAGACAATTAATCCATCATGATGCGATGTTTTTGCATTCATATACACCACCAACATTATTTATGTGAATGACACGCGAAGTAATTTGCTATGTTTTACTAAACGACGTATTTATTCATAATTTATGCGATGAACTAGCTGGCTAGTTCTCTGCTTAAATTTACTAATAAAGAAACCCATTTACTTTAAAACTTATTTTGGAATAAGAAACAAGCTTCATATAGGAGATTAGAACATTACAAAATTTAAAAATTTGTCATACCTCCAAATGGTGTTAAGGGTTTCATGGAAGTTAAGATTACATGTATTTAAAATTGAGTTTTCTTTTTTCAGTAACACACACACACGCATGCACGCACACGCACACGCACACACACACACACACACAAACACATATATTTATAAATAAGAAAACGTTATAATAATACGAATTCTCTAAATACAGATAAATATTTATTATAAGAAATTTTTGATGGATTATTGTTGCCAGTATCATCAGCTTGAAAAATTATTTTTATTTGTTGTTAATTGAAAAAACTAAATATTGATGTCAGACAGCAATTAAGTATCGAAAATAATTTTAAGAGCTGATGATGCTGGTAACCATAATCCAGTGAAAATTTCATGTAATAGATTATTATTTATATTTAGAGTATTCGTGTTATTTGATGTTTTCTTATCTATATAATATACACTCTTATACAAGATGTCAACATTCAAGTCATATATATAAATATATATTTACTTGTTTTAAGTTACGAAGGCATCTTTATTAACATTTATAATTTTTGAGTTACAAAGTCTTAATTTAGGTTTTCCTGACGCAACAAAAAGAATACTTGTAGAAAATGTTTCATTGGATTGGAAAAGATTTGCACGTGGCACAGGTTTTAGTGGTGTTGACGCAATCATTGATTTCCTTGAAAACGATTTGAAAGATGTGAAAAGTAAAATGAGCGGCTTTCTGGATAAACTCCACCAGTCTCATCCATATGACTATATGGAATTAATTGAAAAATCTCTGACAGATTTGCAAAGAAACGATGTCATTCATAAATTAGGTCTTGGTAAGGTATCAATTTTTCAATTTTCGTGTATGTATTTTCTTTGAAATGATTATTTCCTTTTCTGAAAAAAATTTTTATTTGCATTATAAAGATCTGAATCAAATATTGAAGAAAAATCAATGTCTTCTTTATCAAAAATATACGCTAAGATTAAACTCAATTCAACTCCTTTTAAAATGTTGAACTAAAAGCTTCTTTTCAAGTTATATCTAAATTGTAGAAGAATATTTATCTTCAAAAAAATATATCAAGAAAGTTATTTAAAATAATTCTTGTTTATCGAAATGGTAAAACCTGAGAAAGCGTAGCTTTTTTTCCACTTCCACCTTTTCCTCACTTTCTCCATTTCGATTCCCCTTCCTTCTTGTTGTTCCTACCCCGCCCCACCTCTTTCTCCCAAACAGCTATTAAAGTTATTTAAAAGTTGCAAAGTTGATTTTTATTTGTGTCGCAAACCTCAGTAGAATGCAAGTCAGAACTTTATGTCATTTATACTTTTACTGCTTTTAGGCGTTGGACCTCAATTCACAACAAATTTTCCCATTTAAAGGTTTTCTTTCATTAGGTCGTATGATTTTGGTAGATCTACCTTAAGTAGGAAACTTCTAACCTGATAAGTCAGACAATAGAAATCCACTAGAACTTCAAAAAAAACCCTTTAATTATTTTTTGAGAAGTTGAAAAGGATTAAAAGTTCAGCATTTCATCCAACTTTGTTTCTCCAAGTGCTGTACGACGAGCTTAACTCTTTTATCTTTGAGCCTACTCAATTCTTATGTAGTTTTCTTGATGAAGAAGATGTGTGCTGCTCCTATAAAGATTTCTAAAACAAGATACAAACGATTTTTCTCCCATCCTTATAAACTTTTCCCATATGTTTTGGTTGCTTCTCAGAGCTTTTTTAGTCTATTTGTGATATTCATTAGGTTAACTTTAATCAAGAAAAAAAACAATTTCTTAGTTTTAAAAAGAGAAATTTTTTGAAAAAAACATTTACAAAAATTAACGTAAGAATCCAAAATATGTATGTATTTATGCATACATGTACGTATGACTTTATGCATTAATGCATGCATTTATGTATGTGTCCATGTATGAATGCAAGCATGAATGTATTTATGCATGCATAATTTGGAAAAAATATTTTATGAACCAATCAGATATCATTATATTTTCGCATGTATTTGCTTTCAGATAAACGCGTAACACTCAAGAAATATTATTTTAAAAAGTACAAGAAGATGCAGGAAAATTATTTTTTAAATCTGAACGTTTTTAATACAGAGAAGTCCAATGATAAGGGTTTTGAGAAAGAATTTCAAATGAAAACTAAATTGCTCTTGATTTCTGGCATAACAGGTATTGGGAAAACAAGCCTTCTTAAAATGTGCCTGTTAAATTGGGCAAATGAATCTTTATGGAGCAATATACATTTGGTGTTTTATTTAAAGTTTGACCAATTAAATTATGATACTAGCATTGATGAACAAGTTCAAAAATTAGACACCAAAATTTCAGAAGAATGGAATAACTTTTCTGACATTTCAAAGTTGTTTATAATCGATGGGTTGAATGTTTGCTCGAAAGAGTCCCCTTTTATCAACGCAGTAGCAGAAGCGTTGAAAAATCCGAACAACAAATGTATTGTTGCAGGTAGATTTAGAGCAATAAAATTGTTTAAAGATGAAGTCAAAGTTATACTCAAAAAGGAAAAGGAACCACCGCAAATTGCCTCATTTTATGTAACAGGTCTTAATGATGATGAGATAAGAAAATATATTGAAAACAACGTAATAAATAATCAAAAGGAAAAGATAAACGATTATCTTAACGCCTCTGACTTTTTCAAAGCTATAGTATCTGTACCATTTTGTTTAGAAAAAGTGTGTGAAGTTTTTAATTCACCTTCAATGGATAGCAAATATTCTTTTAACAGCTTGACTGTATTTCACCGTGACATTTTTTTATACTTTCTGCAAACTCATGTTAACAAACACAATAAACCAGTGATTAATGTGAAGCAGTATTTATCACAAATTTATGAACTAGTTTATCAGGTTTTGGATCAAGGCAAAGCCAGCTTTCCTTATTCTGAAATACCAAACTTGAAAGATTTTAAAGAAATTGATTACAAGCAGCTTGAAGCATTCTTTGGTAATCAGCTTTCTCACTTCTCCTTTTTGATTTTTTGTGCTTCTATTCATGCATGCATTCAGTTAAGTCCTAAGGAAATTACAGGAAACAAAAACTTACGCGTTTGTCTGCCAATGATCTGCGGCATAATGAATTCAAAAGATAAATTTAATGAAGGTTTGGGAGACAATTTTCAATCCTTAACGAAGGTTTCAAACGAAGAAAAAAAGAAACAGTTGCTCAACATCATTTGCGGTAAGTGTAATTGTTAAAAGATCGGCTAAAAATCTTTTCAAGATTTAAAATTTATAAGATGATCTTTTTGCGTGGTGAAATTTGATGGTAGGAAACTTCACCGAACGTTTGACAATTTTAAAGCAAAATCAAAGACAAACGTTTCCTCACTTTATACTGTATTTTTTTAAATATCTTCATTCTTTGTTGTTAAGTTATTATTACAAAACATCACTATTTTTATGATATTTATTGAGTTTGTGTTACATATATTCCATACTCAGATTAAACTAAATTTTTTCATGTTTTTCTTTTGACATGATATATTTAGAATCTCTTCCAAAGAAGGCGCTTTTCGGTATGTAACTTTTACATTTATCTTGTTGCATGTTATAAAATCCTAACTTTAAGGTAAAACTGTATTTTTATTAAAGTAGAATTGCTATTGATTCCAACGAATCATTAAAATCATTGTGAGGTTTGATATAAGATTTCTTGACTCAATTTTGTGCGTTTCATCTGTAGATTAACTCTGAGATATAACAATAAAACGAAAAATCATTCAAACTTAATTTAAGCTATTTAGAAAAATAAAATCCTAACTTTAAGGTAAAGCTACATTTTTATTAAAAGTAGAGTGCCAACTGATTTGAATGAATCATTAGAACTATTGTTTGATTAGACATAAGATTATGTGAAACTCTTTAGATTTTAGATTTACTCTTAGATTAATTGTATGAGATAAGAGAATATAAAAAGAAATCATTTAAAACAATTTTAAACTATCTTGGGTTTAATAGTTCAATTATGAATGTTATTAAAGATGTCTTTGTAACATTTATATGTTGAGATAAAGGAGGCGAGAAAATAATCATGTAATTTAAATTATTATCAAACAGATTGTTTACATCAATAGCTATAATAGAAGATGTCAAAAGTATTTTATGGTAAACTTCTAACATTGGGGTCTATAAGTTTGACTCAATATAAACAATTCAAATTTAACGCCATTAAACTTTAAGCTCTTCAAGTAAACAATTAGAAGTTGGGTCTTGTGAGGTGTTTGTCATTGTTTAATGCAACAAAAAAAAAAACAAATGATGTAAAAAAGAGAAAATAAAAAGAGAAGAATATTGCTTTAAAAATTTCGACTGAAGGCAAATATTGTAGAAGATGTAAAGTTTGAGCCGAGCAAACGGTTACAAGCCTCAAGTAGATCTAGAAAATGATGAAACTGGTTTGTGAATGCAAGTACATCAAAAAGATGTCAGGACAAAAAATCTGACAAACTTTATATACATTAAGCTAAGTTGAATTACTAACAGGTTGCTTTTTGAATTTCCAGAGAGACCATAACATTCCGCAAAATAAAGATTTATGAGGATTTGTAACAGATGACTTTTGTGAATAGCGATATTCAATTTAGAATAATTTAGAATAGCGATATTCAATTGAGAATGATTTGCAATTAATTTTATTTTAAGAGTTTCTGATTATCGATAGTAGCAATCTAATTTATGATACTGAATCTCCACCTCGAGAGTTTTAAATAAGTTAGAGTCAAAACAAGTTTTTTACAGTTGATGAAGAGAATTTTTCACAGTTGTCTCAAAGAGAAGATATAATTGGTTTGGTTTAACTAATTTGGAGAATGGAAGATGTATTCCTAATTAGCATTTTCTACTCAACCTTCAAAAGTGATATTTAAAAACATAATTTTATAAATATAAATGCTTCATTAAAATATAAGTAATAGGGAGAATATATTTCGAAAAGAAGCTCTAAAACTCAAGTATGATTACCAAAAATAGTATATCATTTTATAAGACTTCAAATACATGGTAAATAAAGAGTACATGGAGATTTCAATAAATTTTTCGAATGGTTTTTAAATTGAGTCTCATTTTCGCAACTTTCTATAAAACACTTTTGTATAAAGAAGTAGCATAAAAACAATAAAGATATTAATTAAAGTATTCAGAATTTGATAAAATAAAATCTTTATTACCAGTTGTCATAAAGATTTACAATTTCTATAGTAAAAACAGAAAAAACCAAGGTGTTTCTGAAAAAATGCTATATGAAAACTTTTACAATGAAGATGTCTTTTTATCGCTCTTTTAATTGTCTAAGTCTCTCTCAAACTTAATTTAAGAGGCAGCGTCTCCATTTCCTTGGAAAAATAGTTTCCATTTCAAGTAGGCTAAAGGTTTGTAAAAAATTTTTTTTTTTCACAAAATCCTTAAAGTGATACAAATATATCAAATGGTTAAATTTTAAATAGTTCAACTACAACAAAGTTAAAATAAAGTTAAAATTTCATCAAGTTGAAAATTTAGATTCTTAACAAATACTAAGGTTGTTTATTTTTTAAACTATTGGTTGGTAGAAAGTTGTTAGCATTTTTATTGGTTGAGTGATTTCAATCGTTTGTAAAGAATCATCTTTTTTTTTCTTTCTTTAGATGGGTTTATAAATTTTTCTTTTGTTTATTGTAAATGTTTTTTTTTTTTTGTTTGATCAATAAAATACTATTAAATGATTATTAACAATACTTATTTGTATTATTTTGCTACAACTTACATATAATTACGACTTCTTGTTTTATATAACCCAAAAATTTGAATAGAAATGAATAATAAAATTTTTCTTCCCCAAAATGTGACCTTTTTCAGGTGAAAACGAGGAAAAAGAGTTTTTCATTGAATGCTTTTACGAAGCACAAGCTACCATCTCCAATAAAATGAAAAGAGTGATGAAACGTCGAGAGTGGCTGCTTCTTATATCAGATGAAAGCGAACCATGGAAAACCGTTCAACAAAAGTATTTCTTCAATAACTTCTTTGAAGAAAAAATGAAGTTAAAGTATTTGTGTGTTAAGAAAGTTCGTTTATCATCGGATGAAATAGAGTTAATCAAAAAGTGTTCAACAAACGTTTCTTGGGTCATCTTTAAAACCCTGGTGAAGATCGAAGGGTGGGAACCAAGTAATGATTTTAAACTCTTGTGGATATTTATAGATAGCAACGTCACAAAGGCGGACTTTGAATGCTTTTATCCATGGATTAAGCAGTGCAAAAAGTTGCGTCTTCACATTACCAGGAAAATTGCATTCATCAAATGTATGTATGATAAAATTAGCACATACACAAATATTAGGAAGTTGAAAGTCCGCTACTGTGATGAAAGAATTAACAGCATTAAGGAATTTGAATCATTTGTGAATAAAGCATCTCAATCTAGCTCATAATAAGTTTAAGATTACGTTCCAAGCTTCTGCTGATGTATCGAATATAAAAAAATAGTTCGAATTTAGTTAATTCGTTGATAAACCATGTCTTTGTATTGCTAAATATTATGATTAAAAAACTTGAAAATTTTTTTGTGCCTAGGATTGTATAAACAGTTTTGAAATGTTTCAAAGTTTATTTAAAAAGTTGGTTGTAAAGATGAAAAATTGATTTTTAATTTAGAAAAAGAATTTAAGTGAGGAAAGAGGATTAGATTCAAATATGTTTGTAAATGCATTATATACTTTTATGCGTTAAATACATTTACCTGTTGAAAATTTATTAAAGGAAATATGAAAAATTATTCCGTGAAAGCATCTGTTAAGCTAATCGACGCTTGTAAAACATATTTTGTTATGCAACTCCAATATCAAGTATTGTTCGGCGTAATGTATTGCACAATATAAACTAATATCTATTCAATATAGATATATAGAATATACTTGTATACATGGCCGCCGAGAGGGGAGGGTGGACGGGGAAGATTCCCGGAGCCCCGTGTGTGTACAAATAATTTTTTTAAATAACTTTTAAAAGATTTAAGTAGTTTTGACTTTTAAAAGATTTAATTAATTTTCATTTTTAATTTTCAGTGACCAGAGCACGCTTCTAGTGGTCCTGGGTATATAATTGATCATAATGAGGGCCCGTTAAGAAAACATCCCCAGGGCCCGAAATTTCTCTCGGCTGCTATGCTTATATATATAGAATAAACTTATATCCAGATATCTCATCATCCAACACTGCGCTACCTTTTTTGGGGTTACTGCAGCTGAGTTAAGAAGACTTGCAAATCAATTGGCAGAAAAATATAATCCTTGTTTATCTTTGCGATGTCCAGAAGAACCACCAATAATTATGTTGCCTTCAATAATAAGGGCCTTCAATAAATAATTCGCAAAATTGCATCAAAAATTTAACAATGTCGCACCATTAAACACACTACTGTGTCAGAACTGTTGAGGATTGCATACTCAAAATCAGTTTGAATGGATATTGATTTTAAAATCTGCAATGAAGAAATAGCTTTAAATCTACCGGTGTTTTTTTTAATCATAAAATCTTCCTATTAAATTTTTCTCTAAAAATTCTCACCAAAATTCTCTAGAAAAAATTTGTAAGATTTTCTCAACCGTTGTTTTATATATGTTCTCAGATGTTTCTTAAATCTTTAAAATCTTTTAATTTAGCGTTGTTCTAGCATAAACCATGAATATATTTAAGTTTGTTTGTGTTCTTATTTCGTCCTCTTAGTTTTGACTCTCTTAAACAGGCTTTACTAGTTATCTTTTGATAAGCGATTGTTTCTGGTCTCCATTTTATTGTAAAAATCATAAAATAATTACAGAATTGTCGCTTGCCTTACTAATTGAACTATTTCCATTTATCAGTGTAGGTACAATTGAGTTTCTGGTCGCTATTGTGAAAACTGTTTTAAACTTTAATGGTGTGACTGATTTGTTTTACATCCGTTTGAACATGTGTGTGTTCACATGATGTTTCGATTTTCTCGCACTTTTCTTCGCTTGTGTATGTTATAAATTTGAACCAAGTAAAATTTAAAGAAGACTTCTAAAATTTCTCACGCTACCCTCCTCACACTGTGAAGTTTTGCTTTTCAGTATCTCCCAAATAGTTTTAAGTTTTCAAAGTAATGATTAGTGTAGTAAAAAACAAGCTTTAAATAGTTTAGAGATTCAATTCGGTGAATGAGTATGAAATCGGAATCTTTGTTCACTTCAGTTAACTTCATTATTTACCATGAGAGTGGATAATGCAGTAAATCAATGGCACCGTTGGAAAAATGCAGTAAACCGATGTCACCCTGGGGAAGTCCTATAAAACTACGCGGAAAAAAATCAAAAGGTTGTTAAATCAGCGAGTTTTTGATATTTTTTGAAAGCATGTATGTTGACATTTTCTTAGCAAAATTTAAAACCTTTTAACTACTTTAGTTCCTCATAAATTTAGCACCAAATTTTGAAATTGACCTATTTTTACAATCGACCCCTTGTTGACCTTATTTTTACAATCGACTTCTTGTTGGAATTATTTAAATTATTTTTGTCTTTTTCATTTCTACGTTTGCTTTTGTTCTAAGAACAACTTCCTCACATTCTTTAATTGACTGATTGACTGGAACTTCCATCTAAAACCTAACTGCTTCCATAGAACCCCAACTGCTAATCAATACTTAATTTAAAAACTCCTTGTTTTCAACATCCAATTGTTCTTTAATTTCTGCACTTTTCATCACAAAAAAATATTTTAAAATCACTTTCTTTTTCGTTTTTGTGACATTTTGTTAGTTGTTGTCGTTATGTAACAGTTCAAAGTCTTTCTCTTGACCGTCCATATTTCTTAGACGTAGATGTCTCCGCTGGCGTACTGCATTTTAAGAAAGGTACTGCGGTCTAAGGCTTGATATAGTGATATTTTATATAAAAGCAGGTAGTACATTTAATTTTTCAGGTACATTGAAATTATTAATTACTTGAAACATTGACAAATACTATTGTATAAAATTCAAAATGGCGGAAAAAATCGGACGAAGGCGGGTTAGTTTATTTGAGATTTTAATTAGAGACATATTAGAGATAATATCTGCAAAAAATGAGCGATACAATGTTAGATAAAATGTTTTAAAACTCCAGTAAAGTTGAAATTTAGTAATTTTGGACTTAATCTTTGGAAAAATTGTCAAAGTTTGAAATTCATGTGACATTTTTTAAATTTTACATATGATTTTTAAAAAGTAGACTAAAAGTCCTTTCCAACGATATTTGTCTGGGAAAAATAATTACGTTTTATATTAAAATGAAATAATTTTTCCCAGTCAATTACATATACCACCTTAAAAACTGATCTTTTGTAAACCCCGAAATACGATTTTGACCAGAGTTTAAGTGAGGAAAGAGGATTAGATTCAAATACGTTTGTATATGCATTTAAAAATTTTTTGCATGAAATGCATTTAACTGTTGATAATTTATCAAAGGAAATATGAAAAATTATTCAGTGAAAGCATCTGTTAAGATGTGCGACTCTTTTAAACCATTGTTTCGCTATGCTTCTCCAATACCAAGTATTGCACGGTGTAAGAAATTACCCAATATTAACTAATGTCTGAAATTTTATTTTACTTTATGTACATTAAAGGTTATTTACAGCATGGTATACTGGATAAAAGAGGACCATAAAATTTTTTCGGAAGGCTTAGATTAGAACCAACTTCGACTCAAAAAGATATTCAATATGCATATATTTGGTTTAAAAAGTTCAAACAATCTTTAAATGATAAAGCTACAACTTGATAGATCTTTAATAAAATAGTATTTTCAACGTCAATTGGTCAAGTTATAAAAATATGCATAGATTATCTTTTAGAATAAATCTTCGTGTTTATCTCTGCTCCATATACAAAATTGACAACTATGGTTAATTATGCAACCACATTTATATATATATATATATATATATATATATATATATATATATATATATATATATATATATATATATATATATATATATATATGTATATATATATATATGTGTGTATATATATATATATATATGTGTGTATATATATGTATGCATGCATGCATGTATGCATGTATGCATGTATGCATGTATCCATGTATGCATGTATGCATGTATGCGTGTATGCATGTATGCGTGTATGCATGTATGCGTGTATGCATGTATGCGTGTATGCATGTATGCGTGTATGCATGTATGCGTGTATGCATGTATGCATGTATGCATGTATGCATGTATGCATGTATGCATGTATGCATGTATGCATGTATGCATGTATGCATGTATGCATGTATGCATGTATGCATGTATGCATGTATGCATGTATGCATGTATGCATGTATGCATGTATGCATGTATGCATGTATGCATGTATGTATGTATGCATGTATGCATGTATGCATGTATGCATGTATGCATGTATGTATGTAGAATGTATGTATGTATAAATGTATGTATGCATGTATGTATGTATGTATGTATGTATGTATGTATGTATGTATGTATGTATGTATGTATGTATGTATGTATGTATGTATGTATGTATGTATGTATGTATGTATATATGTATGTATGTATGTATGTATGTATGTATGTATGTATGTATGTATGTATGTATGTATGTATGTATGTATGTATGTATGTATGTATGTATGTATGTATTCCTCTAAAAAGTTCGCTTTCTCATCAGGATTTGCATCAATCAAATGGTGTTTTTCATTGTAGAATCTATTATTTATTACATTTACCTTTTAAATAATATTTTTTGAAAGAGGTATTACTCGCTTATAATTGTTTCAAATAATTCAGTTCATAGGTAACTTTCATTATACAGGTTCTGGATTTATGTGGAAACAATTCCAAGAATGAATTGAAGCATTCCGTTTTACTTACTGTCTTCATTAATGAGTTTTCATTTTATCAGGGTGATTAATTTTAAGACTTGAAGAATTCCATATATGGGCTATATAAAGCCAAATTCAATAAGCTGTGTTTAATTAGTCTGAGTGGAATAATTGATAAAAATAAAAATCCAAAGTAAAAAATTTCAAAATTTTCCTAAGAGAATTTACGCAGCTCGAAAATTGATGGAGAAAGTAATTATTTAAAGCTGATTTTGTTTGCACTTAATGCTTAATGAATTTATTAAGTTCAGCAACTGGGTTGTGAATAGAATCCTCCAATTAAAAAGTATCACGTCGTACATTTATATGTTAAAATATTATTCAAGTTCAGTTAACTGTATGGATTATGAATAATGTAAATAAGTTTTTTTATGCAAAAATGAAAAACTAATTTGAAAATTTGAAAAGTTGAACTTTTCGTTGTTTTATTTAATGATGTAGAAAGTTATGAATTTTCCCGTGATGTTTTTTAATAATTTTCAAACAAAATAATTCTAAAAAATGAATGGGAATTTGTTTTACCACGGAACTTAATTATACTTTATGGCAGTTGTCTCGTATTTAAAGTTTTTAGATCTGTTTTAAAACTTCCCGAGTCATCTGTAGGACAATAAATGTGTTGATGGATTTACCATAGTTTTGCATAAGGAAAAGCACAACTAAGTCTACGCTAGCTGCAAAAACATTACGACAGAAGTTGCGCTACCAATAAGTAAGATTGGAATGATGAGGGAACTGTCTTCAAAACATATCCAGCGTACAATGCTGAACATTTGTTGAACAAATTGTTTCATTACAGCTTTTTAATCATGAATGCTTTTTTAATTTTTTTTTTTAAGCTGTATGTTTCCTTTTTTTAATGTTTGACCTTATTTTTCCGAAACATGTTGATATTCAAGAAATGGTCTTTTAAAGCATTTGGGTTAATCTTGACAAAAAACAATAAGTGTTTTATGTTCAAGGGAGTGATATAATATAATGTTAAAGTTCTGCTCTAACCTTTTCTTTTTTTTTACAAAAGCCCTTTTAATAATTTGTATATTCAATTTATGAACATTTTTAACGGAGCAAGTTTGTTAATTGCAATGATATTGTGAGGGCAGCGTTTTTTTAATTATATATAAAACATTTTTTAATGTTGTTTGTAGTGTGATGGATAAAGGATTAGGAAGGTTTGGGCTCTAGGTTTATGTGAAAGGGTGTATGGAAGGTTGGGATCAAGGTTGACGGCATCGGGAGTGCTTGGTTAGGAAAGGATGAGGTTTAATGATAGTTTGAGTAAGAATGGACAAGTTTAAATGTCAAATGGTTAATGTTATGTTTACCGTCCTCAGTATATCTTATTACACAATAATAATCATTACGTTTATATAGTACAAATAATATTCTCTTACTCTTTTTGTAGTTTACTCTTTTGATACTGTTTTTATTAATTACTCCTCTTTTTGTTTTTTATTTTTTAACGGGTATCGCTTCTTTATTTGAAACTTCTGGTTATTTTTCTTTAATAAATATTCCTTCTGATTTCTGTTTGATTCCTAACTTCTTCTAATTATCAAAAATTTCTCCTTTTTTCTATTTTGTTCACTTAGAAAACTTCTTGTTTATCCCAATATTTTTCATTCACAAAAATTCTCTCTCTTTAGATTTCTTCTTAAAAACTTTCTTAGAAACACTCTTTTACGTCTCTATAAAACTCCGTGTTCCCCTTTTTTTCTTTAACTCTTTATTGAGCTTTTATAGTTTTTGTTTTTTTTCCGTTGCGATACCCATATATGATTTATTTATACGGCAGGTTGAATAAGTCTCCGTGTGCCCGTTTTTATTCAGTTGTTGTTTTTTTCTTTATTCTTTTTTAGACTCTTATTTTCTTATCTACTTTCTTATTCGGTGCTCAACAAAACGTTAATAATTAGGAATCCTTTGACAACAGTTATAAACAGATTTTATGATTTTGAAAAACTTGTAACAGAATATCCAACTTTACAACGGGTAGTTACAAACTAGAAGTACGTCTTGTTAAATACCGAACTGCGTTTCTGTAATACAATCAAGCACGAATACAAACAGCTGCTCAAAAGGAATTTCAAGACAGGTGTAACTGAAGTATCAAGTATCACATAACTTTACCATTTTAAAACAAATGCTTAACAAGATGGCTGGATTAGCTTAATACGAAAGCAGTGGGTTTGGGATTTCTACATTATGTTTATGTTTTAAAAGCAATATAGAATATTAATCAACAAAACGAAATTCAAGGTAATCTTAAAAAGCGTTATTTTTTTATGTAATCTAAATGAAATATCTTTTGTCTATTTAACCATTAGAAATTGTTTGGATATTTAATTCTTACTTTCTCTTTATACCAAATGATATTCGCGGAAAGAAAAATCTGCCTACATTTAAAAGAGTTATAAGAAACAGTTCTTAAGCTTTCAATAACAAGACCTTTAAAATACATCAGCTTGAATTTACACCATATAAAACGGTATGGTAGACCAGACCGGTTTAAGCAGTGTAAATTCAAGATCATCTATAATGTCAAAGCAACAACGTTTCCCCTTTTCTTTTTAAAAAAACTAAAAAAATGATTATGCTTCGGTTTCTTTAAAAGATTCGTTGCAAAACCTTTTTCTGATTAATGCTTTTCATAGTAATTTTCAGTTGGGTTTTTTTCGACCGCCGAACAAATAGTTTTCTTCCCGAACTAAAATTAGAGATTAAAATGACCTTATGGCAGCGGTCAATTAGTGGAATAAAGAAAATATCTAACGAAATGTACATATTTGATAATAAAAACACGCCCATCTCACTAGCCAAAACGTTGGAGATGAATGAAGGGATAGGAAAATGAGTAAGTAACGGAATGGTTAATGAAGCTGTAAAATCCGTGCCTGTGAATCCATTTTACAGTCTTATCGAAACAGTAATTAACAGTAGAGAAATTTTCAAAAATTCGTTTTTCATATTTTTATTACTTTAAGCTTTAAGAAAGGTAAAAGCAATCTCGGATTTTGATGATTTGCAGTTCATTTCAGATTTAATTTTTGTTATGCTATTTATTGTGCTATCCATGAGCAATTACACATTTATCGATAAAAGAAAATGTGAATTTAAAAAGAAGAAGAAAATTTCAAAAATTTACAACAAAAGCAAAAGAAGTAAAGTTTTATTCTGTTTTTTAAAAAACTTTAATCTCGTGTTTTATGTAATTTTAGATTTTTACACTCTCAGCTATTAATAATACAAATATTCACCAGCATCTTGTTTACCGTCTCAAAATCGAAATAAGCCTATCTAGCAGATTGCTAAACTTATATTTTTAAAGATATTTGAATTATAATCATTTTTTTGATCTAATATGTGAAGTACATTTTAATTTTTGAATTGTGGAATATATCAACATATAAACATTGAATAGCAATGTACTTTCTAGAATGAAGTTGTTCTGTTGTTAGAATAAGTTTGTTCAATTTAACTATTTCTTTCACTATTCTGAAGTAAACAAATGAGAAATTTGAAGTATTTATCGAGAGGAATGAAAATAATATTTAATAAAAGATAAAAAGTACTCGCTATGTGGAAATGATGATAAACTTCCCACCAAAATTCTTAAAAGAAAAAGTTATTGGAATAACTTCAAGTTGTTCGTTTGATAATTTTGTCATTAACTTTTAACTCTAAGAAAATGCTTTCAATTCAACGTAAAACTTTAAGTTAGATTTCAGAATTGTTACATGAAAAACTTTCGAAAACACGCTCAGCAATGTATGCAAAAAGTCCAGTAATCAGATTAAGTAAAGTTTTTTTCGAGGGTCAACCTACCCATGTCCATCATATTTTTGTTCTGCAGATGGTACATTTTATAAGCGATATTGTCTTAGCAACAAACTCAAGAAATTTTGCGTTCATAATTAATAAACTCAAGCAAATGTATTGAAAATCATACTTTGACAAAGTATGACAAAAAATGTACGTCTAAATTTTGTTTATGACAAATGTAATCTAAATTTTTAATATGACTTTTTAAAGTAAGAAGTGCTCCATGTATCAAAATAGTTTCCTGCTCAATAAAAGGAATGTATTCAGTTGAATATTTGCGAAGTTCAGTGGAAAAGCACAATTTGATTTACAACTAATATTTTATAGATGGAGATGCCTTATCATGTTTTGAAGAAAAGCCGCGGGAAAAATCTAAAAAAAAAGGTCAAGTACCATCAGAAAAGTGCTTTAGAACAATTAAGAATTATTATGGAATAGCCATAAGTAACATCTTCAATACAGTCTACGCTTTGAAATAGATTTTTTTGAAATATTGTGGCACTGTACAGGCTTTGATAATGATAAATACCTCCACAAGTTTTGCTTAAATGGTATCCATGTGTTACAAACTGGTGTTAGTATGAAATTTCTGAATTCATTGTGGTATTGAAACCAAGTATATATCTGCCAAAGGGGATCCATTTATTTCTTCGCAATATGTATGTTGAATTTTTTTTCAGATGAGTTGTTGAATTAGTGCTTGCGCGGTCAAACTTAAAATTCATGTTGTGCAGAATATTGTTAGGAATAAGTATCAATAATGCACTCATGTTGTCATAATAAATTTGTGAATATATGTATCCATGTATGTATGAGGTCAGCAGAGTGATAAAAAAATCTCTTTACAAAGATTGTTTAACAATTAACGTTTCGGGAAAAAAATAACCTAGTTGCAAAACAATGCAAAAAAACCATTATTGATAAATCGTTATTTAAATGGTTTTTACAATACAGCATTTTTTTTTCTTTTTTCTTTACTTTTAACATTGTAACTATGTTCAAAATTTGTAAATTCACTTCCAATATTTCAGAAATGTTTCTTATAATATTATCTTAATGAATGAGCGAATCAATTTTTTTTCTTGTTGTGGATTATTTTGATTGTTTCAGTAAAAACCAAAAAACCAATTCGAAAAAAGAAGTTTTAGTAAAATCATCTCCAAAGCCAAAAAAAGTTTATCACTTGCCTAATGAGTTTATTTTTTGTTAAAACAAACAGATTCTTTTCTGACGCAAAGTTTACCAATATTAACTAAAAACGCTTTTTTTTGATTACAGGCATCTCTTAAAGTTGAAAGTGTTACCGTAAAATGGAAAGCATTAAAATATTAAGTTTCGAAAAGATAATTCATTAGTGGTCAATATGTTTCATAGAGTTAGAAAATCTTCTCATGAGTTTTTAGAACAGCAAACTTCTTTACGAGATGAAGTTATATACGACAAACCTGGAAAAAACTCTTTTCAAATTCAATCAGTTTGTAAATTTGGTGAAAGTAAATGAGCGAGGAAAACTATCACTTAAACAATAAAGAGGTGTGTTTATATTTTTGATGAATGAGGTTGTACAGGAAAAATGTGGAAAAAAAGTTTAATGCTCTTTTACATGCAACAGTTTTGAAGTTTTAAATCTTTTGGATTCGACTGATGATGATGAAAGTATTTTAGAGATTCTAAAAGCCTGCTACAAATACTAGCTGAACATAATTTTGAGCAGAGCTTCTAATGTAGAATCGTTTGCAAGCTGTCTAGGTGCAATCTTTCCATGTTCAAAGACGATTTTCTCAACTAGCTATCTTTTGAAAACAGCTAAACGTTTTAGAGTGATATAATATAAATCACTTTGAAAAAATGTATTTATCTAGATGAGCGTATTCATCCATCTAAAAATTAATTGAAACAGGCTGCAAGCTAGTGCTAGCGTTTATCTAGTTAATAAATGTTTGACCATTCATCATGGACTGATAAAGTAGTTCATCTCTATCTTTAATATGAAATGAAAGTTCAATGCTGCTTTCATTTTAAAATTATGAAAAGCGTTAAGTAAACTTTAAATGTAAAAAATAAAAGTACTTTTTTTTAACGTAAGGATATTGCAAAATAAAAAGATGCCACACCCGTTTCAGTTTTGGATTATCATGGAGGACCGATTTTTCATTTCCAGTGATCAAATTATCAAAAAACACGCTTCTTTATTGTGTAGTTGAAGCAATAAGTTGCATGTGGTAGATCTGCTAGATTTGTTTTCTTCGGAAAAATTAGGGTGGACGCAAACGCCTGCTCTACTCTGCTGCGTATGTTCTTGAATGATCGACTAAAGTTGGGTAAGAGTGTTTTACAGTTCCTCGATTATCTGGAATGGATACGGTTCCCCTTCCGTCCTTAACATGTCATTGTCTAAAAAAGATTGTTTTAACATGCCATTGTCTAAAATTGTTTGTATTCCTGATCGACTCAAGCAGAAAGATCAAAATTATCTGAGCTAAACTTAGAAAACCACTTTTGATATTTACGCACATCTTATGCACTTTGATAAACATCACAAATGCTTTTAACAGCAAGAGTTGCGTTATTACCCTTGAAGCTCAAAAAACATACTACGTCGGACATGTACCTCTTCGGGTATTAGGCTACTACTAGGGAATGAGAGTTCTAGCTCATTTTGCATTTTGACCATAAGTGAACCATGAATTTTTTTTCTCCGTTTATGACCCATAATTTGAACCGTGCTTGATTTTAAAAAAACTTTACTTTTTAAAATTTTTCAGTTTGTAATGTCCGTCGTGAAGGATGACGTTGATTTTCCTGAGCTGTTTAATTTTCTTACATTTTTTCTTCCGATGTTTTCTTCCTCTTCTTTTTGTTTTTGGACAAAATTTTTATATATTTCTCTTTCTCTCCATTTAAGGTGGTAGTCTACCTTAAAATATGAAAATTTTCAAAATTTCAAATTGTACTGTTTTACCCAATATCATATACGTAGAAAATGATGGTGATATTTGTTTTTCAAAAAAATATTTACAACTTATATGATTTTATCATTAGAAGTAGGTGGTATAATTTTTTTTTATAAAAATCGCATAAATTTTGCGATTTAAAAAAAAAAAAACTTAAAATCGGATCTTTAAACAAATTTAAAAAACGAAGCCTACCTGAACTTGTTTTAATCATTGGTAAGCATCTAAAAGTAATCCAGGACATCCACATGTAGTTTTAAAGTTTAACCAAAAGTATAACTCGAAATATATTCGAAAAGATTTAATAGAAGCATGCTTTTGCTGCTGGCAGATATATTTTGTATTTATACATTATTATAGTTCTTAATTTACTATAATTTATTTGATTCGTGCTAGAAGTCCTACTTGTGTATTCAGTTAGATGATTATGATTATTATTCAAATTTAGAAAAAAATAATAAGTATTCTTCATGGCAAAAGTTTTTTTAAAGCTCCTGAACCCAACATTGACTCGGAAAATAGTCTTGTTAATAACATACCTTCAACAAGTAATTTAAATGCTTGAACTTCATCAAAGAAACTTACATTATTAAATCATAAAGCAACAACAGTATCAACAAAACGAACTTCATTACCTAATAACAAATCGAATTTTCCACACTGTTACATCATGTTGGATAGCTTTGTTTTAAAAAGTATCATAGATGAAATTGCTATGTGCCCTGAATGTCAATCGAGGAGTATTGAACTTTCTACAGATTTATCAAGAAAGAAAGGACTGTCTGTTTTATTAGAGTTTACATGTACAGCCTCAGTCTGCTCATGGAGTAAAAGGGTTTACACTAGCCAAGAAATTGATGATGAATCTCGTGGGCATTATCAATCGGATGTAAATATGAGATCCATTATTGCTATGAGGGAAATAGGAAAGGGGTATGCTGCTTTAACAACCTTTTGTGGTTTTATGAATTTACCTCCACCAATGCATAAAAATGATATTCAAAGGAATATATTAGTGTCTTACAAGTAAGTTGCTCTAAACTTTATGAATAAAGCAGCTGTT
This sequence comes from Hydra viridissima, assembly GCF_058129835.1. Classification (NCBI taxonomy): domain Eukaryota; kingdom Metazoa; phylum Cnidaria; class Hydrozoa; order Anthoathecata; family Hydridae; genus Hydra; species Hydra viridissima. The sequence goes on from NW_028324314.1 coordinate 3,030,205, forward strand.
GAGATTAAGCAAGGTCTTGGTGAGAACAAGACAGATATAACAGTTTCATGTGATGGCACCTGGCAAAAGCGAGGATTCTCTTCTTTAAATGGTGTTGTAACTATAATTTCAAGCGATACTGGAAAATGCATTGAATACCGCATTAAATCTAAAGTATGCCATCAATGTGATAAATGGGAAACAAAAAAAGGCACTGATGAATATGATGAGTTTCTTAGTACACATGAATGTAGCATTAACCATAAGTGCTCATCAGGCGCAATAGAGGCAGCAGGAATTGTTGGATGTTTTAAATCATCAGAGTCAGACAGAAATTTACGTTATGCTTATTATATTGGTGACGGTGACTCAAAATCTTATCTAGAAGTTGCTAAATGTAATCCATACAAAAATCTTATTGTCCAAAAGTTAGAATGTGTTGAACACATACAAAAAAGACAAAACAACAATGAATCGTTTAATGGAATTATTTGGAAAAGATGTCCGAAGGATATTTTTGTTGCTGGAGACACATTAGAAATTGGTGTCTCATCTGCAATCATAAATTTTAATGAGGGAATAAATGGAGTTTTAAATGTATTTGCTATGCTAAATATGTATAATGGAAAATTTACGCAAGAGTTTTGCACAAATAAAGATTTTGTAAGAGTCGCTAATATGAATCTTAAGTCTACTCCGAAAGTCAAGCTTAAACGGAAAAAAAAAAGAGCTCAGCGTAAAGGATTTGCAGATACCAATGAAGAAATGGAAGGAATAGTATATGAGACTGGTCTTTTTTAAATTATTTTTTTCTACGTTATTATACAATTTTTACAATTTACTAATTTATTGATTTATGTATTTTTATTCTTTTCTTGTTTTTAAAGTGGTTTTTAAACTTTAAAGTCTTAAAAAAACATTTCTAAAGCCAATAATGATTTGATACAGGTTGTTTTTCAAAAATAATGCTTTGTTAATGCAATTTGTGAGTTTTTGGCTTAAATTAGACTAAAAGAGTTGGATTTTATTTTTCTTTTCTGTTTTTCTCAAAATAAGGTTTTTTGAAACGGTGCGATAAATAACTTTTCTCAATTAAATGTTATGGACCTGAAATTTGGTACGTTGATTCTTTTATATATAATCTATTAGCTGAACTTAAAAAAATTATTTTAACTTTTTTGGTTCTTTAGTTAATTGGGATCAAAATCTGTATTTTGGGTCAAAATTTTGCTGCCATTTTGAATTATCATTTAAACAAAAACTTTTTAATAATATTTTTTTTCCTTTTTTCAGCCAATTTAACTTCCTTATTAGATGATGTACAAAAAAATCCAGAACTGTATCTTTAATCGTTCTTGAGTTATTTATCGCAGCGTAAATGCCCTTTTTTTGGTCCCGCGGACCAAAAAACAGTGTTCCAAAGCCAAATTCGAAAGTTTAAATTTAAATTCCTTAGTTTTGTAAGGTTTTTTCATGGCGTACTTTATAACAGGCCTATTCACCGTGCGGATGACGTCAAAAACTGGAGGCGAACATTTTGTATTTTTTAATTTTGATACTTGTGAAGCGTTGAAGGGTCTTGCTAAATTATTTAGTCAAAGTTTTTAAGTAATCAATAATATTTATAATAAACATGGGTCTTAAATGCTGTGTCACAAATTGCAACGGAAATTATGATAGAAGCTCCAAAGAAAAAACTTTTCGCCTTCCTCGAACACCAGAAGAAAGAAAAAAGTGGTTGGCTGTTATACCAAGAGACAATATACCAGATAGGAAAGACACCGTTGTTTGTGAAAGGCACTGGCCTGTTGGATACGTTTCAACAAAAGATTATGGCAAAGAAAGACCTCGTGATCCTCCATCTGTGTTTACGTGTGTAAAACCAAGTTTAATTCCTAAGCCATCTGCTTGTCCCAGAACTACTTCAAGAACTCATTCAGAAACTAGAAATTTTCAACCTGATGAGTTGTTTGAGTTCAATTTTAAAGATGTTATAAAATCGTTTAATGATCTGAAAGCAGACATTGAAAACTGCAACTTTAATGGAGTTAATATACTATTTAATATTAAAACAGAGAATCAAGTATTGATTCAATCATTAGAGTTCTTCCATAACACAGGTGTACCTTTGTTTGTTCTGAAAGTAGATAATAATTTTCATTATGAATCATTTCATTGTGGAGTTAGTTGTATAATAAAAACTCTCTCAAAAAACAGAATTACCATATTGAATAGATGGTCCCATATTACAGAAGCTGTTCGATTTTTAAATACTTGTGAGATAAGTAGTAAAAAAAATATTATTCAACAGCAACTTTTTTCAATGGGTGATAAATATTTTACTGATAAAAAGTATTCTGTTGAAACAATAGTAAGAGCATTTGAGTACTTTGCAATGTCACGTTCTACATATAATCGTCTCAGAGAAGACTTTGAACTTCCTAGCATTACAACATTAACAAGACTAACATCTAAAGTGAAGTCTATTTATGAGGATATTTATCTACAAAAGGTTTTTTCAAATTTAACAGATATTAGACATAAAAATTGTATTCTTTTATTAGATGAAGTTTATGTTAAGACTATGTTGCAGTACCATGGGGGAACAGTTTTTGGAAAAGCAGTTAACAATCCAAGTGTTCTTGCTAATACTGTTTTAAGTTTTATGGTTGTAACTTTGTTTGGTGGACCCAAATTTTTATGCAAAATGCTTCCTGTGTGTAAAGTCGATTCAAATTTTCTTTTTGAACAAACTAGCTTTCTTTTATCTGCCATAAAAGCAGCAGGTGGTAATGTTGTATCTATAATTTGTGATGGTAACAGGACAAATCAGGCATTTTTCAAGAAATTTGAAACAGATGGTGTACCTTGGCGAACAAAAGATAATATATATCTTTTATATGATTATGTACACCTTTTAAAAAATATTCGCAATAATTGGATAACTGAAAAAACTCAAGAACTTGAGTTTTTTGTTAAAAAGGAAAAAAAAGGTGCTAAATGGTCTCACATTGTAGCATTACATAAATTAGAATCAAATCAAATGATTAAAATGTCTAAACTTACTGACATTGCTGTGTTTCCCAAACCAATTGAAAGGCAAAAAGTTTCAACTTGTTTGAAAGTATTTTGTGAAGAAACAGTGTGTGCCTTAAAATGTCATCCAGAATTAAAAGATGTTGATGATACTATTTATTTTCTTTCAATGATAAATGAATTTTGGAGAATTGTTAATGTTCATAGCCCTTATGCAGATGTACGTATGCGTGATCCAAATCGAGCTGCTATTTTCTCTTCTGGTGACTTTAATCTTCAAAAATTGTTAGAATTTGGAAACATGGCTAAACAAATGTGCTCTTCTCAAAAAGTCCGTTTTAAATGTTTCTCAAAAGATACTTCTAATAGTCTTTATCATACTTGTAATGGTCTTGTGGAGTTGTCAAAGTTCCTCTTGTCTACAAGTCATAAATATGTTTTGCTTGGAACATTTTCAACTGATCCTTTAGAGAAACAGTTTGGAAAACTCAGACAAGGATCAGGTGGTACATACTTTATTACTGTTCAACAAGTACTTGAAAAAGTTGGTATTATAAAAACAAAACTACTTTTGAAGCTAGACAATAATGGTGTTGGTCTTGATTTTACTACATCAGGGCATTCTTGTGAAAGATGTGATTTTTATTTAAATGAAGAAAAATGTTTGATATTTGATAACCTACCAGAATTTAGAAAAAATATTATCTATAGATGTCAAAATGACTCTGATTTACATAGCCGGATATATTGTTAGAAATGATAAAGATTCAGATGACTCATATTTTTATTATGAGAAATTCAGAGATTTTACTGAGGAAATCAATCGTGGGGGATTAACAGTGCCTGGTGATTTGGTATGTCAATGGGTAATATATTGCTATATAATGTTTCGTGAAGTAGCTGATAATACATGTATTTCTTCTTTGTGCAATCTAATGATGCTTATTTCTGAATCATACCAACTAAATATGAACAGAAACCATGGGGTTATACTTTCAAATATATTTTTTAAAAACTATTGTAATTTGTATTCTCCAAGATCTGAAAAAGAACCAAAACAAAAAATTTTGAAACTCAGTATTTAATAACACAGGCCAACAAAGAAAAAAATCTTTTTTTCTGATGCCTGAAATATATAAATTGATAATTATATATATATTTATTTATATCTTTACTGCATATATTGTATTTTACTGCATATTGCTGATAAAAAATATATATTATATTTTATTGTGAATTGTTGATTAAAAAAAAAAAGAAAAGAGTAAGGTGTTAATTTTTTTCTGTTCAAAAAAACTCGCCTCCAGTTTATGACGTCATCCGCACGGTGAATAGGCCTGTTATAAAGTACGCCATGGGTTTTTTATATTGCAGCCAAAAATTGGGTTTTTTTATACAAAATTCTAGGATTTAGGTTTAAAGGTAGACTACCACTTTAAGTTCTCTTAAAATTTTGCCTTCTTTAGTTCGGAAGACATGAATTTCCATTTTGTTTGTTTCAGGATCAAACTTTGCAATGGAATAAGTTTCTCGAGGGTAACAATTCATTTTTTTAATAACAAGAAAAAATTTATTTAAGCCATTTTACAAAATATTTATCATGCGTGCGCTTTATCATGCGTAAAAGTAGACCTGACCGAGGAGCAGATAAAAGCTTCCGGATTGACCGGCTTGCGCGTCACCGGAGTTGAGTGTGACGACGAGCCTTCTGCCGGTGGAAACACTGGGCATGGAGTCTGCTTCTGCAAAATTTCTGTAAAAAGAGATGGTGGTGGTTGAGCCGATGGAGGCGGTGGATTGGTACAGCAGTCCAGCGGACTTGTTGTTGAACGAGGATATGTTTGAACCGTTCCACGAGGACAAGTAAAAATCTTCCAATCCTGACGAGGAGAAGATGCATTTGCTGTCGCCATCATATCCGGGGAAGTGAGTGAAGTTGTTTGTGCTGTAGGGTGTCCATGGACTGAGCACAGTGCCATTGCTAGGAGGTAAACTTCCGTCGTACATTCTGACTCTGGACTCCCACCAGTTTCCAGAGGCACCAAGGACATGCATTCTGATATTTTAGAAAAAACGCCATTTCCTTTTCCTGCAAAGTTTAGCAATACATACTCGTTTCCGTAACTGGTGTTGAAATACCTGAACGTCCTTGAGTACAATTAAACGGAGGAGATGAGAGGTAGGATTGTGGTGAATGTGGATATGAAGGGTTGAATCCAGTAGGTTATTGCAGAAGCATTCTTGTTGAGCAATTGGATGCCTAAGCTTGTTCTACACGGCATGTCAAGTGTAAAACATCCTCCCAAGGAAGTGGTGCTGAAAACGTTGCAACCTTGCAAAGAGTTTGCATAAAACGGTCCTCCGAGAGGGGAGAAGAACAAGTCGCAAGCAAGAGCAGTGTTGTCCGTGGCATCAACGTCTGTGACTGTTGAATAATTTCCCACTCCAATTTCTCCGTCTGCAAATATTCTGATAAAAATATTTCCAGGAACGTTTGTTCTAGTTCCATAAAAAGTTAGCCACAACCTTCACAGAACTCCAGGACCTTCAGAGTATGTGAAAACTGTAAACGCATCTGTCAATCCTTCAGCCACAGTTTGCGACTTTAATCCTAAGCTTGAAAAGCTCGATTTTGGAACGACTCCTAAAAAGTTAGATTTTTGTGACGAAACATCCACGTAATTTTTTGTTGCTCCATCTTGTGAGTATGAAGGATCGAGTACATTGATCAACTTGTGCGAATTTAAATCGAGGTCTGACGTGATGACTCTAGTTCCACCTGATGAATGAGTGTCGACGTAATTTTTAGTGGCAGAGTCTGTGGGCAATGTGGGCTCGGCGAGATTTGTTAGTTTGTGCGACATCATGTTAATGTCTGAGTAAAAGACGTTTGCGTGAGCCACTTTGGTGTCAACGTAGCTTTTTGTCGCGGCATCGCGTAAACTGGTTGGATCAGAGACGTTGATCAATTTGTGAGAATTTAAATCGATGTCTCCCGTGATCGTGCTGAATCCATCTGTTTTGACGCGCATGCTCGAGCTTACGTCGACGTAGCTGTTTGTGGCGGCGTCGTGTAAGCCTGAAGGTTCGTTCACATTGATCACTTTGTGAAGGTTTAAGTCAAGGTCAACACTTCCAACTGCAGTTCTAGTTCCACCAGATGAATGCGTGTCGACGTAATTTTTAGTGGCGGCGTCATGCAAGTTTGTCGACTCTGCCAGGTTATTTTGTTCGAGTTGAAATCAATGTCTGACGTGATCGTGCTGGATCTATCCGTTCTAATAAAAACGTTGCTGGTGAGGTCTGTTGAAAGAGTGTCAAAATATACGCTGAATTCGCTTCTGTTGAATTTGTCAATCATTTTTTTATATGTGCATTTTTTTAATTCGCAAATTTACCAAAGCGCGTTGATGACTCTATGAAAGTCATTTCTTTCATGTAATTTTTTCAAGACGTAAAGATACAAGTGTCCACAGTAAGAGGTGTCACCAAATTGTACCCTTTCGCTGTTGTAAAAGACTGGGCTTTTTAAATATTCAACGAGTTCCACAAGTTGAGGTTGAGGGTAAGAGTCAAAGCTGTATTTTTTATCCCCGTCTTTGTGCCAGCAGACCCTATCAAACCCATTTGTGCTCGAGTCTCCCGTGTTGACAATTCCACATTCTTTTTTCCTTGTCTTTTTTGGAAGCTCATCCCTCACAAAAACGCCTCTAAAGTTTTTTATTTTTAATTTTTTTGCCGCCTCCATCAGCTGAAAATTCGACAAAGCCTCGTTAGGCAAGATAATTCCTTCAACATTGATCATTTTGTTAATCATTTTTTATTTTTAAACCCTTTGGATTCCCGGAAAATTCTTCTAATTTTTTAAATTCACTTGCGAAAACAAATCCTTTTGATTCCTGTATTAATCCCTTGGATTCCTGTATTAATCTTTTCGATTCCTTTAAAATTTCTCTGGAATCTTGTGTTAATCCTTCGGCTTCTTGTGATATCTCTAGTGATTTTTTTAGTTTGTAATGTCCGTAAGAGAGTATGTGAATTCCGTCATGAAGGATGAATCTTTTATCGTTGTCCGCGCTGAGTGCGACTTTGTTAATTTCCTCAGTGTAAAATTCGTGTAAATGGGATCGGATGACGTTCATTTTCCTGAGCTGTTCATTTTTACTTACCAAGCAGTTTTTTTAATCCTCGTGTGTGATGTATTTTTGAACCACATTTTTCATGACCCCTTTGCATTTTTTGTGTTCTTTTTCATGGAGTTTGTAAGAGTACAACTTTGACTGGAGTCCGACAAATTCTTCAATCTGCTTACCTGAGGTTTCGTCTTTAAACATTCCAATGACCTTTTTGTTTGCACCTACCTTGAATCCGATGCTTTTAATGGCGGGATGATATTTGTCAAATTTGCTCGTGTCGAATCTGCTCTCAACGTCGTTTGAACTGTCTTTGTAAAAATCATCCGTCTTGATTTCGAACATGAGAGAGTCCGTGTCGGTCATCAACAACATTGCTCGATCAGAATACATTTTCCTGATGTAATAATAATGGAACTCGTAATTAAAGTTTTGCTCAAATCCAAGATGCACATTCCTAAATAAATGGGTTTGTCGTAAGTGAGTTTTGTTCTTTTCATGTGCACGGTGATCAAGTTTTCATAGAATATGGTGCGTCGATCGTAGTTTGTTTTGGGAGCCAATTTCTCAGCTTCCTTTCTTGATGTGACCAGTCTCACGTCCACTCGTTTTTCAACGTTTCCTATAGTTTTTCCAAACACCGAATTATTCATCAGCTTGAAAAAGTCCTTTTCAAAGTCTTTGGTGGCTGGAGTTCTTAAATTGGTGTAGTGATCGATGTACTCTTTCAACTAACCTCGCTGTTCAATTTTGATGCCTCTGTGCACCTTTGCATGTTTTAATCCCAATCGCTCATACAATTTGAGATTCTCGCAGTGAACGATGTAATTCTTTTTGTCGCTCAAGTTTGGAGCGAGCTTGTCCACTTTGTTTATGGTGATTCTTTCAGGCGCCAGAGGATAATCGTTGTGTCCGTCATGAAGACTTTCAGGGTAATCCAAATCGACTTCTAAAATACACAGTAAAGATTTCCATTGGGAGAGCTCATCTTCGCTCATCCACTCAAACCCGTCAGTGGAAAGAGGTTTGGTCATAGCCCATCCGTACAAGTTGTTGGCGTCCAAGTACTGAATGAACGTCGATTCTTTGCTCGGATTGAACGAATCTCCCATGTATTTGTTATTCGAAGTTCCAAGTCGGTTGGAAATCATGCTGATTCCTCCTCGGATTCTTTTCTTGATCATCAACACCATGTCAAAATCGCTCAACAGCTCTAATTTTACTTTTGTCATTTTAAGCGCGGAATCTCGGTGCCGGTCTCAGCGAATGTCTCGGTGTCGGTGTTTTTGCAAACATGTCCCTTTTAAATTTCTTTCGAAAATTTAAAAAATCAGTTTGTCTTATTCTCCACCCATGAAGATTGTGATCGCGAAGATGATAGTCCATCATTCGAAAAACCATACTGTGGATATTATTCATGTCTCGACTTGAAATGTGTTGGATATTTACTGGGATGCATCTCAGATATCTGTAAAGCTCATTCACATCTGTACAATTTAAAACATCTCGACTTCTTGATATTTCTTCGAGTTCAAATTGGAAGAAATTAATGTCAAGAAATATCTGAACCAAAACAGCAGGTTTTAAATCCTCTCGTCTTCATATGTCTTCGAGCAGTAATTGGATGTCTCTCACAGAAACCTCTTCCAACTCATATTCCAACTCATATTCCGACTCTTCTTCCAACTCCTCGTCTGACTCTTCTTCCGACTCATATTCCGACTGCTCTTCCGACTCTTCTTCCGACTCTTCGTCTGATTCAGTTTCAATCACATATTTCTCTTTCGCGATTTCTCGTAATTCTTTGACCGTTTCGTTTTCCATTTTTCATTTTGCAAGATTTTATTTAAGTGATTTGAATTTTTTTAGATTTCTTGTTGAAAAATTTACTTTTTACGTCATCGTTTTTTCGTCGTCTTTTATTTTTTTTAGAATTTCGATTTTAAATCCGTTTTCATCCTCATTTCCATTTCGATTCTCCAAGTAATTCCATCTATGTCCCATCTCTTTGATCGATTTGTAAAGAGACTTGTGCTCAATCACTTTTCCCGTTTCAACATGGGTCAGTCTCACAGTTACGGGCTTTTTCCTAATCAGCCTAAGCCTTTCAAACTTGGGGTCGATCGGTTTTTCTAGTTTTACCTCCTCATTTTTTCCATCTCTTTTTGGTCGACCCACAGGTCTGTCTTCTTTCGAGCCTTCCAAAAGTAGATCTTTACTTATCAGATTCTTCTCAATCGCAATTATCATCAACGTCATTAAATTGTTCGACGTTTTAGAAATGCCATTTTCTTTCAGCAATTTTTTTAAATACCTTTTTCGTGTATCTCATTTTTATTATGTAAAGAAAAAAAAATTATTTAATTCATTTTATGTAAAGATTTGATAAAGAGCAGTCATATTGATTCCATTTGATTTGAATTTAAAAAGTCTGTCAGAAACGATCACTGCGAATATGACAACGTTTCCAGGAGTCGCTGCTCTGAATTGAAGATTTACCACCATGTCAGTCGTGTCATTAATCACCCTCTCCTTTTGCTTGCTGATATCGATAAAGAATAATGGGTATAATTTTGTATAATCGAACAAAGACAATCCAGATTGGCAAACAAGTTCGTTTGTTCCATAATATTTTTCATCAAATGAGAATGCGTCTGAATGAGCCATTGTAATTTTCTTTTCTCCAAAATTCAAGTTGTAATTGTAGTTTGGATATTTAACTCCATTGACGTTCGCGTTGAAATTGCTCTCATCGCAATCGTCAAATATGGATAGATAGACAGTTTGGCTCGAAGGCCTGTTTTTTTGACGTCCTAATATAATGAATCTCGGAACGCTTTTGTCTGAGATTCTTCCAAGTGTCCAGTTGAATTCTGTTACTCCAGATGGAATAACCTGCCTTTCACACCTGTTTGCCTTAAATGCAACATCAACCGACAACTTTTTGCTCATAAAATTTAAAAAATCGTTTCTCCTCAAAACATCCAATTCAACTCTCGGATGTAAAGTATAAACTTAAGGTCGATCATTCCTGCAGCAACGCTCTCAGCTCTGTAAATGGCATCATCATACTCTTTCTTTGTAAATCTGGCGGTGCGTCTAAATCCATAAACAACTTTATTATAAGTTTCACAAAACCCAAAAATGTGTTTTAAAGGCATTCTAAATGAAAAATCTCCAATGGATGTTGTGTCTGCAAACCAGTGATCTCGCCTACCGTTCAATCCTGAATTTCCAATAGCTTTGACGTGTCCTTGAACCACATCTGTTTCAATCCGTCTGCAAGCTGAAATCCATAGGGGTATTTTAACAATCCAAGCATTGTTATTGCTTGACCTGGATAATTAACTCTCTTGCTTGTTCTCCTGATAAATCGAAAGTGATCTCGCTGAACAAATGCATGAGTGCGTTGTTCACCAAGGCGATATTATCTGTAGCTGTGTAAGCAGTTCCATCACTTTTTTTCAACACTCTTTCGAGAAGGACGTACGCCTCTGATGGTACTGTATATATAGACTGATAATCAAGCTCGAATGTAACAACGCTTGAAGAATTTCAATCAAGATTCGATGGTAGATGCTCGAAAAAATCAACTTTTTCAATTCATATGTCATACTCTGGAATTTCTGCAACTCTTAATCTGTCTGTGTTAATCATTTTTTTATATAAAAAAAAAAAAAATTTTAACTGTTTTTTGTTTATGCAATCAAAAGTCCATTTCCCATTCTTACAAGATCTTGAATTAGAACTGCATTCTTTTTTGTCATTTTATTTTTGCGAATGGACGACCCAAACAACTTTTTATAGAAATCGTCCATTGGATTCTCAGCACCAATGTTATTTAAAAAATCAGCTGGCTTCACTGCTCCATGCGCAATGTTATTTATAAAATCAGTTGGCTTCACTGTTCCAGTCACAGAATACACTTTCTCAATCGCTTTCTTGCCTTTGTCAATGGCGACGTCTTTTGCGGTGGATATGGCGGAAGAGGCCAAATTTTTACCTGCAGATTTAGCTGCCATGATCGCTTCTCTTCCAAGTTCGCTTTTGCCGCCTTTTTAAGTAGAGAAAGAGACAACATTGATGTGTTTGAAGCTGCTGCCCTTCTCAAAAAACTCTTAATCGTGTCCACAATACCGACGACGACGACGACGACGACGACGACGTGCTTTTTTACGTATCTTTTTTTGTTAATGATAAGAATTTTTTTAAATGAGCAAATATTTTTTTTAAAATCCTTTTTGGATTCCTGGATTGCCTTCTATTACATATCAATGTATCTTTGAATTTAATTGTATTGCTCTTTGTTAATCTCTCCTTGTCTCAACAACTCATCATATATGGCAACAGCTTCGTTTCTTGAAGCAACATTTCCAGCATGCCATGCAGCCACGCTCAAGTTGAGCCTTTCCACAAGAGCGTACGGGTTGCTTGGAAGTATGATTACTCCAGATCCTTTTCTACCTTGAGTGTTAATTTTTGTCCTCTTCCAAATGGGAGCAATGATGGTGGTATATTTTTCACTCCTAGAGGCTTTTGGTTTGTTTTGATTTGTTTCAGATTCAATCGCTCTAGTGCTGATAAGTATTTTTTTGTAATTATTATTTTATTATCCTCATGCGTGTACCTGCATTTGTCAGGCATAGATCTGGTAACAAGCTCCCAAAGACCTTTTGTTCCGGAATATCTGTCTTCGCCAATAAAAGTGTCATTGTCATCGACGGTCATTTCATCTTTACCAATACACATTTTGCCACCTTTTGCGTGCACTCCAAATATTCTGTCTGAAATAATTCGTTTGGAAGCGTAATTGGAAAAGTAATAAAACGCAATATCACCAACATTCATTTTTCCACTTTTAATCTCCTTTACAGGATAAAAATTGTGCTGCAAAAACAACGGGCTGCTTTTAATAACTTTATCTACAATGCTCTTCAGCTCGTTTTTCACCTTTTCATTGCTTTCAATAAGAGGCTTGTAAAACTTGTTCACATCAGTCTGAAAATAAGCATTTGAAATTTCTCTGAAGAGGCTTTCCTGATAAATCTTTTCTCTGTTTTCAATAATATTTCTCACAATCTCGTCCCTCTTGTTCGGGTCTTGTATTGTAAAAAAAGACATTTTTCTAATACAACAAAAAAAAACTTAAACAAAAACTCGAACGAGATTGCATTTAAGTTTTTAAAGATCCGTGGAAAATCATGATCCTTTTTTAAACATGTCGTTAAATACTTTTATCGCTTCATTCCTTCCCTCGTTTATCAAAGACTCATTTGTGACTTCGTCAATGCTGCTTTTGGTTTTTGTTCCTATTTCGTTCATCATGGACTTAAACCTTTGAAGCTCACTCAAAATCAATTCATACTCTAAATCGCTCACAACGCCGTCCATCAAACATTTTGAAATGGGGTTGCCCATGGTGTTCAATTTAGACTCTGCAAGAACTTTCACTTTCTCGTGCTTTTCGGCTTTTAACGACAGTTTGTTATTGAGTTGTCCTCCGACAATGGATAAAAAACCAACGCCTAAAGCAACACTCCCACACACAATCGCAACAGGAGCGGCAGCAACGGTTGTCAAAAATCCAATTGTAACAGCCCCAAGAGCAAGTCATAATGCTTGCATCGAATCATCGGTATAAGATATGACTCTTACAGCTCGATGGTACTTTTTGCTGAGCGTCATCCTTTTCTCCTTTTCCGATTCAATCTCTTTTTGGATCTCGCTTATTTTTTAAAGAGGGTAATGATGTCCTTCATCCGATGGAGCTATTGGAAGAACTGGGTAAAGTTTACTGTTTATTTCCATTTTTTTTTTTTTTGTTAAGTAATGATTTATTTTAATACGAATCGATGTGATTAATTTTAAAGAGTTTTTCACCTTTTTCAATGTGAACATCGTGATTGCTGTTGTTGCTCACATCCATAATGACGTCATCCACAGACTCTGAAAGAATAACTTCGTTTTTGTGATTTAATTGATCGCTAATTTTATTTATCAAAGTAACAATGGCGACCCCTTTGTCCAATTTCAACCCCACTGATAATGATATTGCAGTATGTGAAATGGCGCCAAATTTTATATCTTTCTGAGCAAAAATCTCATGCTGACCGTTTATGTTGTAATAGGTGTGGTGATCCATTTTTTTTTAACCACAATAATGTTGCTCGGTCTTCTTCGTTCCAAATCTTTAATTCTTTCCTCCAAATGGCTCAAATGTAAATCCAAACTGTGGACTTCTGCTTAGGCGCTATTTTTAAACAACTTGTGAGGAGCATGTATTTTATAATGCATTTTATAATGAAAAGAAAAATTATTTAATTCATTATAAAACTAAATTTAAAAGGGGGATGCTTGAGAATGGAGAGTTTGGTCCCAACAGCAAACCAGACCCAATAGGTTCATACCCTCTTCCACTCTTTACATAAACCCCATATCTCACTGAACTCCCTTTTACCCACGGTGTTAAAAACAATCTGTCCCCTCTCAGAGTTTTCATCTTCATTCCGTTGCCATTTTTTTGACGTACACAACACTTCCTCTTGCAATTTTATCCACCATTGCAGATCCTGCAGATGACCCTACCCCAGCCAAGAGACCCGTTGCCAATGCAGGGACTACTCTTCTCGCAAGGGTGCTGCCAAGCATTCCCAACAAAGGAAGTAACGCACCGATAAATCCTCCTTTCACTTTTGAGTTGAATTCCACCTGAGTTTTACTCATTTTAATGGTCACTCCAATTCCTCGTTGGAGAGCGTCTACTATTTTTTCATGTTGTGTCTCCGTATCGAACAAAACGTCTCTTCCATTAAAATCATCTTTTGAAAGCCTTATACTTACAAGCTTGCCCTCCATCATCGACTTTTTTTATTTTGTCAGTCTGCCCTTGTGAAACATTTACTTTTACACTGAAATATTTGCTCATTTTTATACGCGTTTGAAAAATTTATTTCACTTCTCGAATGTGATATCTAATCGTAATATCCTCACCCCGAAAATCAATCAAATTTCCATTTTGTTCAATAATACGAGTGATCTTCGTTGAAATCTCACTCAATTTTACAGGAAGATAAACCAAATGAGTCGGCCTTTAAATTATTTTAAAACCAGGACCCACATTTGGATAAAAGGAGTAAATGCAATTCAATTAAGATCCATTAATATAAGCCGATCCAATTACGTTGTTGACGATTCTGATCTTATTGACGCTTGAAATTCTGACGATATCGTCAGACTCACACTCTGAATTGGAATCCAACTTCCTTCTTGTAAATCCCAAAACTGAAGCGATGCTGTTAATTACGATCAAATCCATCAAATAATTTATACCCAGTTTAATGGTTGATTTTAAAGTATTAGAATTAGATCCAATTTTAATGTTGTCCGGAGAGTAACTAATTTTATTTGCTGCAACATAACTCTCACTATGAGAGGCGTAATTTTTTATCGTGCTTGAAATAGACTTTTGCAAATAATTTTTGATATCGATGTCGTAACTTCCCTCTGGAATGACAATGTTTTCCCAATTTGCTCCATTGTTCATGATGTATCCGAAAGAATTGTTTTTTCTGGTGATATTTGGAAAGCTGTTTGTCTCAAAACCGAGAAAAGCCATCTCGATTATAATCCCTGACATTTTTTATTACGCACCAATGTTTTATAAATTATGGTTTCACTTCTCTGACGTGAAATCTCACGAGCATGGAAAATAAAAAGTTTCAAATCCGTTCCGATATTTTCCATGATCCTTTTATGAAGACAAAGCAATCACCGCAAATCCATGAGGCTCAGATCAACAATGCCTGCAAAACTTTTTAAACTCTTCTTTTTTCATGTCGCTCGAAACATGATTTCGATAAATATGATCCACGTTCTTTGAGTCCTGCGGAAACAAACAAATAAAATTTGCATTTTCTCTGATCGTTTATCTTGGAAGTATAAAATAATTTTGCGCCAAATAGAAACAATCCACGTTGGAATGTCTTCCTATGATGTAATATTTCTCACACTTATTTTGCTTCGTTGATTGCAAATCGTCAAATATCATCAAATTGTTTTTACCCGCATCAAGATCTTGAGTATCCGGCACGTCATCCGCTGTTTCATAAAACTGACACTCCATGTACGTTTTACCACACCATTTTTTCGAAACGTTCTCATCAGAAAGCGTTTATTTTTAAGTAAGCTTTAAGCATCGCGTCATGTTAGATATCGATTGGATAAATAACTACTGTAAATATTTCCTGTTCGTCCTGCCATTGTTAAGGGATAATAAAAGATTGGCCTGTTATCTTTGTAATATTTTGTAACAATCTTGTTTTTGCAATACGTTTAGTTTTTGGTAGCACTGATGAGTCCTCTTCTAAAACCTTAGCATAACTTTTTAAGATATTTCATTATCAGTAATTACGATATTTCTCTATCAGTGATTACGTTATTTGCGTTGTAGAAATTCTTGATGTCATCATCATCACAATGACCATCCATATCTGGAAAGTCTTCTTCTTAAAAATAGAGGCAGTTCAACAAATAACTTATTAGAACGTCCGATGTACGTACGTTAATTAATTTAAACTATTTATGTCACTTTTCCATGGCATTGAAAAATTCTAAGTTAGAAGGTATGAAAAAAAAAGTTTTGTAACGCTATTTTGTTTTTGGGAAAGCCCAGTTTACTGGAAACCGGGCAATTTATTTTTTTAGCACATCTGCATTTTCTCATCGTATAAATATTTTTAGTTAAATTTTATAACGTTTTGAAACTTCAAACGCTGTTAAAGATATTATGGCCAAATATCAAATAATTACACTGATCAGCAAGCTTTTTTTTATCGAAGATTTTTTTATGTGGACTAGTTAGAGTTTTAATGCTGATTTCAGATCTGTTTTTTATTTTTCTTTAACACGTCTAGTATTTTGGATAAAGTATGTATTGTATTGTTTAGTGATTTTGTTACAATTTAAATAGAATTACTACTCATTTCAGATTTTTTTGCTGGCTATAAATTTAATTCTAAATATGCCTAGGACACGAAAAAATCATCCAGTCACATTTTGTTATAAGTGCGGATCATTAACAGCAATGGTACAACGACGTAAATTTACAAACGACAGAATGAAAATCTACAAATTGTATTTTGGATGTCCATTAGGTGATCAGGAATAATAATTGGCTCCGCACATTATTTGTACTTCGTTTTCTAGTAGTTTACGCAATTGGCTTCATCAGGGAAAAACTTCACTTCCATTTGCTATACCCATGATATGGGTGAAATCCTAGGATCACCTTAATGGCTACTACTTTGGTAGGATTCATGCCACTTAATTTTCGATCAAAAAAAAGCACAAAATTGTGTATCCAAACTTGGCATCAACTAATGGAAAAATGCTACCAAGGCTTTTGAATGAAATCATGATGGCTGACTGCGATTGAATGTTATATCGCAATGAACCAGATAAATTCCACGAAAGAAATTGCATTCACACAGATTTGAATATTTCATTTCAGTTTTTTTTTTTTATTCAATATACACGCGCCTATTAGCATATAGCATAGGAATCAGCATAAAACACTGATTTAGAAAAATGTGATTTAGTTTATGATGAGATGAAAATATCAGTAAGCAATGTGTTTTTAACTTTCAGATTAGCAACTTTATCTATATAGTTTTTAAATAAGCCCAACGTCCTATTGCTAAGATAACCTGACAACTGTTAAGCACTAAGTTTAAAAAAGGTCCCGGTATATGAATTCACAATCTTACATGACTCTTTACAGAATTGCTTCTATCTACAGCAACACTTAATCCTAATGGATAGAAAAGTTGAACAAAATTTTCCGTTGTAAACTATCTTTTCTGAGATAGCCTTTGAGATTGCAGAACGATGGTCTTGCTCTAACAACGAGCTTTACTTGTAGATAGTTAAATCTTAAATAGTGTTAGTAGTGTTATTAGAAAAAAAGTATTTGAACATTTTTTCTTTCATTGTTCTGTCCCAGCGTTCGACGACGCAACTTTTTTCTTGATTTTCAGTGGAGTATAATTACACGCCCAGCGCTTTCACATGCTTGTTGTAAAATTCTTTTCCTTAATCCACCCACATTAGGGTGGTTTTTTTTTATATGGAAAAAAATTTTTTTTTTAATTTTAAATCGCACAACCTCTTATTTGGTGAGGTCTGATATAAAAAGTATATAGTTAAAATTTTTTTGCAAACTGAAAATGGGAAGTGGTCCCCCTAACCCTATTTTGGAACCCTAAATATACCAAAATTTGTCTAATACCTTAATCTTGTAATTCTATTTTTATTTCATACAAAATACTGCTATAAATTGATCTAAAAAAAATAATATAAAGTATTAGAATGTTACAACATAGATAGTTCACAGAAGACTGGAAAGTACAAACAAATTTAGATTTACCCCCTCAGCATTATTTACCAAAAATCGCTCCTAAATGCATATTTTGATTTCGTTATTGAAAAATGTAGGGAAAATGGGGGTGTATCATATATATATATATATATATATATATATATATATATATATATATATATATATATATATATATATATATATATATATATATATATTCTTTCTATTATAGTAAAAAAAGTATAAAAATATAACTTAAGAAGATGGCTGCTTCAGAGAAAGCAACACGCTCAACTACAAATGTTTGGCTAGTTGGACATATTATCTCAACAATAGATGGGCCGAGTCAGTTGCCAACAAGTGGTGTTGCCCTACGTAGAGTTTTTTTATGAAATGATAATCAAAAAGTCAACTCTTTCAATATCCTGGAACACAGTTGCAGATGAAGTTATGATTTTCTGGTTTAAAGCTAATGTTCCAACTATAGCAAAGCCTCATGTAGTTGCTAAACTAAAGAGTATTCACAAGCAACATGCCCAAGTGTCTAAGCACAGAAGTAGAAAATCAGCTACTCAACATAGCTATCAAGAAAAATTCACTACCAAGATGAATACACATTTTGATATTGCCCATGGTGAATGGGATTGTCTCATCAAGATAAATGAAGATAAACAATTTCTGATAGACCAGAGAGGTCCCCGAAAGATGTTAATGACATCGGAAGACTTAATGTATAAGAAAGCAGTTGTAAAATACAGAAAACGCAAGCTTGAAGGAAAAAGGCGCTTTGAACAACATAAAGAAAGTAAGATTATATCTACAGATACATTAATGGATTACAATTCAGATTACTCTTTGGATGAAAATTCTGACTGCGATATGTCAGTTCAAACACAAAAAGCTTTTAATTGTCCAAATTATTCAAAACATTCTACTACGGGCACTAGTCATCTCTCGATTACAATATCCAAACGTTGTATTCTTGACAATCAACTCTTTCATGCAGCATTAGACCGAACAAAAATAACACCACGACAAGCAATGATGGTTGTCACACCAGCCCTAGCTGCAATCGGTATTGATGTAAATAAACTAACATTTTCACATTCCACTCTAATGGAAGCTCGAACTACATCCCGTGAATCTCTTGCAATAGCAGTAAGAAAAAATTTTCAACCCTTGGTTCCACTAGTTGCTCATTTTGATGGTAAAATGTTGTCGAATGTTGTTAGAACCAGACGTGAATGTCTGCCAATTGTTGCATCTGGCTTGGATATTGAGAAATTATTAGGGATCCCTGAGATACCTGCTGGTACTGGCCCTCTAATGGGACAAAAGGTAGTTGAGTTCATTCATGAATGGCCTGGCGTTGAGGAGCATCTTGCAGGTCTTTGCTTTGACACAACTGGAAGTAATACAGGAAGTCATAATGAATCGAAGTCAATGAATCGAAGAGTTTTGTTTTTAGCCTGTCGACATCACATTCTTGAAATCTGTGCAAATGCAGTGTTTGATGCGTTTTTTGTTTCAAAAGGACCAAACATTGAACTTTTTGGTAGAGTGAAGTCCCAGTGGGAGCTAATAGAAAAATCAAAGTTTGAACCACTTGAAAGTGATAAAAGCGGAGCTGGATGCCTTACAATGTTTGAAAAAGAGTGGCTTGCATCTCGAAAATCCAATGTGGTGGAAAATTTGAAAAAATACTTAAAAGAAACGCAACCACGTGATGATTATAAAGAATTCGGAAGACTAGCTCTTCTCCTTTTGGGAGAAAATAATGATACAACAACTATTTGCATTCCTGGGGCTTACCATCGTGCAAGATGGATGGCTAAAGGTATATACTGTTTAAAAATTTTTGGTTTTCGTCATCAGTTGAATATCACAGAGAAAGAAATTGGGATTTTAAGAAGAATATGTCTCTTCATAACCACAATATATGCATGTTTCTGGTTTTCAGCACCTCTCACAACAGAAGCACCAATAAATGATCTCCTTCTTTTAAAAGTAATTGAGAACTATTGTCAAGTTGACAGCAAAGTTGCAAATGTTGCCAAAAATAAAATTAAACTTCAGTTATGGTATTTAATTGAAGATCTAGCTGCTCTCCCATTATTCAGTGATAAAATTTCTGTTGAAGAGAAAATGGATATTGTAAATGCCTTACAAAAAGAACAATTACCAGGTGACAATAGAAGACTTGCTCCAAACAAGATTTATACATACTCTAAACTTTCTATAGCTAACTTTGTTACACGACGCTCAATGAACTTGTTTGACTCTCTCAATCTACCAAAAGAATTCTTGACATCGTCTCTTAAAACTTGGGCTAATCGTGATGACTACAAGTCTGCTTGTAAGATAGTTCGTGCCATGAAAGTGGTTAATGACTGTGCAGAAAGGGCAGTTAAATTACCCACTGACTTTAATGAAGTTTTGACAAAAAATGACGTCAGCTTCTCTACCAAGTAGTTGAGTATCATAGAAAACTTTTTTCAACTGAAGCTACAAAGAAACAGTTAAGCCATAATCATTCCAAATAACAACAATTTAATCTTGTTTTTCTGTTATATTTTTATTTAGTTATATGTCAAGGTTTGATTAAATTATGTATGTTATTTCATCCAAATATTTTAAAATTTGTTATTTGTAATATGTTTTCTTAAACGCATAAGAAAAATTTTAATTCTTTTAAAAGTTTCATTCACAATATTTTTTGTTATTTTTAAATTTATAAATTTCAATTATGGCTGAGGTAGAAATGGCTGGTAGAGGGACACCATTCTGGGCATATGGGCCACTGGTACTCACAATTAAAAAAACTGAAGAAATGTTAAAAAAAGGACCTTTTTTAAGTACTTATAACAGCTTTTTGCATCTTTATCCCCTTCCCCTTGCCCCAAGTTACCCCCACCATATACATTCATACAGTTGTCGTCACCCTAAAAGTAAAACTGGTGCACGTAACACTGGCAATAGTTTGTTTTAAAACATTTCAGAAATTTATCATTTTCGAAAAAAACGGGTCTCAAAAGGGCTTAAGAAACAGGTCCGGGTCCTGGCGCCCTGAGGGTGCGGTGTGGGAATAGGTCACTGCTATATAAATTTGTTTTATTGTTATCACCTTAATAAGTAAAACTGATGCATATAACAGTGGCACAAGCTGATTTTAATAGATTTCTGAAACATATTGTTTTAGACAAAAACGGGTCTCAAAAGGGCTTAAAAAACAGGTCCGGGACCTATCATTTCTAGGGTGGAGTCTGGGAATAGGTCATTGCTATATACATTCTTATAATTTTTATAACCCTAATAAGTAAAACTGATGCATGTAACACTGACACTAACTGATCTTAATACATTTTAGAAATATGTCATTTTAGACGAAAACGGGGTTCTGAAGGGGTTACAAAGCAGGTGTGGGGGACCACTTCCCATCATCAGTTTGCAAAAAAAAATTATCTGTGAACTTTTTTTATTTAACCTCCCAAAATAAGACGGTGTGCAACATCAAATTCAAAAAAAAAAAAAAAAACCACCCTAACCCACATTTTAGTGCACCTTCTTTCGTCGAAGATTTTACTTAAAGCGTCAGCCACATCAAGACCCGTTTTACTTTTTAAGGGTGCAATCCATCTGTACTTTGAAAATACATCAATAACCATGAGCAAGTATTTTCTTCCGTTGTTGAAATTTGAAAACGATTGCATGACGACTAAATCAGCAGCCCATATTTCATCGATGTCGTTTACAATCAATTTTCTTTTATGTGGTACTGTGTCAAATGCCCTGGCAAAATCCAAAAAAATAACATCAATACCTATTGGTTAGGTATTGATGTTATTTTTTTGGATTATTACCATTCTCTAAGGAGGTTGAAATAAAATCAAGTGTTTCAGTAGATTCGTTAAGCATGATTTATTTTTAACAAAATCGTGCTTTTGCTTGCTTATTAGTTTGAACTTATATAGAAAAGTTTCAAGTTTACATCTGATTATATTTTCCATTATTTTACATGAAGTTGAGGTGAGTGATACCGGTCGGTGGTTTCCAGCTAAGGTTTTTTCGCCTTTTTTGTACAGAGGAGTGATATTTGCTGATAAATTGCACAAGCAGTTTGCTGGTTTTAAACGATTCTTTAAAAATATACGTAAGTGGAATGGCAAAGGCTGATGCACAATTCTCTAAAATAGCTGAATGTAAATTATAAACTTGATTTATTATCTTTTAAGTTTTTTAATCTTAGATAGACATCTTCATATGTAAAATCTTCAATTGTCATAATGAATGTTTCAGTAGTTCTTAAATCAAAAAAAGGCAGTGGACCTTCATCTTCTTTCACAAATGCAGCTTGAAAATTTTTGTTTAAGATATCAGCAATATCTTTTGAATTTTGATTGGTTTTACCATTTGCTCCCTTTAACGCTTTTATAGTATCTTTGACTGCGAGTTGATTGTTCATGTAGCTGTAGAGAAGCTTTGGATTCTTGATGGCTCTTTTTACCAGATTAAGCTCAAAGTTTTGTTTCACTTTTTTAATCTCACCTGCTACATTTTTGCAGTTTTTATATCTTAAATTTTGTTTGCTTCTAATAAAAAACTTTAACTTAGCATTAACCCATGCTGGTCTAGTTTTTAAAGAGTTTAATGCCTTTTTAATTGGAGTGAAATGATTACATGCCACCTCAGTATAAAAAATTAGTTCATCAAACAATTCTTGTACAGTTTTGTTACTGAAGTATTGTATCCAGTCAATATTTGAAATTAGGTCAGATATTCGTTCAAAATTGGATATAGCAAACATAAATCTTTGCTTACTTTTATTGCCACGGGTTGTTTTATCAGACAAGATGAAATTGAAACAAATTATTAGAGGGCCACTAGTTATGTTTCCCGTAACAAATTTTGAATATATTTCGTTAACACTTGCTAATTGAGTTGTAAAGATTAAATCTAAGGTATTCCCAAGCTGTTCATCTGACAGCTGGAAAGTTGGTATGTTAATATGCTGATAAAGAAAATTATCATTTAAAATATCTGTAAATTTATACTCAATTTTATTCTCATTTGAAATTGCATCAACACAGCCATTTGACCTGTTAATTGATGGGAAATTGAAGTCGGTCATGATAAGTAACTCTTTGAACTTATTTTTTCTATATATTTGCGTGCTAGGCCAAAAACACATCAAACTCTGCCATAACCAAAAAGTCATTTGGCCTGTAGATGCATCCAAGTAAATACTTGTCATTATCAAAATAAACAACTGCCCATACTTGTTCTAGTTTACAGGGATTTAGAACAGCATCATTTAGTTCATAGGAGACTAATGAGTTGTCTATATATAAACAAACACCACCGCCTTTTCGTCCTTCTGATCTGTCTTTTTTATGCAGATGGTAACCTTCAATTTTTACAACTGAATCACTTTTAGACTATGTCTCAGCCATAGAAATTACATTTGGTTTGTATTGTTCATTTACCACTTTGAACTCATTTAGCTTGTTATCGAGAGAGGTAGCATTTAGGTATAAACATGGCAGCTTTTTAATTTCATTGCAATCTGACGCTGAATTATGTATAAAATTGTTGATCTGGTTTTGGATGCCATACCAAAGGGGTCATTGTCTTGTCTTGCTTTATTCATTTTATTTCTTTCAGTTCTATGGTTAAAGTCTTGGAGTCTCTGAGCCTCAGTCAAATCTGGACTAATATAAATATCTTTATGTGCGACATTACTTCTCAACTTTTTAGCTGATGCTAATATTGTGTCGCGAAGAATATCCTCAGCTAATTCAACAAGAACTGGACTTTTTTTTTTTTTTGCGAAATTCGAAGTTTACGCGGTAGAAATAGGAAAAACGTAGTAAAATGCCCCTTAAAAGATTTTTAACTTTTTAAGGGGTATTTGTCACTCGCCTATAATACTAAAAGGCTGAAGGTCAACCTTGGTGTATGTTTATCCTGATATTTTAATTTTTTCACTTTTCATTACCCCAAGCATAGGCTACATCTTAACCTTTGACTCTAACAAATTAGGAGATAATAACTTACTTGAGCTTAGGAAATAAAAATCTATAGATAAACATAAGTTAGTAAAATATTTTCTTTCTAAAACAATATTACAGTTAAAGATTGTCTTTTAAACTGCATAAAAATTATGTTTACTGGCCCTGCCATCAGTCTGATCCACCATGTGCTTTACATAACCTTGCATATATCAGCCTTTGTCAACTTCCAAAAGTTTTCGAAACTATTTTCTAAAAAATCAACAATGGAGAAGCTGGATGAAAGAATGAAATTTAGCAAAACGTTATTGTGAGATTTAACACAATTATTTAAAGTGATCAATTATTGGTAAAAGAAAAGAAAGATTCATAGTATTTAATACTTTTATTTCTTACTTTTGCAATGAAACATTCTGCTTAATTCTATGATCTCATTCCCATATATAGCATGTTGAAAAGTGCTTAATATTTATTTTTCATTACCAAGTAAAACTTCAAGGTTGGCTAAAGAAAAATAATTAATAAAAAAACATTTGGAGTTAGCAACTTTTCCTTGAACTTTCAAAATATGCCTTGTTTTTTATTATTATTAAATTTGCTGAAAAATCAAAATTTCACAAAACTCGTAGTACTAATTGGAAAATGAACAACGTGAAACAAATCGCACAACATAAATAAAATCACTCAACTTAGATGTATGTATGAATGCATGAATGTAGCATGCATGCATGCATGCATGTATGTATGTATGTATGTATGTATGTATGTATGTATGTATGTATGTATGTATGTATGTATGTATGTATGTATGTATGTATGTATGTATGTATGTATGTATGTATGTATGTATGTATGTATGTATGTATGTATGTATGTATGTATGTATGTATGTATGTATGTATGTATGTATGTATGTATGTATGTATGTATGTATGTATGTATGTATGTATGTATGTATGTATGTATGTATGTATGTATGTATGTATGTATGTATGTATGTATGTATGTATGTATGTATGTATGTATGTATGTATGTATGTATGTATTAGGGTGTTTCTTATTTTTGAAGATTCGATTTTTGCATGGGCCATCCTGCCATTTGGTTCATTATGATAAAAAAGTAATACCCTTTTTTTTTTTTTTTTTAGAATATTTTTTAGGGGTCCCTACCGACCCTAACAGTATTGCGCAAATTTACCCTAAAAACGCTTATGTTGCGTAAGATGTTATGCAACAAAAGTGGTTAGTGCTTAGTGTACAAATCTCTTTTAATTAGTAAATTTTTTACTTTTAGTGTGCAGAATTGTGTCTATAATGCTTAATTGTTCCTTTTGCAGGTTAAACTAGTGTAACTACTATACAATGATGACTTCATCAACCAGTGCAACGATAGCTAACAGAAAGTAAACGGAGATATGGTATATTGGAAAGATGTCCTCTTCTTTAGATAGTGTAATGCTTCCATCAAAAAGGGAAGTGTTGGCCCTTTTCTTCCATTACAAGCAGATTGCCAAGTAAAGCATTAGGGAAGCATTACATTTCACAGCAAATGATGTTTTTGAAGTTTGGTCAAAGGCCCGAATACCAGTGCAATTAAAGAAGCACGTTGTCCCTAAAATCGAAAACATTTACAAGGAATGGGAAAAGTTGAAGAAAAATAAAGAGAATAAAGCTAAGCGTTCAGATTATTTGAAACAAAAGGAAGACCAATGGAATGAAGAGTTAGAAGAACTATTCGATATTGCCCATGCCAACGCATTGGAAATGATCACCATTCAGGAGGATAAGGACTTCCTATTATGCCAAAGAGAGAAAATTCGGAGAGGCAAAATGGGTCCAGTCGATAAGAAATTGGCAAAGGAAGAAGAAGTATCAAGAAAAAGACAAAAAGAAATGAACCGAAAAAGGGACCGAGTGGAGATGGCAAGAAAATCTCGAGAAGAAACAGTTGTTCTTTCATCATCATCTGAAGGTGAAGATAACCATAAAGGAGATAGCATAACTCAAGAAGATGCCTTGCCTGGTAACCAAGATAACCCTGAGCCATCAACTTCAGGTACACCAGCTCCAAAGCGTCCTAGACGTAGCAGGAAAAATATACTGAATGAGAAGTTGGCAGCTAATTTAGATGTGGCTAAATTTAGTGATCGTGGGGTGGCACTTGTCTTAACACCGCCATTACAACTTCTTGGTCATGATCCAACAGAATACAATGCTAATCCAGCTTCCATTCGAAGGGAACGAATAAAACACCGCAAGAAGATGGCAGAAGGTTTAAGGAAGGAATTCAAACCAGAAGTTCCTTTATGTATTCATTGGGATGGAAAGTTACTCGCTGACATCACCGGTAAAGAAACTGTTGACCGACTTCCAATTCTAGTATCTGGAGTAGGAGTGCAGCAGCTTCTTAGTGTCCCAAAGCTACAATCAGGAACAAGTGAAAATGCGGCATCTGCAGTGCATGACGTATCTGTGGCATGGGGAATTAACGATCAAGTAAAGTGCATGTGCTTTGATACTACTGCAGCCAATACTGGGCCAAGAAATGGGGCTTGCGTACTTCTAGAGCAGAAATTTGGAAAACATATTTTGTGGTTGGCATGTCGTCACCACATTCTGGAAATTATTTTGGAAGCAGTAGTTTTGCTGTGTCTCGTCCCTTCAAGTGGACCTGACATACCACTCTTTAAAAGATTTCAGAAAAGTTGGGTCTTATTTGATTCTACAATGTACCACACATCTTATGATTTTTTCCTATGTTAATGACTAAGAGCGCATAGTAAAATATGCCTTAAATTTCAATGACTGGTAGCGCCCAGTAAAAATGTTTTTTTCCCCTTGAAATTTTTACACATTTTCTTGCCAAAATGAACCATTTCAGTGGGTCGCCCACTGAAAAACAAAAAAAAAATTTTTAACCCCAAATAAGAAACACCCTAGTATGTATATTAGGGAAATGACAATTTTGCAACCCTATATCCCCATACTAAATTTAGTGGAGATTTTGTGCAAAAATCAGAAAAATAACAAGCATTTTTACTATATGTCAAAAAAGTTCACCCCCCAATTAAAAAATATTTGTAAATTTTTTTTAAAAAATGTAGTTTTGCAACACATCTTCCACTACTTTATAGAAACCAATAAACATGTATAATTAAAATTTGTCTACTGTGTATTTGACAATAAGTATTTAATATTTAGTTTTTCTATGCTATGGCATAATGGCATTAAGTCTTGCATCACTTTCACAGCACGTTCTGCACATTTATTTGAACGTTGTGTTGGTATTGGTGTTGGCTCAGTGGACCAAAACCTTTTCAATGATTTCAATGCTTTAGGATGCTCATTGCATGCTTCTAATAGATTAACAAAGTCTGCAGGATTGAAGTAGTGACCCCCAAACCATATATCAACCCATGAACCACAGATGAAGTCACATGCTGCTTGAGCTGATTCTGATTCTTGGTATTCTGGTACTAAAATGTAAGCAAGTAGAATAAAAATGGCTCTCGAATTCCACCTTGCATTGCTATTAAGTGATTCAGGATATCCATGTCATCTCTCCAGCGAGTTCGCTTCACTTTTGTCAAAGGATTTCCAATATTACTAAACAATAGCTTCAAGTTCTCGTAATCTTGCTGCAACCTTGTCACAAAAGGGTAATGGAGATATGGTGACATTGTCGATCCTTCAAAAAGATCATTCATGACATGTTTCAAAAGAGTATCTAGAATATGGTGTTGGCATCCAATAAAAACAGGCTTTTCTAGTCCAATGGTTTTAAAATGTTTCTGTAACCGTGTAACTACACAATCCTGTATTTGTAGATGTTGTGTCAGATACAATCATTTTTATGGCTGGCCACAGCTCATACTCATCTAGCACATGCTTTATCCCATTATATATTGTTTCACTTTTTCCATTCATCATTTCCAGAACAGCAAGCCTAACCTCTCTATTTTCATTTTTCAAAACAACTACTTGATGTTCCATTTTCTTTATTTGTTTTCCATCAAAGTGCAAAGACCACTTTTCATTTTTTAGGTTTTCCATATAATTTGCTTTCAACTTTTCTCCTTCTTTCATAACACCTTTGTAGATACCACTTTGCGTTGGAGTATGAATAGAAATACCACTTTCTGAAAGAGTTTTACAGACTTTATGTGCTTTTTTGGTACTAATCTTAGCAGAAATCACTAAATTTACTGCTGAATTTGTTTTTTGTTTTTTAGATGATGATGAAGGACCTTCAGCTTCAATATCACTGCTGGAACACTGCTCTTCACTTTCTGAAGGTTCTCCTTCACTAGCTGATTCAACAAAATCTTGTCCTTGACTGATGGACATTTGTTTCTTTATCAACACTAATTTTCTTGGATGAATACCTTCAGCATCTTTAATTGTGGTACAATATCCAGCTCTTCCATTTGTTGACTTTTGAAGACAATAAAATTCTTTATCTTCCTGACACAACCATTCACCTTTCTCATCGGTTATGTCAAACAATCGTGTAAAATTTTGAGTTCCGGGTTTTCGACTATCTTTGTCAAGTTTTTTCAATACATTTTCTATTTTTCTTTCTGCTGCCGATTTCCCTTGTTGAATAGGAATATTTAGCTTTCTCCATAGCAATTTAGTTTCTTCAGCCACAATTGCAATTCTCTCCTTTCTACTTTTCACATTTGATGACAAACTTTTAAATCGATCAATGATACGCTGTTCTGTTGGCATCTTATTCATTTCACTAATACTTTTAACAACAGTAGTACATTTTCTGGAAGTTTTAGCTTTTTCAAACCTTACTAAATTTGATTCCCAAACTTTCTTATTCTTGTTTGAAGCAACTCTATTTTTGGACATAATGTTCAAAACACAAGATAACAGTTTGACAAAGTTAAAGAAGACAATTCCGGTTATATACAAAAAACCAATTATAAAATGCTGAAGCACTTCCGCGCGGTCCAACAGGGTTCAAATCGAAAATTGCAGTTATTAAAAGTTTCAGTTATCTCGTAAAGAAATCTGTAGAATTTATGATGTTTGTGATCACAGTCGTATATTGAGTAAGATTGGGTTCTCTATTATATTTCTAATTTATAACTCACTAAAAAGATAGGAAAAATTATTTTCAGCTTGAGGGGTGATCTTTTTTGACAATTTACATTAAAAAAATATATTTTATGTTTATAAATATAATTTCTCCACTCATGGTTACATGGGGAATAAAAAATTCTTAAATTTTTTTTTTAGTCATACCCCTAATGTATATATGTATGTATGTATGTATGTATGTATGTATGTATGTATGTATGTATGTATGTATGTATGTATGTATGTATGTATGTATGTATGTATGTATGTATGTATGTATGTATGTATGTATGTATGTATGTATGTATGTATGTATGTATGTATGTATGTATGTATGTATGTATGTATGTATGTATGTATGTATGTATGTATGTATGTATGTATGTATGTATGTATGTATGTATGTATGTATGTATGTATGTATGTATGTATGTATGTATGTATGCATGAATGTATATGCAACATATACCAAGTATATTACACAGAAAATGAATCATAAAAATTAGAAAAGATCAAGTAAAACATTAAATTCATTTTCAAGTAAAAACCAAAAACAAAAAGATGAACATAGCAACAAGACAACTGGTTTAACATATTTCATGTAAAACTTTCAAACTAGAAAATGATTTTTGTTTTGCTTGAAACAACCATAAAATATATAAAAATCTAAAATTTTATAGGCCAGTTTAAATCTCTTAAACACAGGTCAACAAGCAATCCTAAAAGATTGGCTATATAAGATTATTTGCTCGTTATTGATATTTTTATTTACTAATCATTATATAATTTTTTTACAAACGGCAGAAGAGACTCATTTCCCAAAGTTATTACCTCTTTATTAGCTTTTCAACATTTGTTATTTAATCGCAACCTGTTATTGTCAAGTAAAAATGTAAATTTGATCACATGGTTTCACCCGACAAAAAAAAAATACCTTAAATACGCTTAGTGACTTCATTGCTCAAAGTGTCGTTAACGATGTTCGCTCCTTACAGTCATGTAAGGGGTAACGCCGAAAGTTTATAAAAAACGTCGGATTTTCTAATTTTACCACAACTCACAAGTTCTACAAGCGAATAATAACAATTATCAAAGTGTACTAGACTGAACATGACTGAAAAAGTTGTGCTTAGAGATCGTTTTGTTTATTTTTAAAGATATTCACCTTTTTCAGAAATGCTACCCATAAAAAGTTATGTTCAAAAGAAATGTTTAGTGGTGCAACCAAACACTTATAAAAGCCAGACATGCCTTAAATCACCCGAGTACTACAAGAGTTAAATATACTAGAGAAAAAGGAAACCACAGCTACAAACGATAAACTCTCCTCTTCCATTGAAAAACCTGATCTGCAAATGCGCTGCGACAGCCTAAGCATTTTTTATTCAATATATCTATAAGAGTTGAAACTATCATTCGTGAAACTGGTGGGATATATGAAGCTATATATAGAAACTATGATAACTTAAACAAAGAACCTAGCAAATACTTGAACATACTTCCTAAACCTGTAGTTTAGTTGCTTTTGAATTAAATTGTTTTGGAACAAGTAGATGCTAATCGAATATCATCTCTGGTAATTTGGCTAAAAGAGGTATTTAAGGTGCTTAAAAAATCCTATAAAAAGTTTTATGAACTAAAGCATGAACCAAGATTCTTTGTATTAACAGTGCTTCGAACTTAAAGCTTTGGCAACTTAGCTTTAATGAACAGCATGCTTTAAATACAGTTTCCTGAAAGTGCTGGGCGCTGCACAAAAG
Organism: Hydra viridissima; assembly: GCF_058129835.1. Lineage (NCBI taxonomy): Eukaryota > Metazoa > Cnidaria > Hydrozoa > Anthoathecata > Hydridae > Hydra > Hydra viridissima. The sequence continues at coordinate 3,060,587 of NW_028324314.1, forward strand.
GAGGTTGCTTACTAATGATTCCAGTATCTTTGTAGTCACAAGAATGATGTAATTCTTGTTCTTGTCACAGAAAGATTAAGCGCTCCTTAGTGCGAAAATAATAACACTCATGACAACCAAATAGCAGCGTTCGTTCTTGGAATATCAGATGTTGCAATAGTTAATGTGCCCGGAGAGTTGTCAAATGATATAAAGCATTTCTTAGAGGTACGTTTTTGCGCGCTTATGAAAATGAATACGTTAGATTTTCATCTGAATGTCGTGTTTGTTCATCAAAGCTGTGATCCTTCTGCGAAAGAAAATGCATTTCTGGTTAAAATATCCTAATGAAGCTTACGGAATAGGTTGTTCTAGCACAAGCTTGAATAATGCAGAAGAGATATCGACTTTTTCAAGAAATTGTCTTATCATATTTGGAAACATGTTTCCTTTGCTTGATTAAGACTGAGCAGTAAACGCCTCAGAGAAGAAATACCATAAGCCCTAAGGTTGGGAGAAACAAAAATATTCTTGGACAGATGTCCAGAGTAAACTAAAGACTCACGCAGATGATAAAGTTTCAATGTCCAAACGTTGCACATTCTTACTCAATATTACCTAAAACGTCAAAGTTATACAAGTTATTCCTAAAACTTTTATTTCCTTAATAACTTAGTTCTCTCATCAAATTATTGATTAAGTTAAGATTCTCATACAGGTATTTCTAGCCTGAATCTCTTAGTTCTAGCCTAGTGTCAATATTCGTTTCAATATTGACATTTTAAATTGGGTTAGTTACTGATCAGTGTGTTTCTAGCCTGAATCTTTGAAAAAGTTTGCGTAGCTTAGTGAAATATGAAAAATGAGTTCCTAAATCGTCTAAGGTTTGATGTGAGGGATGCGCCGCAATTCGAATTTAATGATAAGTTGTTTGTCAATACTCGTTTGTGTCGATATTCGTTTTGGACACTGACAATTCTAATTTGATAAAGATCATGCTCAGAGCATTTCTTAAATCATTTTATTAATAATTTCGAATTCTTAAATTTCTACCCTTATATCAATATTCCTTTTAATGTTCTAGCCTCTTAGATCTCGCCTAATGTCAATATATGCTTTTAAGAATTGACATTTCTAATTGCGTAATTCCAATCCAATTCTTCCGTGTCTAGCGTTGTCTCAATATAAGTTTTCAAGTTTCTAGCCTAGTGTCAATACTCGTTTACAAAATTGACATTTCTAATAGTATTAAGTTTCTGTTCGGATTAATTCTAGCCTAATTCCCTTAGCTCCTGCTGAGTATCAATGTTCGTTTAACTAATGTTACATAAAACATCTATGCTTGTATGCATATTGTAAACGCTAAAGTAACCGATCTAGAGAACAAAAATTTAATTGCTCGGAGAAAAAACTAAAATTCGAATTGCAGCGCAACCCACGCACCGAGCTTTAGACGATCTAGGAACTCATTTTTCACATTTCATTAAGCTGCGCAAACTTTTTCAGAAATACAGCTTAGAAATACATTGAGCAAGAACTAAATCCGATCAGAAAGGTCAATATTAAAATTGATATTGACACTTGGCTAGAACTAAGAGACTCAGGCTAGAAATAAACTGAGCAAAAACTTAATCCAATTTAAAATATGAATATTAAAACGAATATTGATACTTGGCTAGAACAAATAGAATCAGGCGAAAAATTCAAACTATTTAAATATTTCCTGTTAGTATTCTTCTCCATACCAAGTTTTTCAAATCAATCTAAGAGTAAATCAAATTTACGTACTTAATGTTAAAATACTGTTTATTTTTTATTTTTTTTGTGTACCATTTTAATATTAAGACTTATCTAATCGATTGAAAAAACAGAAAAAAAACTATGAAAATGGAGCTTGTTTTTGAAATCAGCGTTAAAAAATAAGTCTGCTTAAATATCTCATGCAACAGAAAAAAAACGTTTTTCTGTTATATGAGATATTTAAACAGGTATTCAAGCCAAATCTTTTGCAGAAGAGAAAGTGCCAAGATGTCAGTAATGTGGAGTTCAAAGTGGAGGAATATGAAAGTGAATTTAGGAAATTTTAAAACAATATGATCTATCAAATTTTAAATAGAAAAAAAAAATTTGATTCCGCTGATGAGAGGGAGATATTCAAGCAAATACAATGCAATTGTTATGGACAAACTCCAAAGTTGAACTGTACTATGATAAGTTTTGGTGATGACTTTGAAAAAAAAGCTTGAAACAGAATGGGTTAGTTTACAGAATATCTCAAATGGAAGTCTGCGTTTTTATCTAATTGTAAATTTACATTTGATAAAGTAATGTCATTCATATTTCAACGAAAGATATTTAATACGTGAAGTTGAGATAGGGACTTCATCAACAATTCATTTTATGCAAACTACTTTCACGATCGTTAAGAAGCGACTGGTTGTTATACGCGAGCGCAGTAGTAACTTAAAAGAATTCAAGTTTTAATAAGGGCTACGGTCCGTAGCAACGACTTTATTTAGTTTGTTGACTAATTATTTATATATGTTTTCATATTAACATTTTAAACTCTTTCTATTATTGAAATCATAATAAGCATATCTTAGTTGCACAAGAAAATGATTCAAATAAGATAAAAATTATATCAAAAAAGTTTAAAGTTGCGCTTTTCTAAGTATTGAATATGCTGATTTGTTTACACTTTTAAAAACACATGATCTAATTATCTAAGTGTAGAATTAACTTTTTTTTAAAAATTTAGATGAGTTTTTACAGTATTTAGCACTTTTAAAAGATCTCAGCACTCAATTTTTTCTTCATTTAAATACACATACAAACACACACACACATACACACACACACACACACACACACACACACACGCACACACACACACACACACACATATATGCTTATATGTATATAAATATGTATATGCATATATATATAAAAATATATATATACCCACATACATATATATTTTTTTTCTTTTACATTTTAATATTTTTTACCTTTTGAATTGGTTTTGATTGCTATTCGCTTCCTAAGACTCTGCTTAGGGAAACCAATAGCAAGAATTATTTAGTTTTTCAGGTTTTTTTTTTATTTTAATTACTTCTCTTCTCACTCCTTACTCTTACAGGATGATGATGATGATGATGGTGATGATGATGATGGTGATGATGATGATGATCATGATGATCATGATGATGATGATCATGATGATCATGATGATGATGATGATCATGATGATCATGATCATGATGATCATGATCATGATGATCATGATAATGATGATGATCATGATGATCATGATCATGATGATCATGATCATGATGATCATGATCATGATGATCATGATCATGATGATCATGATCATGATGATCATGATCATGATGATCATGATCATGATGATCATGATCATGATCATCATGATCATGATGATCATGATCATGATAATCATGATCATGATGATCATGATCATGATGATCATGATCATGATGATCATGATCATGATGATCATGATCATGATGATCATGATCATGATGATCATGATCATGATGATCATGATCATGATGATCATGATCATGATGATCATGATCATGATCATCATGATCATCATGATCATGATCATCATGATCATGATCATCATGATCATGATCATCATGATCATGATCATCATGATCATGATCATTATGATCTCATCATCATCATGATCATCATGATCATCATCATCATGATCATCATGATCATGATGATCATGATGATGGTGATGATGATGATGATGATACTGAAAAAGATGATTATGAAACTAAATTAGATGCAAATGAGGATATTGATAATAATAACGATGGGGCTGATTGTGGTATTAATAATGATTTATCAAGGCAGATCTAAATCACATTCTTTGATTGAATTAAACTTTTTATTACATATACATGCAACAGTCAACCTAATTAAAAGGGAATTTGGTTTAAATATTGGAAATCAAATCTTCAGGGAAAATTAGCTGTTTTTAATTTGGACATAATGTTTCAGAGAGTTGATTAACCTTTACATTTTCCACAAGAAAGAAAAAACAAAATAAGTTGTTCATATTTTTTTTAGAGTTGCTGATTGTTTTGGTGTTTTACCACATAAATTACTGACTAATCTGTAAATGAAGATTGATTTCTTTTTTAGTTTTTCAATATCTATTTCCGAGTCAAATGCTGTCACAATGCTTTTTTTAATGGTAGCAATCATGGAAAATGACCACACTTTTTTACCGATACCAGGGCGACCAATAAGCTTTTTATTTTGTTTTAGTGATTTAGTAACATTTAAACCTTTACTGAGTTTTTCTACCTCCTGACAACAATAGCAATCATCACAATGAGTTTTCCGGTTCATATTTAAAAGAGGTGTTGTTGATTTCATTCTTTTGATCACATTCTTTATGGTATCATAACGTTTTCGACAAATTTTAGATGGATGAACATTCTCTAAATCTGACAACATGACATGGTATACTTTTTCAATTTTATTTTGTTGGTTTGTTCCAATGGGATACTTTTTTTTTCCCAGACAAAAACTTTTGTTTTCGATTTTCATCTAAAAATAAAAAAACTATTTGGATAGTTCTTGTGAATAACCATCAAAAATTACCACTTGGTATCACACAGTGTTTATATTCATGAAATAAATTAAGCTAATAAATCAATTATAAATTGCATATAAAGTAAAAGATTTTATTTAAAAGTATTAAAAACATCTAATCAAATTTTTTACACATAAGGACAGTATTTATTTTACAAACGACATAAATAAAATGTTGTCAATTTAGGACAAAGGTATATGTAAATTTTGAACAACAAAAAAAAAACTAAGTGTTAAGATTGTTAATAAGTAATAAAAAGTTTAAAGATTCATACAGGTAAAAGTAGAAAAACTTTGAAGTTTTACCGCTCAAAAAAAAAAATAAAAAGACTTCCAAATTTCTAAACAAATTAATGAAAAAGTTTTTTTTAGGTAGATCATCTTCAATGATAAAATAATATTCCCTTTTCATTTTACTTCCAAATAAAACTAAGTTACCGAAACATTACTAACAGTCAAAAAACTGGCTATTAACGTAGACAATTTTAAAAAAAGCGATGAGTAATGAAAAATTAGTCGTTAAGCTAAAATTCCTTTCGGAACCAAGGTCCGCAGCGATTTTAAAAGTCCTAAAATTTTCATGATCCAAGTGCGCTTGCGCACAACAACCTGTCGCTTATTAACAGAGTTTGAACGACCATGCTTTGCAATGCTTGAGACGTTTAGGAGGCGTTATGGAAATGCAATTCCAAACGTATCTACTCTGTACCATGTCCTATAGTATTTGACAAAAGTAGTTGATATTTTGAAGTAGATACATTTAAAAGATAAATGTCATGAAAAGTTTAATTTGGCTGACACTTTCATCGCGGTATTCGCTAGTTACGCTGCACAAATTACAGTTGAAAACATTAGTTTGGCACAAGAGAATTGTTGGTGAATGTTGATTCTATGGAAAAGACTAAAAGAAAGTATCAACTAAAGAGCCGTTCTCATCAACTTTAAGAAAAAATAAAGGTATGACAAGAGCTGCTCGGTAAATTAGATCGGTAAGTCAAATAGCAGTAATAAAATAAGCAACAGTTTCAATTAAAAGCGTGCTGCATGAACTTGTTTTGAAGAGGATCACACAAAAGCTCCATGTGCATAGCTAGGAATTTCACAATGTTATAAATGTTATTGCAAAAAATCCAATGAGGGGAGAAGAAATGACCTTTCTTAAAACTAATTTCAATGACCCATTTATCTCTTTTGATGATAAAAGTTCTTAAGTAATTGAAAATAACGAAGAAGCAACCATCAGTACAAAACCAAATTTGAAGTTAAACGTAATTACTCAGAAACTAAAAGCAGAATGGCTAAACAAGTTTTAATCCAAGAGCAACAAAACACTTAAAGTGAATTTTTGCCAATATTCAGTAATAAAAGCATTAGGAAATGGAGTGGCAGATTTTGATAACATTTTTACTCCGAAATTGGAAAAAAGAATGGATGATGAAAAAGACCTGGTTGAAAAACTTGCGTCATTAATTGAATCTGCAGATGTCATTGACGCCAAATTTATAACTGAAGTAGAATTAAATTTGAATGAGCAACTCAAGGATGGTATTAAAAACCATTTGTTTCATTGTACAACTAAGAGCTCGTTTTGCGGAGCACCTTGCGATCAAACTCATACGGAAGAAAGTGGTGATCATTCGCCTAGATACCATCAATCTCAACGCTTTGGTTGTTGCATTAAAGTAGAAAGTATTCTTTTTATAATTGAACTTGATGTCGAACTTTTTATTTCTATCAGGAGGGTCAGAAATATTGATACGAAACTCGAATGGGTAAATTGCAACGATTATAAACTAGTTGGACTTACTAATCGAGCTAGAATATTGATGGAATAGCTAGTAATTTCTTTTTATATTGGAAATATATCACACATCACGTTATGCAAAACCTTGAGGAGTTTAATCCAGAAAAAATGTAAAAATGTAAAAAATGACGTAAATAATTGGAGCGGATATACCAAAGCTGAAGCAATAAATGAAATCAACAATTGCTTTTACTTACATGGAGCAAGCGTTCGAACTGTGAATGAGCGTCATGTTGTGTAAATCATTTTGAAAGTTATTGCTTTGTATCTTGTACTATCACGGTTACTTTTTAAAATAGAGCGTTATATTTCTGTTCATCAAAGTTCAATCAATATCAGCTTCTTTTGTCTCGTTTTAAAAAAAAATCCATTTAAAAATAATGTGTTTAGATTTTTAATTGATTGAGAGTTTCATTAGTTGAGGGGTTTTGATTATTATTTTGTTTTCAACTTTTTGAACTTACTTTACTTCATTTTCATTTGGTATTGTTTACTTAGATTTTTGTTTTCTTTTATAGAATTTCTGATGAGCTGTTTAAATTTTATGCATGAAAAACTTCGAAGTTTTATAAAAACGTTAAATCTATTATAAATATTTTAGAATATTTTAGATAACTTGAATTCATGTTATCAGAAAATGTTTACTTATAATCCTATGATGAAAAGTTGTGAGCAATTATTGTTCTCTTACGTTTATTCAAAATTGTATTTTCATTTAGAGACAAAATACTTTGACTCAGTTTATTTGAGTTTACTTAAAGTTTCATTTTCCATAATTTATTTTTTTTGATTAAGAATTTGAATGATATCTTAACACTAATATTGTGAGTCATCTAAATGCAAAACTATTGACACATGACACATGACACATAACAGTGTGTAATAAGTAAACTTAATGTAATAACTAAACCCTATTTACAGAGTCTTATTGAAGTTTTTGTTCAGTCTGCAGATGTATTGAGGTAATCATATACTCTAAAGCCGCATTGTTAATTACAGAACTGTTTGTAGAACAAATTTTATTACCATGTAGTTAACATGATGAAAATAGCTGTATTTAAAGTGTACAATTTTGTATCATTTAAGTACATTTTTCTGATGTGTTGCATTCAAATTTTGACAATGAAAGTAGCACATCATGTTGATCAAAGGTGTTCGAAGACTCTACGCACTATTTACAACTTGGTGCTGCTAAGTATTTTAAGGAGCACTAAAATTTTGAGAACAATGATTTTATATGCATCTTAATCACCATAAAGTTCTCTGCCATAATCAATCACAAAAACAGGAGTTAGGAATATTACGACGCAGATATGGTAAGGTGCGCGGTTAGAGCATCAAACTTTTCAATGACAATATTTAACGCATATAGTAATAATAACAATAATTTTGATAATCGAAATGCAAACAAAAATACTTACTACTGGTTTTTCTTCTCTTACTAATTTTTTTTAATAAATATTCTCAAATACTTCTCATCAATATATATTCTCTTAATATTAACTCAAACAAATATCAATAAATCAATAAATGTAGTAACGCTTATTTAAAGTTACTCAAATATCTTTTCTTACGAATTCTTCTCATAAGTTTCTCTTTAAACTCTTTAAAAAATTCGTCTCAAAAGTTCTCTTTAAATTTTTAAAAATCCTTTTCTCATAAATTCCTCTTTTAAATCTCTTAAAAACTCTTTTCTCTTAAAATCTTCTTTTAAATCTCTTAAAACTGTTTTCTCTTTCTCGCCCTCCTCCCTTTCTTACCAGTTCTCTTCTTTTTTTTCGAACCTTTTATAGTTTTTGGTTGTTTACGGTTTTGCTACTTATTGATCATTTATTTACATGACTGGCTGAATAAGTCTCGGTGCGTATGTCTTTTCTTGGTTGTTGTTGTTTTCTACTTTTCTTTTCGTTGTATCATTTATATCATTTATTCATATGACAAATTCAATAAGTCTCCGTGTGTACTTCTTTTCTTCGTAGACTCAGCCTTTTCTTCGTTCGAATGTTTTATGCTTGAGTCGGGTAAAACTTAAAGATAATGTTTACAATTTTCTCATATTCCCTCCTCACAAAACTATATTACTCATTCAAAAATTTTAATTCTTCATTGTTTAAAAAGAATACATTCTGCACAAACCTCGATTTCAACTTAATTAAAAGCTTTTCATTTTAAATCCTTTTTTAATAAGAGTACTAAAACTAAAAATCAAACCCTTTGATTAAATGCAAGTTATAATAAAATCAATATGGCAGCAAGTATGGCGCATAAACCCTTTTATCAATTCAATTAGATTTTAATCGTAAGTATATCTCAGATAATTCCTTTGATGAATATGAACTACTTGAATTAAATTATTTTGCAAATTTGTAATGAATGATGAGCAAGATTTAATGAACAAAACGGTAAAAATTTAAAAATTCATTATAACTCAGTCATTTGAAATGCACTAAATCTGTTGTTCAACCTGTATTTTTTTCAAAACCTTCATGCATATATTCATGTATATTTTAACTTTATGCTGAAATTTTCTGAACGTTTCGAACATTTGAATGTTTCGTTTTTGGGAGGTTTTCTTATGAGACTACATTTAGGGGAAGTAGGGCACACTTGATCAGATTTGTTTATAGTTTTAAGTTGAGTAAAAATTAAAAGATGCATTCAAAAGTTTTAAAGTTTAGCATAATCATTTGGTGGTTTTTTTTTATGTGAGTGCGAAAAAGTCCCTAATGTATCATGGAGGCCTTCACTACGTAATCTTTCAACAATATTTTTTCATTAGTAAAAACCTGCGGGTGTTTTTAAGTTAGTCTGTACTTTGTTATATCAAGATCGCATTGTTTTGCATTTTCCACATACTGAGGTAAACTTGAAAATGTAACTTTACTATGTTTATTAGTCATCTAATTTGGAGTACCCCGATTTATTAGGCTCAAGACTATAAAAAAAGATGGCTGATATATGAGCACAAAACATGGTGATTTAATTGTGATGAACAATATTTTAATCTTTCTGAAAATGTCTTTTATTCACGCAACCCTTTGACTCACTGTTTCTCTCCTCTAATTAATTCCCGCAGTGCCTTGTGGGACTTGATATCATTAAAACTTAGAACGTTTGGTTTTATTGCCATTTATAGCGATGTTATGAAAACCTATTAACTGGATTACTTGCCAAGCGTTGATACATTTCTTTTTGTCAACATTCTTGATTCAAGTGATGCTTTTTTTTTTTTGAACTTGTATAGATGTTTTCAAACGTTTTATGTTTTGTTTCCTTATGAAAGCCTTAAATGTGTTTTCTTTTAAAGGGCTGTTTTGTTTTTGCGTTAAAATTTGTCACAGGTATTTTATTTATTTGAAAAAAAAAAATTTTAAACCATTGTGGTAACGTCATGTTAATCCTAAAGGCATTTTTAATTTGAGAATATTCATTATTCAATAAGATTACTTATAAAAACGTGTCTTTGTAAGATAGTAACACTAGTAACAAGTTACATTATAGAAAAGGAAGTCACTTTTGAAGTAAATATAGAGGAAAGAAGTAGTTAAAAAGAAAAAACCTGCCTGTTGAAATTTATTTTAAAATGGAGATATTAATACTTTTCACTAATTGTGGCTTTAACTTAGTTCAGTGATGAGGGATGTATGGTTTTTATATCAAAAGTGATAATATTAATGATTATGGGTGTAAACATGTTTTCAGCTACATATGGGCATCAAACAGGAAACAAAGTCACTACAGGCTCACTGTAAACTAAGATAGAGCAGGCAAAGGCGTGCTTGCTCAACAACATCACTAAAATTAACAGTGGTTGGCTGAAGCATGGTATAGTGTTGCGTCATTATTTGTATTCATGCTTTTATTGTTTTTAAGTATATTTTTTTTAGTTTAGCATTTAAAAATAAAAAAAGCTAAACTCATTTTTGGCTAAATTTTTGGCTTTAGCCACATTTTGGTGTTGAATTTGATTGTGAATCACGTTATCAATAACTGAAATGACTGCTAGTATGTAATGCTGCTGGAGTAAGGGAGCTGGTAAAGCATTTGCCTAAAAGGTGGCAAAACGAATCCATATTGCTCACTTAAATTCTAAGGGATAACAACTCAACTAAACTAGGTGGGTCATTTCGATGTCAGCGCTGTATGCATCAATTTTTTCTGCATGACGCAATTTAACTTGCAGCGTATACTAATTTCTTGGTATCTGCTAAAAAAACCTCTCAAAATGAGCAATATCAGCACAAAAAGTTTGCAAGAAGCGCCAGTAAATACCTTTCATTCTAATTTCTTTAGTTTCAAACAGTTCAATTTTTATTGAAATCTCATTTCAAATAAATTCTTTTCTAAAACTCATACTTTTTCAAAAATACTCTTTTGTTGGTATCCAAAACACATTTAAGAAACAAAAACACTGAGAGTTTAAAGATGAAATACCGATATTTATTGTTTAACTATTTTTTAAGCCTAACAAATTTTAGTTATGTATATAGTTTTTATCCTACTGAAATAAACAATCTGAAATTAATATACCTAGAGAGATATAAACATCATATGAAAATATATAAGCTGCTTATTCAAAATGGCTTTAATGAACGAAAAATGGGATGTAATGATAACCTATAATTGGGAAACAGGTAATAGTTACGCAGATGATTTGTACAAGGCTCTGACTGCTAGAGGCTATGCAGTGTGGACAGATGAAACTAATATCCAGGGTACCATAGGAGTGGAAATACCAAAAGCTGTTGCGAACTCCGAAATTATTTTATTCCTGATTTCAGAAAAGTATGAGAACTCACATTATTGTAAAGCAGAATACAGACTTGCTCATGCAGACATGAAAAAAATCTTGCCTATACAAGTGGAAAACTACTACCCTGCCGAAGGTTCCGAATTGCGTTTATACATAGCTGGGGAGAAATTTTATAAATTGTTTGAAGATAAAGAAGAAAATATGATTAAAATAATGAAGGCAATAGAGAATCGTATTGGAAATGGAATTTTGAAAAATCGTCTGAAAGGTAAATTTTGTTTGGATTACAATTTAAATAAAGTCGAATTTTTTCTTAAAAAACGATTAGTTTTTTTTAGTTTATGCCGAGTTAATGTTGGCTTTTATTAACTAGCATACGGAGTTTCACTGCAAAAAGGGGATAATTTCAATGAGGTTTGTAAATTATCCACCTGCTTAAAAATTAGATAAGAATTGGCTCAGAGAATTTTCATTTTTCAAAGTGCACTTTTTTTTTAAGTCGTTCAAATTAAGAGTTTTGAGTGCGAACGATTGTTATAAGCCATTCGATCATTTTTTAAATAAAATCTTCAATCGTTCAAAGAAGATTCTAGCAATTTTTTTTAAAATCCGTTTTTCATTTTGACTCTTTTCTTTTGTTAAACTCTAATTTTATTTATTTTAAATAAATTCAAATTTTGATTAAATTTAACTTTGATTTAATTTTATTTTGTAAATTTAAGTTTTGAGTAACAGCTATCATTAACATTCGCTTTCATTAACTTTAGTGCTTTATTAATGTCCTGTATTTCCAACATAAAAACTAATTTTTCTCATTCAAACTAAGGATTTCTATTTGTTGTTGTGATATCACTTACTGTATTTAGTTTAATTGGCTGAAAAACCTTTTCATGCGATAAGAGATCAGTGCATATGCAGATTTCTTTTACGAATAAATTTAGCATGAACTTGTAGCTTTACGCAATCGAGAGGTTCTCCATTCGTTCACATTAGCTTTTTTATTTTTGGCTCGAGTTGAAATTGTGAAAGGTTTATGAAGTGGAAGACCTTTGAAAACCAACCGTCTTTGCTTAACAAAAAGTTTGGTTTGAGTTTAACAAGAAGTTGGTTCGGAGTTAATTAAGTAAAATGGAATAAAGAGAGCATTTGAGTCATTATTATAGTTTTACATTAGCGAAGAGAAACTCTCTTGTATTAACACTGCGATTAAGATAACACCATGTTTTGTTGTTAAGTTTGAATAACGCCATATTTTATTATTATGTTAGGATAATACCATATTATATTGTTATGATAAGATAGCACCATATTTTATTGAAATACCATTTGGTCTTAAATAATTATGAGTAGATAAATATTAAAACTAAACAAGTACTTTTTTGAGTCATGTTATCATTTTAAACAGGTTCAAATGCTCAACGTTTTTAGACTGTTTTCAATAGCTATTGTGGTTAAAGGTATTACAAAGATTGATGCGATTGGTTATCTGTAAACGTAAGTCATGTTATTTGAGAGGCTTCTTTTAACGCCCACCTCTCTCAACTGGTTTAGATCAGGGATTGAATAATTATTGTGACATGTTATCGGTTGAAAAAATCTGCAGTTATTGTAGTTGTATGAGGCCGATTTCAGGCTACTACTAGTCGATCGATTCAAAAACGGAACTTAAACGTTTGTATTATCGTTATAACTACTTAATAAAAAAAATATTAGTAAATTGCTCAGACTTTTTGAACATACAAAAAGTTTTTCTGAAAATCCTAAAAGATTCGAGGCAAATGAGTATTTTTTATGTTGCATCTGATTTTGAAAAGATTTGACTATGACCTTGTAACTATTTTGAATATTAGTAACAGAATTCTTAGTGTTTTGGCCTAAACGTTGAGGCAGACAAAAAAACCATCATGATGCGATGTTTTTGCATTCATATACACCAATAATATTATTTATGTGAATGACACGTGAAGTAACTTGGAATGTTTTACTAAATGTTTATAATTTATGCGATGAATTAGCTGGCTAGTTCTCTGCTCAAATTTACCAATAAAGAAACCCATTTACTTTTAAACTTATTTTCGAATAAGAAACAAATTTCATATTGGAGATTAAAACATAAAATTTAAAAGTTTGTCATACCTCCAAATGGCGTAAAGGGTTCCAAGGAAGTTAAGGTCATATCTTTTGAGTTTTCTTACTTCAGTAACACTCATACACACACACACATTTATATTTATTAAGAAAATTTCTTATAATAGATTATTATTTATATTTAGAGAATTCGTATTATTTGATGTTTTCTTATCTATATAATATACACTCTTATACTAGGTGTCAACCTTCAAGTCATGTATATAAATATTTACTCTTTATAAGTTATCTCTTAATTTAGGTATTCCCAACGAAATAAAAAGAATAGTAGTAGAAGATGTTTTATTGGAATGGAAAAAATGTGCACGTTGCACAGGTTTTAGTGATGTTGACACTATCATTGATTCCCTTGAAAATGAGTTGGATGGTGATAAAAGTAAAATGAGCGGTTTTCTGGATAAAGTCTACCAGGCTCATCCATATAACTATATGGAATTAATTGAAAAATCTCTGACAGACTTGGAAAGAAACGATGTCATTCTTAAATTAGGTCTCGGTAAGGTATCAGTTTTTCAATTTTCGTGCATTCATTTTCATTGGAATGATTATTTCCTTTTCTCAAAAAAATTCTATTTGCATTATAAAGATCTAAATCTTTATAATGCAAATACCTGTTGAAGAAAAATCATTGTCTTTTTTGTCAAAAATAAACGCTAAGATAAAACTCAATTCAAATCCTTTTAAAATGATGAACTAAAAGCACCTTTTCAAGTTATATCTAAGTTGTAGAGGAACATTTTTCTTCAAAAAAATATATCAAGAAAATTACTTAAAATAATTCAAGGATATCGGAATGGGAAAAGCTGGGAAAGCATAGCTTTTTCTCCCCTCCTCCCCTTTTCCTCATTTTCTCCATTGCCCTTCCTTCTTCTTGTCCCCCTCCCCCCCTTCCTCTGCCCCAACTCCACTTTCCAAACAGCTATTAAAGTTATTTAAAAGTTGCAAATTTAATTTTTACTCGTATCGCAAACCTCGGTAGAATGCAAGTCAGAACTTTATGTCACTTTTACTTTTACTGCTTTTAGGCGTTGGATCTCATTTCACTACAAATTTAGCCTTTTAAAGATTTTCTTTCATTAGGTTGTAAGATCTTGGTAGAATTACCTCTAGTAGGATATTTTGTGGACACTTTTTGCTAAGTAATTTTCACTAAGCAATTTAAACTGCTGCTTAAGCATCTTTAGCGGAAAGATTATTGAAATTATCTTTTAATTGAAACTAGTTGAAGTTATGTAGATGACCTTTGTAAATATATGTCAAGCAAACAAATTAGCTTTTTTGAGATTGGTTTTTTTTTGTTTTGTGCACTACTAAAAGATCATTTTCCACTTGAAATGACAAACCTGATAAGTAAGACAATAGCAATGCATTAGAACTTCTCAAAAACCATTGCATAAGTTTTTGAGAAGTTGAAACGGATTGAAAGTTCAGCATTTCATCTAACTTTGTTTTTCCACGTGTTGTGCGACAATCTTAACTCTTTAATCTTAGAACCTACTCAACTCTTATGTAGCTTTATGTAGCAGAAAAAACAATTTTTCTGCTATTCTCATAAACTTTTTCCGTATGTTTTCGTTGGTTCTCAGAACTTTTTTAGTCTATTTGTGACATTCATTAGGTTAACTTTAATCAAGATAATAACAAAACTTCTTAGATTTAAAAAGAGAAATTTTTTGAAAATATGTATGTATGTATGTATGTATGTATGTATGTATATATGTATGTATGTATGTATGTATGTATGTATGTATGTATGTATGTATGTATGTATGTATGTATGTATGTATGTATGTATGTATGTATGTATGTATGTATGTATGTATGTATGTATGTATGTATGTATGTATGTATGTATGTATGTATGTATGTATGTATGTATGTATGTATGTATGTATGTATGTATGTATGTATGTATGTATGTATGTATGTATGTATGTATGTATGTATGTATGTATACAAGCATGAATGTATGTATGTATGCATGTATGATATGGAAAATAATTTTTTTAAATTAATTAGATATTATATTTTCCCATGCATTTGCTTTCAGATAAACGCGTAACACTCAAGAAATATTAATCTAAAGAGTAAAAGCAGATGCAGCAACATTTGTTTTTAAAACTGAACGTTTTTAATACAGAATTTCAATGATATTGAATTTGAAAGTGAATTTCAAATGAAAACTAAATTGCTTTTGATATCTGGCATTACTGGTATTGGGAAAACAAGTCTTCTTAAAATGTGCCTGTTAAAATGGGCAAACGAATCTTTATGGAAGAATATAGATTTGGTGTTTTATTTTGAATTTAACCAAGTAAATCATAAAACTAGTATTGATGAACAAGTTCAAGAGTTTTACGCCAATATTTCAAAAGAATGGAACAACTTTTCAAACTTTTCAAAGTTGTTTATAATCGATGGGTTGGATGATTTCTCGAACGAGTCCCCTTTTATCAAAACAATTGCAAAAGCATTGAAAAGTCCGAACAATAAATGCATTGTTGCTGGAAGATTTAGAGCAATAAAATTGTTTAAAGATAAAATCAATGTTATACTCAAAAAGGAAAAAGAACCACCGCAAATTTCATCATTTCATGTAGCAGGTCTTGATGATGATGAGATAAAAAAATTATATTGAAAACAAGGAAATAGATAATCAAAAGGAAAAGATAAATGGTTATCTTAACGCCTCTGAGTTTTTCAAAGCCATAATATCTGTACCATTTTGTTTAGGAAAAGTGTGTGAAGTTTTTAATTCTCTTTCAATGGATAGCAAACATTCTTTTAACAGCTTGACTGAATTTCACTGTGATATTTTTTTATACTTTTTGCAAACTCATGTTAACAAACACAATAAACTAGTGATAGAAGTGAGGCAGTATTTATCACAAATTTATGATCTAGTTTATCAGGTTTTGGATCAAGGCGAAGTTAGTTTTCCTTATTTTAAATTACCAAATTTGAAAGATTTTAAAGAAATTGATTACAAGCAGTTTGAAGCAATCATTGGATATCAGCTTTCTCTTTTCTCCTTTTTGATTTTTTGTGCTTCTATTCATGCATCCAATCATTTAAGTCCTACGGAAATTACAGGCAACAAAAACTTACGAGTTGTTGTATCAATGATCTGTGGAATATTGAATTTAAAAGATACAGCTAGTAAAGGTTTGGGAGACTATTTTCAATCTTTAACAAAGGTTTCAAACGAAGAAAGAAAGGATCAATTGCTCAACATCATTTGCGGTAAGTGTTACTGTTAAAAGATCGGCTAAAAATCTTTTCAAGATTTAAAATTTATAAGGTGATCTTTTTGCGTGGTGAAGTTTGATGATAGGAAACTTCACCGAACGATAGACAATTTTAAAGCAAAATCAAAGATAAACGAACCCAAACGATTAATATTTTGGTTTCCTCACTTTACACTGTATTTTTTTAAATATCTTCATTATTTGTTGTTAATTTATTATTACTAAACATCACTACTTTTATCATAATTATTGAGTTAGTGTTTTAATTTCATACTTAGATTAAACTAACTTTTTTTATGTTTTTCTTTTGACATGATATATTTAGAATCTCTTCCAAAGATGGCGCTTTTCGGTATGCAACTTTTACATTTATCTTTTTGCCCGTTATAAAATCCTAATTTCAACGTTAAACTACATTTTTATTTAAAGTAGAATGCCAACTGGTTTGAATGAATCATTAGAACTATCGTTTGATTAGACATAAGATTACGTGAAACTATTTTTGTGCGTTTTAACTTTAGATTTACTCTGAGATAACTTGTATGAGATAAGAGAATGTAAAGAGAAATCATTCAAAGTAATTTTAAAATATCTTGGGTTTAATAGTTCAATTATGAATGTTACTAAAGATGTCTTTGTAATATTTATATGTAGAGATAAAGGAGGTGAGAAAAATTACTATAAAACTTATTGTTTACATCAGTAGCTGCAATAGAAGATGTCAAAAGTATTTTATGGTAAACTTCTAACAGTGGGGCATGTAAGTGCAACTCAATATAAACAATTCAAATTTAACACCATTAAACTTTAAACTCTTCAAGTAAACAATTAGAAGTTGGGTCTTGTGAGGCGTTTGTCATTAATGCAAAAAAAAAATAACAAATGATTTAAGAAAGAGAAAATAAAAAGACAAGTATAGAGTAAAAGCGGGTCAAACCGATCACCGAACAATAAAAATCAAGTAGCTTTATTATTTTTTAAAATTTTTAAACTATTTTTTTATATAAGATAAAAAATATTAACAAGCACATTATTTATTTTTTTTAGTTGTTTTTGAAAACTAGAAGAAAACTAGAAGAAAAAAAAAATGATCGCTTTTGGCAGAAAGTCTGTTAAAACCGATTAATATAAAATACATTTAATAAATTCACCAAGTGCCTAATTTAAAATTCACATACTACCTAATAAAGGAATTTAAAGTAAATATGTGAAAGATCGGTTTCACCAGAAAAAATTTAATATTAGTTTTTCTTACATTTTTGTTTCATTTTTAATTATAAAACGACACAAAAAAATTATGTAATCGGTATTAAAATTAAATTTTCTACAAGACAGAGGTAAAATTATTTTTAAACGATTTATGGTTCCCGAATTATTACGATAGCAAATAAAAGAAAAATGCAAATTTTTACGACTCTCTTTTAAACTTTTATAAAAATAAAATGACTGAAAAATGACTTGGATTTTATTTTGACACATTTGAATTGAGGAGATGATTCTCTTTCTTCTGGTGTTTTTATTTTTGAAATATTCCTATCAGTTCCGCTTTTATTTAAATTTTTCGATCAGTGATCGAAAAAATGGTTTGATCGGTTTTGACCCGATTTTACTCTATTGCTTAAAAAAATTTGGTTGAAGGAAAATATTGTAGAAGCTGTGAAATTTGAGCTGAGCAAACGTTTACAAGCCTCAAGTAGATCTAGAAAATGATGAAACTGGTTTGTGAATGCAAATGTGTCAAAAAGATATCAGGACAAAAAAACTAAAAAATTTTATTGTCTTTCAGCTAAATTGAATTCCTAACAGGTCGTTTTTTGAATTTCCAGAGAGACTATAATATCCCGCCAATTATAAAAACGGCTGATTTATGAGGATTTGTAATCGATGACTTTTGTGAATAGTGATAATCAATATATTACTGAAAATGATTTGCAATTAATTTTATTTTAAGAGTTTCAGATTATCGATATTACCGATCTAATTTATGATACTGAATATCCACCTTGATTGTTTTAAGAAAAGTAGAGTCAAAACAAGTTTTTTACAGTTGATATTTACGGAAGTAATAAGGATAATATATTTCGAAAAGAAGCTCTAAAACTCAAGTATAATTACTAAAAATAGAACACCATTTTATAAGACTTCAAATACATAGTAAATAAACAGTATATTGAGATTTCAATAAATTTTTTCGAATGGTTTTTAAATTTAGTCTCAACTTCGCTACTTGCTATAAAACACTTTAGTATGAAGAAGTAATAGTGAATAATGAAGAAGTAATGAAATGATTAAATTTTAAATAGTTTAATTACAACTAAGTCAAAATAAAGTTAAAATTCCATCAAGCTGAAATTTTAGATTCTTAACAAATGCCAAGGTTGTTTATATTTTTTAAACTTTTGATTGGTAAAAAGTTGTTAGCATTTTTATTGGTTGAGTGATTTCAATCGTTTGTAAAGAATCATCTCTTTTTTTCTTTCTTTAGATGGGTTTATAACTTTTTGTTTTGTTTATTGTAAATATAATTATTTTTTGTTTAATCAATAAAATATTATCAAACTATTATTAACAATACTTGTTTGAATTATTTTGCTACAACTTACATATAATTTCGACTTCTTGTTTTATGTAAACCAAAAGTTTGAATAGAAATGAATAATAAAATTTTTCTTGCTCAAAATATGATCTTTTTCAGGTAAAAATGAGGAAAAAGAGTTTTTCATAGAATGCTTTTACGAAGCCCAAGCTACCATCACCAATAAAATGAAAAAAATGATTAAACGTCGAGAGTGGCTGCTTCTTATATCCGATGAAAGCGAACCATGGAGAATAGTTCAACAAAAGTATTTTTTCAACAAGTTCTTTGAAGAAAAAATGAAGTTAAAGTATTTGTGTGTTAAGAAAGTTTGTTTATCATCGGATGAAATAGAGTTAATCAAAAAGTGTTCATTAAACGTTTCTTGGGTCATCTTTAAATTCCCGGTGAAGATCGAAAGGTGGAAACCAAGCAATCAATTTAAACTCTTGTGGATATTTATAGATAGCAACGTCTCAGGGACGGACTTCGAATACTTTTATCCATGGATTGAGCAGTGTCAAAAGTTGCGTCTTTACACCAACATCAAAATTGCATTCATCGAATGTATATATGAAAAAATTAAAGCATACTCAAATATTAGGAAGTTGAAAGTCCGCTACTGTGATGAAAGAATTAACAGCATTAAGGAATTTGAATCATTTGTGAAGAAACCATCTCAACCTAGCTCATAATAAGTTTAAGATTACGTTCCAAGCTTCTGCTGATATATCGAATATAAAAAAATAGTTCGAATTTAGTTAATTCGTTGAAAAACTATGTCTATGTATTGCTAAATATTATGATTAAAAAACTTGAAAATTTTTTTGTAACTCGGATAGTGTAAACAGTTTTGAAATGTTTCAAAGTTTATTTGAAAAGTTGGTTGTAAAGATGAATAATTGATTGTAAATTTAGAAAAAGAATTTAAGAGAGGAAAGAGAATTAGATTCAAATATGTTTGTAAAACTGCGTTAAATGCATTTAACTATTTTATGCGTGAAATGCATTTACCTGTTGATTATTTATTAAAGGAAGTATGAAAAATTATTCTGTGAAAGCATCAGTTAAGATAATCTACGCTTGTAAAACATATTTTTCTATGCTACTCCAATATCAAGTATTGTTCGGCGTAATATAATGCACAATATAAACTAATATCTAAATTTTTATGTTTCTTTTATATAATTTACAGGTTATTTACAAGATAGCAAAAAAGGAGAATTAAATTTGTTACACAAGAATTTGATAAGAATCGATTTGGGACTCAAGTACATGCATGGTGGATCCTTCAAAACGTTGATTTGGCAAGAGTGTATTGATATATTGACATGCAATATAGATATATTGAATATACTTATATACATGGCTGCCGAGAGGGGAGGGTGGACGGGGAAAATTCCCGGGGCCCCGTGTGTGTAAAAATAATTTTTTTAAATAACTTTTAAAAGATTTAAGTAGTTTTGAATTTTAAAAGATTTAATTAATTTTCATTTTTAATTTTCAGTGACCTCTTAGTCTTTACTCTCTTAAACAGGCTTTACTAGTTATCTTTTGATAAGCGATTGTTTCTGGTCTCCATTTTTTGTAAAAATCATAAAATAATTACACAATTGTCGCTTGCCTTACTAATCGAACTATTTCCATTTATCAGTGAAGGTACAATAGAGTTTCTGTTCGCTTTTGTAAAAACTGTTTTAAACTTTAACGGTGTGACTGATTTGTTTTACGTCCGATTGAACGTGTGTGTGTTCACACGATTTTCTCGTACCTTTCTTCGGTTGTGTATGTCATAAATTTGAACCAAGTAAAACTTAAAGAAGACTTCTAAAGTTTCTCATGCTTCCCTCCTCACACTGTGATATTTTCCTTTTTTAATATCTCCCAAATAGTTTTAAGTTTTCAAAGTAATGATTAGTGTAGTAAAAAACAAGCTTTAAATAGTTTAGAGATTCAATTCGGTGAATGAGTATTAAATCGGAATCTTTGTTCACTTCAGTTAACTTCATTATTTACTATGAGAGTAAATAAAGCAGTAAATCGATGACACCGTTGGAAAAATGCAGTAATTCGATGACACCGTGGTGAAGTCTTTTGTTCTAAGAACAATTTCCACACAATCTTTAATAAACTCCAAAGTGATTGATTTGCAAAACTTCACATTTTGAGCCATTAAGTTTGCTCAGAAAAAATTGCTGCTGTCATCGTATTCTGCTAATTATGTTAACTAATTATATTAACGGTGCTGTTGTTGTAGACAATAAGTCAAAGTCCTGTTTACCACTTTGTGAAAACTTCTGATTGTACTGTGATTGACTGGAACTTCCATGTAATCCCCAACTGCTAGTCAATATTAAATTTTCAAACTCCTTGTTTTCAACATCCAAGTGTTCCGTAATTTCTGCACTTTTCATCACAACAATATGTTTCGTATTGTTCTCCATCAAACCTTGCAATTTTAATTTATTTTTTGTTTCACTAATTTCGATGTCTTCTTTTGTGGTATACAACCCGTTGGTCAACTTGGAAAACAACGAGGACCCGCTTGCTGAAATGCTTCATACTGGTCTTCGGAAACATTCGTTCTGACCATAATTTCTAAAGCTTCTTCTGCCAACATTTGTGTTGTGTTTTTTGACAGTTAGTAAATAGTTCTTTCAAATTTTCTTTTTTTGCGATAACTTCTGATAAAACTTTTACCAAACTAAAATCTCTTTCTTTAAAAGCTTTTCCGTGGGCGTGCTGCAAAGCTTTCTCGACTAATTCATATTTAAGATCATTTTCTTCTTCGTTTTTTTGACATTTTGTTGCTTGCTGTCATTATGTAACTGTTTAAAATTTTTCTCTTGGCCGTCTATATTTCTTAGACGTTAATGTCTTCGCTGATGTACTGCATAGTAGTACATCAGCGAAGAGTAGCATCTAGTAACTCTGGACTAAATTTTTGGAAAAATTACCAAAGTTTGAACTTCGTGTGAATTTTTTAAAACTTTAGATATGATTTTTAAAAATTAGACTCAATGTCCTTTCCAACGATGTCTGGGAAAAATAATTAAATTTTATATTAAAATGTAATTTTTTTTTTCTCAGACAGTTATATATACCACCTTAAAAAAGGATCTCTTGTAAACCCCAACATTGGAATTTGACCAAAAGTTTTGACACTGATGGTTCATATCTTTATAAAGGTCCAAGAAACTTTAAATTTTGGATTTTTCTGTTTTATAGTGTTCTTAATCAAAAGAAAATTTCAAATTAAAATTCAGTAAAATAACTTTTATGATTTTTGTCCGCCAAATTTCCCACTGCAGATGGTTAACTTGTAGGCCGCAAAAACTAAAAAGTTATTTCAATCTTCATAATTATATAAGTTTCAATTGTTCATCTAAAAAACTAGGAGTTTGTAGATGAAAAATTGAATTATCTACAAAACCTCGTAAGCACAGTAAACCAATCTTTCAAAGATTATTACAAATTTAATCATATTCTCCTATCAAATTTGGTTAAATATCGGGTAAGAGGTAGTTAGAGGAGGCTGTTAACCATTGAAATGATATTTTGTGATGAAGATTAAACAATTATCTATCAAGACAGTTATACTTCCATTATTCACAAGCTTAGAACAATAACAAATATAAGGTTAAAAGAGATATCTATTGTGCTCTTTTTTGTAAATTGGGACGTCTGAGAACTCTTGTTATAATACATTTGTTAGAAAGTTATTCTGCATTTAAAAAGTTATGTTAAACTACAACTTTTATACCAAAATACATTATGACTATGTAAAGTTTTACTAATTGAAGCAACAGTTTCTTATTTGCGTCTTCTAAAAATTCAAAAGTGCGGTGCAGCTATGTCAAATGACTTTTTGATCATTTGACGATTTAGGATCAACGATTTTTTTTGTAAACTGAACTTTATTTCAAAGGGTAATTTTCATTTACAACAAAAACGTAAAATTTTTTTTTGTTCCATTGATATCTTTATCATTTGGAAAACAAGACCATTGTTTGTCTCTCTATATAGCATGATTAAACGTGCAATCCATGAAAACATGTTTTATGCCTTCTGCTATCACTAATACATAGCGATTTTAAACTCAGCATCACAAAACAAAAACGTTTTTTGTAGAAAAAAAAAAAAAAAAAAATTAAAAAAGAAAGAAAGAAAAGAATTCCTTTTTTCTTTTAGAGATGATTACACACCATGGATTACATTTAAAACTTAAAAGTATCAATTTGAGGAATGCTCCTCCGATCGGCAAGTGTTGATGCAACTTTTAAAAATTATTCCCTTCTAATGATTTAATTATAATAAGGTTTTTTTGAATAAATGTTATTACAATAACGTTCGTTCTTCGACGGATACTCTCTGACTTGCTCATGAATGGGACAACCAAACGTCAAATTTTCTTTAAACCTAACCAAAAAATCCTTAATGATTATTCGTACAACTTTTGTACAAGTCGAAAACTTTCATAGTTTTAAAAGTCAGTTATACCCGCTTTCTCTTACTACCATTTCTTTGTCTTTTTCGCGTAATATTATTAAAATTTATTAACACGTAATGCTAGAAATCTTTGATATTGTTATATGGAAAATTTCTATGAGTAGAATTTAGCCATAACAGACGTAGAACGCTCTACCATTCAGAAATAATTTATAGTACTTCCTTATTTCTGTAGACTCTCATAAAACTGAATTTTTATTATGAAGTTAAAAAACGGAATCTTAAGCTGTAACTGCTGTAAACGAACCAAGAAAAAAAAAAGTAGAAATAAAAATAAAAAAAGGGGAGGGGGGATTAGCGTGCATGTAAAAAATTTACGCACGGAAGGGAAGAATTTAGTAGTAGTCCGCATTAAAGCCCGTGTTTAAAAAAAAATGCCAAAAGACACTGGTCCGGGTGTTTTTGCTGCTGAAAAAATATTAAAAAAGAGATATAAAAAGGTACGTTTAATAATTTAACTTTTAATGGATGAATTATTCTAATTCAAAAGATAAACACCATAAATCCAATACATAGTTGCTGGAGGCAGCCTAAAATAATTATCAGCTAGTTCCATTTATATTTCGTTTTTACTTGACCTATATTTTAACTCTTTTAAAAGTCTGTTTTATAAGTGTTATTTATAAATTTAATAAAATAAGTTCTACTTTTACTATGTGACTAGTTTATTTTTTATGTTTTTTTCTTGTCTTTTCTTTATCTTATCTAGGTCATTGCGTTTTATTAGTGAATTACTATTTGCAATGACCTGTGTTTTTTGTAACATCCTTAACACGAAATACATTTATATTGGTATTGATATTGTATAATTGAACCTCTATTTGAACTTAATATCAACTTCACATGTAAAGAATTGAATAAACAATGTTATTATTATATTTAACACTAGTTCAAACGTGTTTTAGCTTTTCCTTCGTTATTTCAGGGTCGTGCTGAATATTTGATTAAATGGCAAGGATATTCAGCTAAGTACGATTTTAGCTCTTTTTCAGAATACAAAAAAAGCTTTTGTCGTACATTTATAAATAAGCAACTAAATCTATTCTTGAGTCATATGTTTTATGTAACTCTTTACCATTACATTTATGGTCTAATTTAAAGTCACTCTAATTCCTAAAGTTATCATGCCAAATTTTGTAACTGTTTTTGTCTTGGCCAACCATTTTTTGTAACGTAGCAAAATTATATCTAATAGTATGCACGGTCGTTCAAACTCTGTTAATAAGCGACAGGTTATTGTGCGCAAGCGCAGTTGGATTTTGAAAATTTTAGAACTTTCAAAATGGCTACGGACCTTCGTTACAGAATGAATTTTTACTTAGCGACCAATTTTTCATTACTTATCACGTTTTTTAAAATCGTCTACGTTGATAACCAGCTTTTAGACTGTTAGTAATGTTTCGGTAACTTAATTTTATTAAGAAGTAAGTAAAATGAAAGAGGAATATTATTTTATGATTGAAGAGGATCTACCTAAAAAAACTTTTTCTTTGATTTGTTTACAAATTTGTAAGTCTTTTTACATTTTTTTTGAGCGATAAAACTTAAAAGTTTTTCTACTTTTACTTATATGAATCTTTTAACTTTTTATTTCTTATAAAAAATCTTAGCACTCAATTTTTTTTCTTGTTCAAAATTTACATCTAACTATTGTCCTAAATTGATAACATTTTATTTATATCGTTTGTGAAATAAAAATTGTCCTTATGTAAAAAACTTGACTAAATGTTTTTAATAATTTTAAATAAAATCTTTTACTTTATATGAAGTTTTTTATTGATTTATTAGCTTAATTTACTTCATGAATATAAACACTACATAATGCATGTGGTTAAGTTTGATGGTTATTCACAAGAACTATCCAAAAAGTTTAATTATTTTTAGATGAAAATCCATTACAAAAATTTGAATCTTATTTACAGGGTCTGTGGATATTTGGTTGGGAAAAAAAAGTATCCTATTGGAATAAACCAAAAAAAGAACATTGAACTATGTATTCCATGTCATGTTGTCAGATTTAGAGAATGTACACTCATCTAAAAATTTTCAAAACGTTATGATACCATATATAATATGATCAAAAGAATGAAATCAACAACACTTCTTTTAAATATCAACTGGAAAACTCATTGTGATAAATGCTATTGTTATCAGCAGTTAGAAAAACTCAGTAAAAGTTTAAATGTTACTAAATCACTAAAACAAAATAAAAATGCTTATTGGTTGCCCTGGTATTGGTAAAAAAGTGTGGTCATCTTCCATGATTGCTACCATTAAAAAAAGCATTGTGACAGCACATGACTTGGAAATAGATATTGAAGAACTAAAAAAAGAAATCAATCCTCATTTACAACTTTACCAGTGTAATTTTTATGGTAAAATACCAAAACAACCAGCAACTCAAAAAAAATGTGAACACTTATTTTGTGTTTTCTGTCTTGTGGAAAATATAAAGGTTAACCAACTCAATGAAACATTATGTCCAAAATATAAACAGCTTATTTTACCTGAAGATTTGATTTCCAGTATTAAAACAAATTCTCTTTTAATTATGTTGACTATTGCATGTATATGTAAAAAAAAGTTTAATTCAATCAAAGAATATGATTTAGATATTAATCATAAGTGCATCTGCCTTGATAAATCGTTAATATTACCACAATCAGCCCCATTGTTATCATCATCAATATTCTCATTTGCATCTAATTTGGTTTCATCGTCATCATCATCATCATCATCATCATCATCATCATCATCATCATCATCATCATCATCATCATCATCATCATCATCATCATTGTCATCGTCATCATCATCATCATCATCATCATCATCATCATCATCATCATCATCATCATCATCATCTTCATCATCTTCATCATCAGTTATTCATCAACAACGTTTCTAATTTTAATTAAGGCTTTTAATAAATATTTATTGTCAATAAAACAGCTGTATTATCTAATTAGATGTAGTTATATTCTCCATAATTGTCTCTACATTACCAAACTAGAAACCAAGATTGCTGTGGCAAAGGCATAACTGACGAGGGAAACACACCCACATGGCCTTGTCAAAACCAATTCATGAAAAAAAAAGTTTTTTGTTGCAGTTTGATATTATTTATCTTCTCATTGCCATTAATGTTAGTATATATTTTGATGAATTGGTAATTTGTTTGCTTAAGCAGAGGCTTAAACAAACCAATAGCAGGAAACTCCCTACTCTTCCAGGTTTTTTTACAATCTGCCCTTCCTTTTGCTTCATATTATTGAACAACTTCTATGTATTGATGCAATGCTTCATCAGCTGTTTGGCAACTTTTCACCGGTCCACTATATATATATATATATATATATATATATATATATATATATATATATATATATATATATATATATATATATATAAATAGGTAATAGATAAAATTTTGGCTTATACTTTTTGTGTTAAAAGATAAACTTGTTTTATCATGTTTATATAAACAAATATAGTTCTGGTATCATATCAAACATTAAAAAAAAAAAAAAAAAAGGCTAATCACATAATTCAGTGAAAAATGTTGAAAGTGTTAAAGAAAAAACTAACCACTCTATTTAGAGCACATTTTTAATCTAATTTTACCAAAATTGTGACTCAAGGAAACTTCAAGCTAATTTTAAAAAAATTTAATCTTTAAAGTTGATCAGTAAAAAGTTGCCAAACAGCTGAAAACATTGCATCAATATATGTCCTTGATCCTAAAATAGCACACAAATTTTAAATGTAATAACAAACAATAAAGAGACCAATTATGAATACAAAGCAAAAGTATATAAACCTGTAAGAGTAAGGAGTGAGATGAGAAGTAATAAAAATTAAAAAAAAACACCTGAAAAACTAAACAAATCTTGCTATTTCACACCAAAAACCTGGCTGTTTTAAACGTATGAAGAGTTTTATTTTAATAAACTTCAGAAAATTTGATTTATATTAAAAGATTGATATAGAAATTTGTTCTTTATTCATTATCATTCGTTAAAAAAAAAAGGAAAAACCAAACACTAACGCTTGATAATGACTTTTTTCGTCTAAATAAAGTATCCACCTATAGTGGTGGTAAATAAGCTCACTCCACTTTAAATTTGGTCGCGATTGCTCTAATACACTGATCTTAAAATATAACTGGATAGCTTATTGAATTGCCTAAGCAAACGAAAAGCAATCAAACCCAATTCAGAAGGTAAAAAGTATCAGAATGTAAAAGAAAAAATATATGTATGTATGAATGTAATATATGTATTTATGTGTGTGTGTATATATATATATATATATATATATATATATATAGCTGTGTGGGTGTTTGTATGTGTATTTACAAGAAGAAAAAGTTGAGTGCTAAGATCTGATAAAAGTGTTAAATACTATAAAAACTCATCTGAATTTTAAAAAAAAAATTATTTAATTTCTACGCTCAGAAAATTAGATAATATATTTTTAAAAGTGTAAACAAATCAGCATATTCAAGAATGTTAATTTACTTAGAAAAGCGCAACTTTAAACTTTTTGATACAAACTTTATCTTATTTGAATCATTTTCTTATGCAACTGAGATATACTTATTATGATTTTAGTTTTAGAAAGAGTTTAAAATGTTGATTTATATGGAAACATTTATAAATAATCAGTCAACTAAATAAAAAAATTCGTTGCTACGGACCGTAGCCATTATCAAAATTTGACTTTTTTAAAGTTACTACTGCGCTTGCGTATAATAACTTGTCACCTCTGAACGACCGTGTATGATATTTTATTACCAAAGTATTTTATGGTATTCTGTGGTATTTCGAGCATTAAATCTTATTAAATGATTTAATTGTCATTTTTTGAATACTTTGGTACTTTCTTACTTGCCAAGCACTAAATTCATACTTTAACTCTTATTTTAGATATAATACTTGGGAACCTGCCGCAAATATACTTGATGAAAGGCTGTTAGAAAGTTACAAAAGTTTGTAAGTTTCTTTCTAAGTTTTTTTTTAAGGTGTAAGTTTAAAAAGCTAATGCATTCATATCATTTGAAAGTGTAAAAATATTTTTAATACTTAATTTAAGCCAAGAAAATTTGTATAAGCCTCACGTAGTTCTGGAAAATGATGAAACTGGTGTAGAAGCAATTATGTCAAAAAGATATTAAGACTTATAAACTGAGAAGTTCACTCGTTGTAAACTTTGTTGACTTCTCAACTGGTCTAATTTAGAATTGCCAGAGCGAACATAACACCCCGGTTTTCCAGCAGGGCCTAATGGCAGCTCACAAAGCAAGCAAAGCCATCCAGTTTTTACAAAAGGAAGTATTTGGCCACCTTCACTCTATTTTCATCTCTGGGATTTCTATTTAGTTTCTCAAGGAAAACATAAAACCAGATAAGAAGTATCCAAGTTTGAGCACTTTTACTCCGCTTAGAGCTTACAAGCACCATGGTATTGAACCCAAAAGTTCTAGACAGACTAAAAATTTAAGCTCAGAGTTTGCGCAAGATGAGCGAGACTCATAGAAAGTATCTCTAAACCATTAAAACCTAATCTAAATTTTGCAAAAAGGTGTTTAAAGCAATCTCCATTTGGATTTGAAAACCAAAGTAAAATGAGTCAACTATCAGCAAACAATTGGTTAAAGTACACAACTTCAACTATATTTCAGCCAAAGTGAGCTTGAAAACTGTGGAAAAATGAAAAATATGTTTGTTCCAAAGTGGAGAAATCAAAAGCAATGTAAGCAACTGCAACACAATATATTTATGTTGTTCATATAAGTGCCACTAAATCACATTTTCGATTTAGGAACCAATGCCAATAAAGAATTTTTATTGAACTGTCTGAATATTAGTGACTTTGTAAATGAGTATTCATAGAAGTCATTTTTATACCTGAAAAAACGTCGGCTCAGCAAGAATGAGGCGTTAAAAAAATTTTATTTTCTATAAGTTATGTTTTGAAATTTTTTATAAAGGTCAAGGATAAAATAAAGAAATGTGCATTATTATTGATGAATTCGAAACTTGACACCACGTTCTGTCTAAAACCCATTTGCTTAATCTCAGAATGATAGTGCACGATTGTCAAACAGTCGGATTTGTGTGTGTTGCTTAGCATTATTTTACTAATATTTTTAAAGCGTAATTACCAGCTGTAGTAAAATTTTTCGAATTTTTAGATTTCTCCACTTTTGTTTTGTTTTGCATGATCATAAATTACAGTGTATGAGTTGCAGTATCAGCAAAGAAGTTAAGGACCTATTATAAACAACAGATAGTACTTTCCAATAATCGCTACCCGAGTGCTTATTTGTTATAACTCCGAAAAACTCATCATTAAAAAAAGTATGTATTAAAGACTAAAAGCTTTTTTTTTCGACATCTATGTTTTTCAAAGTTCAAACAAAGTTTATTTAAATAAGATGGTAATCATATTACTTTAGAGTAGTTTTAAAAATACTCTGAAGAAATATGATTACTATCTCATTCAAATAAAGTTAAAATTTATTTTTAGCAAATTACGTTTGCAGTATTCTTAATTTAACTCTAGTTGTAAAAATGTTCTTTATCATAAAACTAACAACAAAGAATAAACAGAACAAACTTTATTATGAATTAATTTTTCAATAAAAAGTCTTCTCAAATTTTCAAATCATACTCCCCCCTTCCCCAATTAGAACAGATGCTACGAAAGGGGCTCTGCCTTGCAAAAGTGGATATTAAGCTGTTCATTAAAAATATCAAACAATTTTGATTTTTCAAAGTTAAAATTATCTGCTGATGTCATCTGAAATATATGGAGTTGAACTTTCTCTTTACTGCTTTTAAAACACGAATTAAACTGATTTGGCTAAACACCTCATTTCTTTTTAAAGATTTTTCAATACAGCGATGAGCATTATCAATTTCTTGCACAAGAGAATGACCTTTTTTTAATAAATTTTGTGCGACTATTTTTAAAAAATTTAGTAATATCTCCAATGTGTTACAAACCATTCGAACATTTCATCGATAAAATAACTATTTATTTTAGATATAAGATATAGAACTTCATATATTTGATTACTTCATTTTACATAATTTAGATTATTGATCGAATCAATCCAATTTATAGATTTGGATATTAATTTGGGAAGATTTAAGAAAGCTAGAATCAAAATAAGTTTTTTGTAACGGATATTTACGGAATTAACAAGGAGAAAATATTTCAAAAAGCAGCTCTAAAACTCAAGTTTGATAATATGATTACCAAAATTACTGCTATTTTAGAAGGCTTCAAATACTTGGTACATTTACTGAAAAAGTGATTTCAACAAATTTTTTCAAATGGTTTTTAAAATGAGTCTCATCTTCACTACTTGCTAAAAAATGCTTTTCAATAAAGAGGTTTTATATAAAGAAGCTTCTCAAAACAATAAAGATATTGATAAAACTTTTCAGAAGTTGATAAGGTATAACCTTTATTACATAATCATAATAAAGGTTCATGATTTGCATTGTAAAAACAGACAAAGCAAATGTATTTCTGAACAAATACAGTATGAAAACTTTTAAAAAGAGTATGTTTTATTATTACCCTTTTAATAGTCTAAGATTGAAAAATTGATTTTAAAAGGTAGTGCCACATTTTCAAAGGAAACAATGTTGCCATTTCAAGCAGAATTTTATTTTGTTAATAATTTTCTAAAAATCGCTGTGCTTTATCACCAAATCCATAAACTGATACAGTCAAATTGTAAATGTTTTTAAGTATTTAAACTACACTAAATTTAAAGAAAAAATTAAATTCATTAAGATGAAAATTTAGTTTCTTAATAAATACCGAGGTTGTTTATACTTCTTCAATTTTTGATGGTAAAAAATGATTGGTGAAGATCGAAGGCGTGACAACATCATTAAGTTTAAGCTCTTGTGGATACTATAGATAGCCATCATACAAAAATAAACTCAAAATAGTTTGATTCTCACTCTATTTGTTAAATTATAATTAACTTAAAAATAGCAAAAAAAAGGAATTAACTAGATTTTTTAATAGAAATTTATTTTGACTTTGTCTTAAAAGATTCACTTAAACTAATGACATGAAAAGAAAAAAATGCTTGGATTCGGATATGCTTATAAAGCTACTTAAAATGCATTTAGCTGTGAACAAATTATCAAGAGAAGTATGAAAAATTATTCTGTGAAAGCATCTATTAAGATGTTCGATGCTTGTAATGAATATTTTGCTGTTACTCCAATATCAAGCGTTGCCCGACGTAAAGAATTGCACAATAACAACTGTCTGAAATTTTGCGTTTCTTAATATTATTTAAGATTACTTTTAGGATATTTCACTAAATAAAAGTGGACTATATAATTTGTTATCCAAGAATTTGATGAGAACCGATTAAGGACTCAAGTAACTGGATAGAGGACCCTACCAAAAGTTGATTTGGCTAGAGTGTACCATATTGACATGAAAATAGATACATAGAATATACTTATATATATACAATCCACTTATTTCCAGACAACCTTCAACCTACACTCTGATACCATACTGCTCTGAATTCCCGATTTCCACCTCTTCAGGCAGGAACTAACCATGTAGAGAAGAGATCAACGCGTCTGAATGAGTGGGAAATAGTGCTAATCAAGAGTTCAGTTACTCAAATATGAATGATGAAATAAAACCATTAATCCTAAATCAGAAAGACTTTAGCGGTTTGATCAAATAATTTCATTTTGATAAGACCAGTTTTAAGAAGATTTATTTTTATATATATATATATATATATATATATATATATATATATATATATATATATATATATATATATATATATATGTGTGTGTGTGTGTGTGTGTGTGTGTGTGTGTGTGTGTGTGTATATGTATATATGTATATGTATCTTCCAAAGATGACAATATATTTAAAGGTACTTGAGGAAATCCACACAAATTGCCATCACTTGGATTTCTAATTAGTTTATCGAGGAAAAGATAAAACCAGATAAGAGGTATCCGAGTTTGAAACGTTTTTGAGCACTTTTACTGTCTAGAATTTACGAGCACCATGGTATTGAACCCAAAAGCTTCTAGACAGATTGAAAATTTAAGCTCTAAACCATCAACGGACATCCACCATCACCAAAAGTTGTGTTCAGATTCTTCCTTAATACGTTCACCGTTCCATAAAAAGTGTTTAGTGCGGTTTTTAAAAGCCCAATTTTGTCAATTGAAGTTCGAACAAAGTTTTTGTCCCTAAGCTTCTGCATT
Organism: Hydra viridissima; assembly: GCF_058129835.1. Taxonomy (NCBI): domain Eukaryota; kingdom Metazoa; phylum Cnidaria; class Hydrozoa; order Anthoathecata; family Hydridae; genus Hydra; species Hydra viridissima. The sequence goes on from NW_028324314.1 coordinate 3,093,516, forward strand.
TCTTTTACAAAAATTGTTAAATTTGTTTTTGTATACAGCGATTTCCGAAGAAAAATATAATACTAACAACTAAGACTTGCGGTACCTCTAGAAGAAACTGATACAGATCGCATTCTTTTCACGAGTTCTACAAAATTTCATGTTTTAAATAAAAACCAAGTTTGGGCTTTAAAATATTTTAGTCAAAGAAAAAAGCTCAGCATATTTTTATAACTTTTAAAGTCTACATCTATTAAGGCTATAAAGTATTGTTTGTCAGGGTTACCTCAAGTTTTTGAATAAGAAAAAGTAAGTATTACTAATTGTTACAAGCATCAATATGGTCACTTATAAGTTACAAGTAATGGTATTTATTTCGTAACAGTTGTTTCACCCCTGCCCTATTCTACGAAAAACTTGTTATTTGTAGATTTCGGCACGGGTAAATTAGATGAACCAAATGGAAACAGCAATTATAAAAGCTAGCTGATTAAGGGCTATCTTTTTCAAAGCAGGACTTTGGAAAAAGACTTCACTAAATAACTTGGCTAAGAGGATGCAACAAAAATTTTGTTTGGTAATTAACGAAAAACAGATTTTGCAAATTATTTCAGAGATGACATTTTAAAAGATTTACTCAAAATTTCAGATATGATAGATTTAACTTGTTAAAAGACACACACATTATGTGTTTATTTTTTTTTTACTGTTTTAGAATATAAAATGTTTGAAGAAGTTACTTAAATGACTGTAAAGATTACTCCGTTCTCCATCTTTTGAGCATTTTTTTTCATTTTCAGGTTCTCAATTTGAATTTAACATTTTTCGGTTTACTGGAGCTGATCTATAAAAAATTGCTTATCACTACTAGAGAGTGCCGGTTCTGGCACATTTGCGTATTTCAACCATAGTTTGACCATGTTAATTTTAAGTATCACTTTTTACACACGCGTCATCACACAACAAATTGAGCATATATTTAACCACGAAAAATCAAAAAATTAAACCATAGTTTAACCATATCAATTTGCCGTATTAATTTCTTCAAAAACAACAAATTGAGCATATATTTAACCACGAAAAATCAAAAGCTTTAGTGTCTTACCATTCCATATAAAAAATGTCGTTAAATCATGTCGCTATATGAGTTAACGTTGATCTGTAAGGTATGCATAACCATAAAAAATAAAAAAAATGAGGGTATTGGCGTACCCTTGAAATTATTTGTGTGTTTTTTCAGTTTAATGCAATTTTTTCAATCGGTGCGTAAATCTATGCGTAAATCTATGCGTAATAATAAACCTGACCTAACAATAAATAAAAGTTTCCAGATTCACCAACTTGCGCATCTCGAGAGTTTAATGTGACGACTAGCTTTCTACCAGTAGAAACACTAGGCATAAAGTTAGCTTCTCCAAATTTCTATAAAATGAGATAGTAGTTGTTGAACCAATTGAACTATTGGATTGGTATAATAATCCTGAGAACTTGTTATTGAACGAGCCTATGCTTGAACCATTCCACGAGGATAATTTAAAATCTTCCAATCCAGATGATGAAAAAATGCACTTGCTGTCGTTATTGTATCCAAAAAAGTGTGTAGTTGATTGAATTATAGGATGATCAAGGACTCAGTACAGTACCATTTCCAGGAGGTAAATTTCCATCGTAAATTCTTAATCTGGATTCCCACCAGTTTCCAGATGCTCCAGTTATGTGTGCTCTAATATATCTTAAATAAACACCATTACCCTTACCTCCAGAGTTTAGAAGCACATACTCGTTTCCGTAAGTTGTGTTTAAATATCTAAATCTTCTTGAGTACAATTTAATGGATGAGACGGTGGGATTGTTGTGAATGTTGTAATGAATGGTTGAATCCAGTATGTTATTGTAGAAGCTTTTTTGTTAAATAATTGTATTACTAAGCTTGTTCTAAATGGTAAATCAAGTGTAAAATATTCTCCTAATGATGAAGTAGTGTATACGTTGCAACCTTGCAAAGAGTTTGCATAAAACGGTCCTCCAAGAGGGGAGAACAGCAAGTCGCAAGCTAGAGTAACACCATCTACTCCAATAGCATCAGTAGTTTCTGAATAATTTCCAACTCCAATCTCTCCGTCTTCAAATATTCTTATAAAAACATTGCCAGCAACAGACAATCCGTTTGTGACAGTTCCATTGATGGCTAGCCATAACATTCTTAAAATTCCAGAACCTTCTCAATAGTTGAAAACTGTTATTGCATCAGGCAACCCTCCTGCTATAGTCTGTGACTTTAGTCCTAAACATGAAAAGCTTGAACTAGGTATTACTTCTAAAAAATTAAATTTTTTTGTGAGATGGAGTCAACATAGTTTTTTGTGGCAGCGTCAGACGAGCTTGTCGGTTCTGCCACATTTATTAGTTTTTGCGATTCCATATTGATATCTCCACTCGTACTGTTTGTTACATCTGCCCGAATAAACATATTGTTTGCTAGAGTCGGTGTAGGCACATCTAAATATCTACTCATTTCTGTTCTACCGAATTTGTTAATCATTTTTATATATGTATTTTATAAAAGAAATATTATATACTTATTTTACCAAAGAATATTGATGATGCTTTGAAAGTCATAACCTTCATCAGACTTTTTTAAGACGTATAGACACAAGTGACCACATTAATAGGTGTTTCTAAACTGAACTCTTTCGCTGTTGTAGTAGATAGGACTTTTTAAATAGTCTACAACTCAACTAGTGGAGGCTGCGCATAAGAGTAAAAGCAAAGTTTTTTATCCCCGTCTTTATACCAGCATTTTCAATGAAACCCATTTGTACTTGAATCTCCTGTATTGACTAATCCACATTCTTTTTTTTTTAATCTTTTTTGTGAGCTCATCTCTTACATTAACGGCTTTAAAATCTTTTATTTTTAGCTTTTTTGCTACCTCTATCAGCTGAAAGTTTGTAAGTGGCTCGTCTGGCAAGACAGTTCTCTCTACATTTATAAATTTGTGATTGTTATTCATTTTTTATTTTGTTGTTTTTTAATTTGTAATGCTCGCATGCCAATATGTATTCCGCCTTCCAACATAACTCTTTTATTGTCATCTGCACTGAGTGCAACCTTGTTAATTTCTTCTGTAAAAATATCATGCCTGTCTGATTTGATTACGTTCATTTTCCTTACCTGATCTTTTTTACTTACCAAAGAGTTTTTGTAATCCTCATATGTTATGTATTTTTTAACAACATCCTTTTTTACCCCTTTGCATTTTTGTGATCCTTACCATGTATTTTGTTTAAATTTAACTTTGATCTAAGTCCTTTAAATTCTTTAATCTGCGCTTCAGCTGCCTCGTCTTTAAATATTCCTATCACTTTCTTATTGGTATTGACTTTAAATCCAAAATCTTTAATCGCTGAGTGGTTTTTGCAAAACTCGCTTGTATCAAACTTGCTTTCGATGTCGTCTGAAATGTCTTTACAAAAGTCGTCTGTTTTTATTTCGTAAGCCAAAGAGTCTGTATCTGTGAATAACAGCTTTGCTCTGTCAGAATATTTGTTTTTTATGTAGTCGTAATGAAATTTGTACATGAGTGTTTTACTCAGATCTAAGATGCACATACCCAAGTAAGTCGGCTTGTTGTATAGCAGATGCGTTCTTTTCATGTGCAATGCTATCAAGTTTTCATTCAATATTGTTCTTCTCTTGTGACTGGGCTTTGACGCTAGTTTAACTGCTACATCTTATCTCGTGACCAATCTAACGTCAACTCTCTTCTCAATGTTTTCCATTGTTTTTCCAGACACAAAATTTTTCATCAGCTTAAAAAAGTCTTTCTCAAAATCGCTAGTTGTCTTTGTTCTTAAGTCTGTATTCATATCAATGTGTTCTTTGAGCCGTGGTTTTTCTTCAAATTTTATTCCCTTATGATATGTTGTAGTCTTCAAACTTAATTTTTCATACAGTTTTAGATTATCGTAGTGAATCACATAGTTTTTCTTATCATTTAAGCTTGGTATCAGCTTTTGAACTTCGCTGACTTTTATTCTTTCAGGAGCAAGCGGATAGTCGTTGTGTTCATCATGCAAATTTTCAGGATAATCTAAATCAACGTCTAATATGCATGGTGTTGTTTTCCAATATGTTAACTCATTTTCGCTCATGTACTCAAATCCATGCGTAGGAAGAGGTTTGCACATTGCCCACCCGTACAAATTATTCGCATCAAAATATTGTACATAGGATGATTTTTTGTTTTTGTCGTATTCCTCTCCCATGTACTTGTTGTTAGAAGTTCCTAAACAGTTCGACACCATACTAAATCCACCTCTTATTCCCTTCTTTATCATCAAGATTATGTCGTGATTGCTTAGAAACTCTAATTCTATGTTTGTCTTTTTTAAGCAAGCATCTCATGCTAATCCAGTTGATGTGAAATACCAAGCTGGATCTAGCTTGCAACATTCCATGCAAGTGTCACTAAAATTCTCAAATATGTCGGCGAGAAGCAGCACGCCTTAAGCATTGTACAGATTGTGGTAATCTACAAATTTTTTGCAATCAAACTCATCCCATACTGTTTGTGCATGTGTAAAGTCGATATCGCTTATCTCTTCATCGTTTAGTCTTGAGAAAAATGACTCTTTTTTAGGAAGCTTGTTTTCATAGAATTAGATAGAGTCAACCCAATCGTATGGGTAAACGCCTTTTCTTAGCAACAGATCTAGTTGCTTTACAGAATAAAACCTTCCCATATTTTTACATTTGTCTTTTGTCAAATTCTTTGACAAACTACCTAGAGATGAAGCCATAAACTTGAAGCTGTCTGTAAATCGTATATTGCGTTTAATCTCATTTGTCTTTCCATTTTCGACATACTCTCCTACTTTAATTTCTTTTGAGAAGCTAATGTACTTTTCTTCATTGTTAGGATTGCACTTTAGTGTACCTCCGGACAGTTTATTTATAAACAAGTGACAGTCATAGCCAGACAAAGTGTGTAATATGACAGGAAAGAATTTGGGAAACATGCATTTCTCATGATTAGATCCTCCGTTTTTACCATTGATTTTGCAAATGTATTGAACTTTGTCTTTCTCAACATCTAATCCACAAATCAAGCGCGATGGATAATAGGTAGTTGAGTGATCATAGTTCTTCTTTGTCAACTTGATGCTGTTGTAAATACTTCTAATGTTCTCTTCTAATCTTTCGACAAAGATTTTAGCAACATCGTCTTCTTCACTGCTTGCTGTAAACGTGACTGGCGAGCTTTTACAAACTCTTTCGTCAAAGCACCTGATGCAATAACAGAACGAGCTTGAGGTGTGACATTGATATTTTTTAGTATGCGACTTTACAGGATTTGGTTCGCACGTGTTTATCGGCTTGATAAAACTTTCAAAATCTGCATACACCACAAACGGAACTCTCATTCAATCTGGTAAAGTTACTAAACCTCATTGTTGCCTCTGTCTCTGGAAGATGGATGTGCACCGAGTCGTGTGAGTAGCAATACAATTTATGCTTAGCCAACAAATCTTCAGATTTATATCGAAGCAAGCAGTTTCTGCAGTAGTGCATCTTGTGTTCATTGTTAGATGTTTATGAATATAGCAATCTGCTCAAGTTACTTATTACACAATAGTGGTTCTTATTTTCGTTTGATATGAAAAGCAAGTCAATCAAGTTCTTTCGATTCTTGTTTTTAGGTCCTTCAGACCCACAATTTTTAGACATGCGAGGGTATACAGACGAGTTTTCGTAGCCAAAACGTTTACAACTATATCTGGATTGTTCTTCTCAAATGTGTTAATTTGTTTTAATGAGACTGGAAACTCAATTCCCTTCCAATTTTTCTCCTTAGACTGCTTTTTAAGGGCTTCGTTGACTATATGCGAGTTCTTCTCTGTTGGATTTTGGGCTCTTGTTACACACCACTTAAAGCATTCATTATCGTCTGTATTTTTCATATTGATGATAGCGTGCTTTTTTGACAGAAAATTATCAATTGGTATGTATGATTTAGCTTTAAGAGGGTTGTATTCAATAAAGTTTATGTCGAGTTTTACAACAGAGTCAACCCTGCAATTCGATCCAAGCTTGTTGTATGCTGTTATATTCTCTACAATTTCATTCTTTGAACTATCGTAAAACTTGTTCAATTTTGTAGATTCTAATATAGCCTCGCTTTTTCCTCCAAGCGTTGCATTTCTAGTTGTTACCTCACCTGTTTTAAGGTCAGTTTTAGACATGACACAAGTAACAACCAGATAAACCTTTGTGTTTTTATTTTTGCTTAGTATGGTGATTGCGCTGTTTTTTGCTAAGTTCATAAACTGGAGAGCCTCGTACCCCTTAAGTACTTTAGCTGAAAACTGCTTAACTACATGATTAAGAGATGTCTGTGTCAGTTTAAACCTCACTTGGTCTTGTTGTTTGTGGAGATTAAAAATTTTTGATCTTAGCGGTTCTACTTTTTTGTTAATCTCCACACCTGTCTTGTCTACTTTTTTCTTAACCGGTCCTGGGATGTTCGGTTTAATCCACTCTACAACATCATCATAGCTTTTGATTGTATACGATTAAAATCCATGAGTTGGAGTGCTATTAGGTGTTAAAGTTCTTGATAAAGTTGAAAATGGGACAGGCTCGTCTAATATGCTTGTTCTTAAAGTCTGTGCTAAAACTGAATCTTTAGCTGTAGCTGTAGCTGGAGCTGGAGCTGGAGCTGGAGCTGGAGCAGCTCAGGATAATATGCTCCTTTGAGATGACGTAGCGTTTAAAGATCGAACTAGATCGGCCTTTCGCATCTTGTAAATATTCTTTATTCTTCTCTCTTTTGCGATTTGTCGCAACTCTTAAACATTTTTGTTTTCCATTTTTTATTACAGCAAGATTTTTTTTTTATACCGTTTCAATTTTTTAACTTTTTCTTGTTAAAAATTTTGAAAAAAATCATTAACTCTTCACGTGTTTTTGCTTTTTTTAGCTTTTCAGATTTTAATAATTCTTAAATCCATTATCCAGCTTTCAATCTCGCAACTCCACATACCTCCACCCGTGTCTTGCCTCTCTTGTTGCGCTGTATAACGAATTGTACTCCTTAACTTCTCCATTTTCAACGTCTGTCATTCTAACAGTTACTGGTTTTTTTCTAATCTATCTTACCCTATCGTAGTTTGGGTCAATGTTTTTTTCTTGTTTCACTTTTTCGAATCGAATATTTTTTTTGGTCAAATATTTTTTTTTGCCTTCCTACAGATGTTTTATCTTTTTTATCTTTTGCACCTGCAAGAAGTAAATCTTTACTTATCAAATTGTTTAATAATCTTTACTTATCAAATTTTTCTCAACCGCTATCACCATTAACGCCATTAAACTATTTTACGTTTTAGAAATGTTGTTTTCTTTTAATTAATTTTTCAGAGTCTTTTTTGTATATCTCGTATAAAATTTAATATTACTCTTTTAAACAAGTAAAATTTAAATCATCTAGTAGACAATGTTCATTTGGTTTCCGTCTGATTGAAACTGCATCATTCTATCAGAGATTACAATTGCAAAGGCATGAGTGTTTGTAGGAACAGCTGTATTAAATGTAGATTTAAATTGCACATCCAGTACAGAAGATTTTAATCTCTCTGACTGCTCACATCAAAAACTATAAGTGGGTAAATATTTCTGTAGTCTAATGCAGACCAGCTAGGCTGTGCGATTATCTCGTTAGTTCCATAAAACTTATTATTGAACATGGCAGCATCTCTATAGGCTCTTGAGTATTGGTTGTTAGGGAATGATTTAGAGTAACATACATGTTTTTCAAGTCGCAATGATTGAATATGGACGGGTTCAGCTCTTGCCCACCATTCTTACCTGTTTGAAAACCATGGTTTTTTTAGTAGATGATCTAGCACTTAGCCTCCAACTGAATGTATTGGATTGAGGTACAACGGTTGTATCACACTGTTTCGATCTGTATGCTACGGGTGCAGTCACTGGATGGATGGATTCAATGGCCTTATAAAGATTGACTCTTTCATATTAGATGGAATGGCATGTAGCATAAACAATGACCATTTGCTAATATCTACTTTTCCTGCGGCTGCAGTGTTGTTTCTATAAATCGCATCATTATCGCTCTTTCTAACAAGAATAAGGGTGTGTTTAAATCCGTAAATAACTTTTTCATAATCATCGCAGAATTCAAAAATGTGCTTTAATGGTATGCAGAATAAAAATGATGCTTTTGTAGTAGGATCCTTAATGATGTATTTTTGTCTTGCCGAGAATCCTGGATTATTAGTAAGATCTGCTGTAGTTGGTGTGTCTTTATACCACAGCTGATTCATACCTTCTTACAATTGAAAATCAATTGGATATTTAAGAACGCCAAGAATTGTAGTTGCTTGTCCCGTACTGTATATTGTTTCTACTTCTTGATTTGACAATTGATATGATATCTGACTGAATAAGTGCATTATACCACTGTTTGCAAGAGCAACTACGTCTGCATCCACATAGGATGATATTCCATCGGATATGAGAAGTCTTCCTTCAACCATTATAAAGCCCTCAGATGGAAGCGTGAACAAGTCTTGCTGCTCTACGTTATTTCTTATTTCTCCAGCAGTATTTAAACTTTTACTGACTGGCTCGTACTCATAAACTCAAATCTTTCTATTCCCTCATCGACAGTTGGGATTTCTGTAAAATTTAACACCTCAGAAGTTGACATTTTTTATATAGAAAATATTAAAAAAAAAATTTATTACATACTAACAAACTTGTTTTACATAATTACCAAGTGCTCATGATCCCCTACCCCATTTTTACAATTTCTTGCATCCTAATGGCATTTTTCTTCGACATCTTTTTTGTCGGTTTTATTGACGACTCTTTAAACATTGAATTATATATAAGCGTCATTGGATCCAGCTGTGCGCTTGCTGCTTGTGCGCTTGATGTTTGTGCACTTGCTGCTTGTGCAGTTCCACTGTTAACCATTTCTAAAAGTATATCTTTCTTTTTTTTACTAAGATTAGGCGACTCGCTAATGTCCGAACTTTTGCTTTCCAGTTTTTTTGTTCCAGTGAGTGAATACACTTTCTCGATCGCTTTTTTCCCTTTTTCAATGGCAACGTCTTTAGCAGTTGATATAGCAAAAGAAGCTAGCTCTTTTTCCTGCTGATTTTGCGGCAGTTATCGCCTCTCTTCCTAACTTAGTAGCAGCAACTTTATTGAGTAAAACTAGTGATGATTTAGACGCTTTTGTCTCCACCGCTCTTCTTAAGAAATTCTTAATAGAATCAATTATACCATTTCCGCCAATAAATGTTTCTTTGCATACGTCTTATTGCTAATAATAATCATTTATATAAAGCATATATTTTTTATATTCGCACCTGTATCGCAAAATACTTTGTATTGCTTAATATACCTCTCTATTCATCTCTCCTTGTCTTAAAAGCTCATCGCATTTGGCTACTGCCTCATTTCTAGACCCTGTATTTCAGCTCTCCATGAAGCAATGCTCATTATAAACTTATCGGCAAGCGCGTTTGGATCTCCTGGAAGAATAATTACATCTGACTCTTTTTTACCCTTATTTTTAAACTTCTTATTCCTCCAAATTGGAGCTATTATTTTTTTATACTTATTGCTTTTTGACAATTTCGACTTCTTTGTATTTGCTTCAGACACAATTGCATCCGTCTCTAAAAATATACTCTCATAAGTTTTAAGATCTTCTTCATCATACACACTCGGGTGTATACATTGTTAGGTAATGCGTTGCAATTTTACCTACATTCATAAACTTTTCATCATAAGACAGCATCTCTGTATTGGCACTCAGTAGAGCGATGTAGTTATTGTTGAATTTGTCAGTAAGTTTTTTCAAGTTTTCTTTTAACATGTCATGACTGTCAATCAGCGACTTGTACATCTTTGTCAGGTCTGATTGAAAGCTGGCGTCAATCATATTATCATTATGCTATTCTGCTGTATTCTCTTGCATACAAAACGAGTGGAGCTGCAATTATTGTTGTCAAAAACTCCAATCCAATATTACCAAGTACAATCCCACCTGCTTGCAATGCGCTATCTACGGATGAGATGATTCTTACAGCTTTTTGCTCAGCATCACTCTCTATCTCTTTAGGCCAAACATTAATGATACTTTCTGATGAGATAAATTGTTGAGCTTAATGTCGTTTTGTCCAAATATCTGATACCTCCCATTAGATAACACTGGTGGATGCTCTAAAGCTTTATGGCTTAAAACAATAGACTTTAATTTATTCTCTAAATGTTCTTCTTCATTTAATAAATTATAATGCGGAATACTAGCTCCTTTATTTTTAAACAACTTGTGAGGAGTGCTCATCTTTTTTATAATGTAAAGAAAATATTTTTTAAAAAATTAAAATATTTTCTCAAAATTAACAAGTTTACACTCTTATAGGATCAAATTCAAAAACGGAATGCTTGAAAATGGTGAGTTTGGACCTAGCAATAAGCCTGCTCCCACTGATTCATGTCCATTTCCGCTGTGTAAGTAAAAACCGTCTCATGCAGATCCTCCTTTAGCCCATGGCTTTAAAAACAATCCAGATCCTGAAACTTTTATTCTCTGTCCTCTCTTTTTAAGATAAACGACTCCTCTGACTGCAATTTTATCGACCATGGCTTATCCAGCTGAAGATCCTACACCTGCTAGCAATCCTGTCGCCAAGTTGGAATAACACTCGATACAAGAGCTTTTCCAATTGCTCCTAGAAAAAGAAGAAGTGCTCCAGTAAATCCTCCTTCAATCTTTTAGTTGTGCATTAGCTGGGTTTTGGTTGAATACAACTCCTGTTCTGTTTTTGTACGCTTTTATAATTTTATTCAATTAAAGCCTAGTCACTACCAGCACATGATCACCGTTGAGATCTTGATGAGACAGTTTTATGTTGACTGCACCTCCATCTTGAATCGCTTTTTTGATTTTATCAGCCTGCCCCTGTGAAATTTTAATTTTGACATTTTCGTATCTGCTCATTTTGTTTTTTATACGATAGAAAAAAAATTTTTTTTTAATTACAAACTTATGTTGACAAAATTTCATTTGAAAAAAATCTATTCAAAATTGGCAACATTTTCTCTCTTATATGATATCTAACAGTTAAATCTTCACCTCGTAAATTCAACTGTTTTCCGTTTTGATCTACTAATTTTGTCTCCATGCTTGAAATTTTGTTAACAACAATCGGAAGATAGATCAAATGAAGAGGCTTTTCAATAATTTTATAGCCAGGACCTGCATCAGGAAAGAAACAATATATATCATTGGTCCATTAATATACGATGACCCTATCATATCGTTTGTTACTCTTATACAGCTATTCACGAAAGTTTAAACGATTGCAGAATTTTTATCAAGTATGTTTGGTTTTTGTTTAATAAAGAAAAACTGTAAAATGATATCGAGTTAATTTTTTTTATTTATTAAAGAAAAAGTAATTAGCTTTAAAATGAATATGAACATGTTATAAAAATTTTAATATTTAGTTAGAAAAAAGCTATTACAAAAAATCTTATAGGAAAAATAAGAAGAACAAAAGTTTAAACGAATTGCAACATTCGAACAAAAAATGAAAAAAAAGCGAAATTAATATTTGAAGTGTCCTCCTTTGTTTTTATAGCAAAGATAAACTCGTTTATGCATTGATTCAACTAATTTCATGCACATCACGCGAGGTACCTTCAGCCAGTACTCATTCAAAAGTTGCTTTAAATGCTGAGTTGATTGAATTTCATGGTATGTCAGTTGATTGTCGATCCAAGACCAAATATTTTCGATTGGGTTGAGATCTGGTGATCTAGGGCACCAGGGCATCACGTTGAACTTTTTTTTCAAAAAATATTCTTTGATTGAGTGTTCTGTATGAGCTGAAGCCCCGTCTTGTTGAAAGATGAATTGCTTGTTTCTGCCATACAAGTGTCTGATTGATGGAACTAAACACGTTTCCAATGTGTTCTTCTAGGTGTATTGATTAATTCGGCCTTCATACAGCTCACAGAAGCCTATACCTTTGTGAGAAAAACATCCCCAGATGCCAACCGAACCTCCACCGCCTTGTCGACGATGTTGCAAAAACCTGTCTGAATATTTCTCAGTTGCAAATCTTTTGACATTGCGGTTTACAACTTGAAAGTTAGCTTCATCACTCTAAATAACTTTTGCCTACTGTTCTACAGACCAGTCCAGCCTTTCTTTGGACCACACTCGTCGTTTACGTTTATCAGTGATTGAAAGAAAAGGTTTTTTAGCAGCTATGTACGTTCCAATATCTTTGTCCGACAATGTTCGTCTCACGAGCTCTCTGCTAACTTTTGGATTATTTTTTGACTCATTGAAGATTTGTGCTAGCTTTTTGTAGCTGAGTCTGGGGTTTTCTCTGCTCATTCTGAATATACCATTTTTGTCACGGTTGCTGAGTTTGGATGGTCTCCCAGTACGCGGCATGTCGGAGACGTCCTTGGTAAGTTCCCGGGTTTTGATGGTTTTTCTAACGCAATATTCAGAAATATTAAGTATTTTGCCTATTTGAACGTTTGTGTGATTTTTTGTCCGCGCCATACCAATAACTTGCCATTTGATGTCACTAGAAACTGATTTTCGACCCATTTGCACGCAATTGAGATTAATTTGAAATTCACAATATTTTAAGTTGATTTTTAATGAATTAAAAGCTGCCTGATGATGTTGTGAGGAATTTTTTGATTGAAAAACTACTCAATTATTTGCTACTTAATTGATAAATTCGCTGCGAAAAAAAATTTCGCAGCGGATTTATCAATTAATTAGCAAATAATTGATCCTAAATAAAATCGTTTAAGCTTTTGTAAAGCCTCTTAATTTGTATCACCTACCTTTTCATGAAATATCTGAGTAAACGGTAATGAGTCAAAGCCTACTTTTTTTTATTCTATTAACAAATAATCTATTTACCAAATTGGAAAAATAATTATTTTGATATCTATTTCCGTTAGATTTTTATTCAAGAAAAACCGAAGATTAGATTGGAAATTTCTGCAATCGTTTAAACTTTCCTGAATAGCTGTAGTGCTGACATCTTGTATCCTTACAAGATTTTCTAACTCATATTTTCCTTTCAAAACGTTATCATGTTTAAATTCTAGTTTATTAAATCCTATAAGTGGTCCTATAGAGTTTTCACGGTTAAAATCAAATATATAAGCAATTTTATTAGCCACGTCAGGCTTGCTAAAAGTCAAAGCTGATCTTAATGTACTTAGATCTGTACCAATTTTGATACTATCTAGTTTATATTTCGGTTTTTCAGACATTTCATTTTGAACGTAATCATTTATTTCTTCAATATCGTATCTTCTTTCAGGAATATTTATATCATACCAATTTACGCCATTGTCTGAGGTAAATCTGAAAGTGTTATTTGTGGCATCAATGTTTGGAAAATCATCAATCACTCAAAAAACTCACACACCATATCCAATTTTCCACTTATATCTTTTAAAATATTATCCACTACTAAATCACTGTCTGCATTAAGTTTCTGTGTTTCAACTTGCTGGCTAAACAGATTAAAAATGACATTTTTTTCTAATTTTTTATCAAATTACTTTTTCAATATTTCATACTCTGGTTGATAACTGGATTGTGTAAAAAATTTTAATTAAAACATTATAATCCAAGCACCCTTCTCTCAACAAAAAATTCAAAAACAAATTTATTTTACCACAACCCGACTTCCCAGCCATCAAAGATCGTATGCTTCTCGGTAAAAACTTGTTATTGCTTCTTTTATTCTTATTTAAATTTTATGATAAATCCATTTTCTCCATTTTCTATAATGCAAAGAAATTTTTATTTCTAAAATAAAACATGTACTGCGTCAAATTTAGAAGAAAAACAGATATACTAAACTTAAGAAATTTTATAAGCAAAAACAATAGAAATATGCTTAAAGGAGCTTGCGTCGTTTGTGGAACAACAAAAATAAATAAAAAAATGAGAAATGAAGCTGACAAAATCATGATTGAAGAGATGGATTCTATAAAAAATCCAACACAGCGTGAAAAAATAGAACGAGGAATTACAAAACCCATCATATCAACCAAAGCAAAGTTTGGATAGGTGCTTCAGCAGACCCATATGAGGTAAATGTAAAAAAAAACTACCAACGATCAGTAAAAAAGAAAAGAATAAAGAACTAAAATGGACTGCAGACAAACTTGCAAACGAACTTCACAAGCCAGTTATTCATCATTTCAGAAGAAATGTTATTGTAAATGATAAAGATGAAGTATGGGCTGTTGATTTAGTTGAGATGCAATCTTTTTCAAAATTCAATAACGGTATAAAATACTTACTCATGGTTATAGATCTATTTTAAAAATACGGATGAATTGCGCCATTTAAAAGTAAAACTGGTCTTGATACCGCTAATGCTTTAAATAAAATCTTTAAAGAAAGAAGGTGCACTAAAATGTGGGTTGATAAAGGAAAAGAATTTTATAATAAGCATGTGAAAGCGTTAGGCGCGCAGTTATACTCAACTGAAAATGAAGAAAAAAGCTGTGTAGTTGAACGCTGGAATAGAACAATGAAACAGAAAATGTTTAATTACTTTTCAGCTAATAATACTAAAAAATATATTAACATTTTAGATGAAATGGTAAATAACTACAACAACACAAGGCACTCTTCAATTAAAATGACTCCAGTTGAAGCTAGCGACAAAAAGAATAAGAATGTTGTTTTGTTAAATCTAAATGGAAATGTACAATCATATGGTAGCAAAGATCCTAATCCAAAATTTTCAATTGGTGATAAAGTTAGGATAACTAAAAAGAAGTCAAATTTTGAAAAAAGATACACAACAAGATGGACTGAGGAGGTTTTTACAATATCATATTCAGTACACAGGCCCACCAACTTATAAAATAACTGATAATAATGGTGAAGAAATCCAAGGTACTTTTTATGAACAGGAGATGGAAAAAACTAATCAAGGAATATTTAGAATTGAAAAAGTTATTCGCAAACAAAAGAACAAATCATTAGTAAAGTAGTATGGCTATCCTGAGTCATTAAACTCGCGGGTTGATAATAAAGAATTATTAAGTTTATAGAAACTCTGGAGATGCGCAAGTTGGTCCATCTGGAAACTTTTATTTATCAAACTGAAAAAAAACACAAATAATTTCTAGGGTACGCCAATACCCTCATTTTTTTTTTAATTTTTATGGTTATGCATATCTTACACATCAACGTTAACTCATACAGCAACATGATTTAACGACATTTTTTATACGGAATGATAACACACTAAAATTTAATATATGCTCAATTTGTCGTTTTTGAAGAAATTAACACAACAAATTGATATAATTAAACTATGGTTTGAATTTTTGAATTTTCGTGGTTAAATATATGCTCAATTTGTTGTGTGATGACGCGTGTGCAAAAAGTGATACTTAAAATTGATATGGTCAAACTATGGTTGAAATATGCAAATGTGCCAGAACCGGCACTTTCCAGTAGTCTTATCACTTGGATATGTTAAAGAGTAAAAGAAGTTTCAGGCAACAATTGAGATTTTAAGTTTATGAAAGAAAATTTTTGTTTATCTTTGTAAAGTCCAGAATCACCTTCAATAGCAAGGGCTAGGGTTTTCAATGAAGAATGCAATATGGGTTCTTTGATATATTCAAACCTATATTAGATGAATACAAGTTCACTTCTTATCAGAAATATAGTGATGACAAAATAGGTTTGTCAACTGTTTCATCCAAAATAATTGTATAAATGCTACAGATGAATTCAAACTTCCTCTGATAATATTTAAACACCGGCGGATGAAGGAGAGCGTAAACTAAGAAGCATCAGTGATTACTATATATGGAAGCTCTAAAAACGGATGGAAGTATCAAAAAATACTTGTTCAATGGTTAAATAATTTCAGTAATACTTCTTCTTTTGGATGGACACACTCATTCAAGAAAAAAATTAAAGCTAGCGTGCTTATATGGAGTTTGCGTTATCGATTCTTGCTCAAACAACCTCCCGTCTCTAACTTTTGAACGAATCTTTTTTTAAGTTTCTTAAAACCAATTATATCGAATTCTCATCATCTTAATTCATAACAAATCCTATAAACTCAATTAAAAACACTACTGGGTCAGTACTTTTCGGAATTTCATGCTCAGTATCAGTTTGAAAGGATATTGCTTTTAAAATCTGCAATCAGCAAATCCATGTTATAGATTGCACATTTTATATTTAAAAGTAACAGGTGTTGCATAATGTAAAGCAGAGAGATTATTGTTTAGTTTTGCAAATTAGGGAGGTTTTGTGATATCCTCAAAAAAAAAATTCTGTTTGCTAAAACGGTATCAACGATTGTAATATTTTAATCTATTGGAACTTAAATCTATTGGAAAATTTAAATTTATCAGAATTTAGCCATGCAACAGGTATGAACTTGATGATTTTTACTTTTTACTCATTCCTTCGTTAGATGCCAATTATCAAGAAGAGCTTCCTGCAGTTGTTACACAAGCAAAATAAAGAAATCCTTGAGGAACATTTTGATGCGCTTATAAATCAAATGAAAGAGCAATTACATGCCTCACCTCCTATTAAAATGATAAACCTATGTAAAGCGTTCAGTGGGTACTCTGCCTTGTCAGAAGAAATAACGGCGATGCAGAACAAAGAAAATGATGCCAATTAAAGTTGCATAGAGATTTGTAAAAGAAACTTGCATTGTAAACAAATAAGAATAAATAACGATTTAATTTTGTTTATTTTGCGGTGAAGATCGGAAGGAAAGCATCAATCATGAGCGCATGATAAATGCACTGGAGTTGTCATTAGAGCACAAAAATTTGGCGTTACACTAACAAAAATTTATTTCATGTTTATTGCTCAAATGTTTAAACTTAAACATATGTTTCCATTCAAAGTTCAATTCATACAGGAGTCAGCCAATAGGTCTTTAAGCACGGCAAAGTTGTGTCGATATTTAAATGAAGTTTAGAAAAGACCGCAACTTTGTGAATAGACTAATGATGGGAGACAAAGCCCATTTTCACTTAAATGGCTTTATGAATAGACAAAATAGCATGCTTTGAGAAACTCAAAAACTCATTTGTAAACAAGAGTTGTATCCTCTCAAAATCTCAAAGGATTTGTGCGCCATAAATTTAGAATGAATATTTGGTCTGATCTTCTCCCACAACTGACAGCTCCAGCTTCTTATTTAACGGGGATATTTGAAGCAGTGAGCGTTATTTTCCCCCGAATTATTGCTGAGCTTAAGAACGTTTGACAGAAGTATTTGTATGAAAACTTACTTCACTTACGGTTTTACCAGTTATCTTTTGATTAGGGTTTTTGTCTCTGGTCTCCAATTGTTTGTAAAAGTCATTAAATAACTACAGAATTAATGCGTGTCTTACAAACTGAGCTATTATCATTTATCAGTGCAGTTAAATTTGAATTTTGGGTCATTGTTGTGAAAACATTTTTAAACTTTAATGGTGTGGCTGGCTTGATTTTCTAGCAAATGTACATGGTGTTTCAATTGTCTCGCACTTTTTTTCGGTTGAGTACGATATACATTTGAATCAAGTAAAACTTAAAGATGACTTTTAAAGTTCCTTAGCGTTCTTGAAACAAGTACTCAATTCAAAGCCTTTAAAAGATTTGCACAAGTGCTTACAAAATCTTATTGCAAGGAATGTACAAAGCGCAAACGTATGATATACATATATCATACCCAAGATTACCTCTCGTTGATTGTTTTTACTACGTTATCTACTACCAAAATATTTTGGCAAGTTCGATTTTAAATGTCAGTGTCCTTTACTTATATAAATACTGACATATTTTTTAGTGGGTGTCCGGGCTTAAGAACCGTTTAATTGTAAATATCAGAATAATTGCTGCATTTGCATCTATTTTTTGATTCTTAAACCCCATAGTTTAAGTATTTCATTGTTTATTTAACTTTTTTTTTTTGTTCTCCTTATCGCGTTTATTAAACTGTTTTAATTATAAAGGAGCGCTTAACAACATTTATATGTAAAAGTTTGTAGTACAAAATGTTTGTGCAACCAACTTCATTTAAGTAAAGAAAGAAATAGTTTGCGAAAAAAAGCTTTGAACAAGAAACTAGGGATAAGGATCATTTTGATACAATTTTAAAGTTGACTTTAAAGTTTAATTTAAAGTATGATTTTAAAGTTGTTTTAAAGCTTGTGACAATTTCCGTTTGTTTACGCAGTCATTATTAGACAAACACTTGAGATGGAAAAACTGCGGCCTTTTTACACAGGATTACGTTAAAAGTTCAGTTTCCTTTTTAAAAGATAATTGTTAAATAAACCAGTTCCTGAAGCCTATGAATAGCAATAAACCAGTTTCTGAAGCCTATGAATAGTTTAATTTATGCTTATCATGTCTGAACTAGGCATTGGCATTTGAGTTTCTTTTGTTTTCCAGGATACTCGTTAACACAATATCAGCTGAAGAAATGATGAACGCACAAAAAGAGAACGAAGAAATAGAAACCAAGTTTTCAAAATGTAAAGATTGCTAATATAAAAAATTCTTTTCTTCCAGTTGAAAACGATTAAATGCTGGAGATTTGTGACCTTGAGCATCTAAATTCTTTAACTCTTGAAAATTCAAAATTCTATGAAGGTATCACTTAATTAAGTAAGGTTTATAAGATGTACAATGCAATCTACAGTATAAATTGCGGGACTCCATGCCGAGATATTGTTAGAAAGCTTTTTTGATGAAAATTTGTTCAGAAATTGAAAGTTTCTGAACTAATTTCCAGAGAAATAAACATCATTTTTGATTTACTACATGGTAAGAATTCAGTCTCGTTTATTCATTATTCCTTCAATTTATATTCGCTTGGGTTCTTTCTTTGTTGTCTAGAATATCTTCAAAAGTTTCATTTGTTTATGTTATAAAATTCCTTTATTGAATATTTACTTTTATAAACTTTTTAACAGGTGTAGTTTTTTACATTAAAAAACTATTTCCTTAAAATTATTTATCTTCATTTATTGCTTCCAGTTGAGACCTCGTTAAAATCCATTTTTATTTTGCTAATCATATAAAAAGAAATACTTCAAATAAGTATTTGTTTTTTCTACTTCGGTTTTTCTACTTCAGGAATCAGGTTGTATTAGCATATTCTGTTTGACAACTGAAATGTTTGGCTTTTTGTGCGCATCGATTGTAATATACCTTTTAACTTATGTCTAGGATCTTGTAAATCAAAAACGGCTGTTTTATAGCCATACAAATTTATTACGAACATTTTTGCATGGAACAATTAGGAATTCCGTTTTTAGTATTCGATGAAAGTTTGTTTTTTGAATTACTTTCTTTCTCTAACAAAAATAAAGATGTTTATTGGAAATAAAGTCGTGAACTCCGTTAGAAAGTTAAAATTCGCTAAAAGGAATCACACATTTTGTAAGAGTAACAAGTTTTATAGTCTGTCTGATTACACTCGAAAGAACTTTCACCTTTAAAATAAACAAAAAAGCAAGTCTTTATAGAAAAAACCTGGCTCGCAATGGTTCACTTTTGAAAACAAAATATCGTGCACTCAGGATGGAAAGGATTATTGATTTACTCATTTAAAATAGTTCTTTTTTTTTTTTTGCATTGTTTAAAATGAATACATTCTGCTAAAACCTCTATTTCAACTTAATTAAAGGATTTTCGTTTTAAACCTTCTTTAAGTAAGAGTAATAAAACTAAAATATAAACCTTTTAAAAAAGCAAGTTTTGATAAAATCATTATGGCAGCATGTATGGTGCATTAAACCTTTTAACAACTATTAGTTTTTTTCGTAAGTATACTTGAGATATTTTGCTTCAGGATTATGAACTACTTGAATTGAATTATTATGCAACTTTGTAATAAATCTGTTGTTCAACTTGTATTTGGTTTTTAATATCTTAATATTTATATCCTAAGTTTGTTCTGTTATTTGTGTTAAGACCTTAAGGTTAGACAGTTATATATGCAGATTAAACATTGATCTTTCTGTTAACATATTTTAGCATGGTGTTTTAATGTGGCTTTAGAATAATAATCAAAAAGAGTTTCATGATTATTACAACAAATAGTTTACCCGAACAAAGTTAATTTTCAGTTATCAACAGATATAGAAAGAACTTTTCTGAACTTTCCTCACTTTTCGGATGGTTTTCTTTAAAAAACCACTGTTGGAGCACATTTGAACAGAATTGTTTATTTTTTAAATTGAGTAAACGTTAAAATATGTATTCCATTCCTGTAAAATCGAAAGAACTGAGATGCATGCTTTTCATGATAAGAAATCACTGAAACCCAAACAATTTTTATTAAACGGCTAACAGAGAAGTTAAAGTGAGTTGTGTTAAAATATTCAATACACCCCTGTACTGAGGTAGAGTGAACCATAACTTGGGGCACAGTGAATCAATTATGATAACTTTGAATTAATAGTAGTGAATAGGGGCGGAGCTTAATAATTTTGATGCTGAGGGAGAAAAAGCATAGCAATTTTTTGGGTATAATGTTTTTGGTTATTTTGTTAGTATATTTTTTGTTATATTTTTGATTTGATTATATAGTTATCAAAAAATAAACATTAAGAATTGAGAAAATAAAGAAACATTTCATTGTTAACTTTATTCAACCATCTAAAATAACAGCAATTTCTTTTAAGAAAACAAACTAACAGAAGGCATCATTTAAAGCTTTTAAATTCACAAGAAAGTTATAATGACAAGGAACTGCAACATTCCCTTCACCAAGTATTGATCTGGCTACTTTTTAAAAAATATTTTTAAGTAACATTTCAGATATGTGATCAACTGTCGGAAAAATTAAGGAAAGTCAGAAAAATCTCTTCTATGTCTTTATTGTGTTTAGTACTTTACCAAACTTTTTTCAAACTTACTACAATGTTTTAATTAAACTTACTAGAAAGTTTTTTAGTAGTAAATTTTAATAAAACGTAATCACTGAAAAACAATGTTTTGGTTTTTAAGCAAAGTCTCATTTGTGAGACCACTGGTGCAATCCGATTCATGATTTTCTGAATTACAACTTAAGAAAGTTGCATCACCTGCTTTATTTGATGAACTCGCATAAAGAAACTTTTAGCAAGCTTTTTTAGCTGCGGTTATTAGCTGCTACTGTTTTTTGCAATTCTGCTCAGTCTCACTTTTCTTTGTGATTTATATTTTTCTGTTTATCAAAGTCCTTCTTTACAGGAGCATCAGTTAAACTAAATGTTTTTCCATTTTCTCTTCAACCTCTGTGTTTTCTTGGTCGTGCTTTTGGGTATGGGGGTTATTTCTTGAAAAGGCAATTTGAGGTGGAAGACCCTGACATTAAAAGTTCTTTGAAGTAAGAAGTAGAAAGTTCAACATCCTAATATAATGGAGTCTTTGGGTTTTGAATTTTGAAGTTGACATGGAATTATTTTATTGGTCAATCAATGACATAAAAGGCTAAAAAATACTTCAGTGTTAAAATTTCCTAGATTGAATGGAAAAATCTCTGTACATCAAAATCCTGAAAAAAGAATTTTAGAAGTAAATACTATAGGAAAAGCAATATTAATCAAGCTTGAAATTAATGCTAAAGGAAAAGCAATCAAGCTTGAAATGTCATAAACTGTAATGTGTTTACCTTACCGTAATACCCGGCTTGAATAAAGAAGGATTAAAGTATTCCATAAGCAACTCAGCCTAAATGCTGTAGCTTGTGGCTGCAATCAAGTGGCAATGTCAACATGAAAACCCCCTTTTTTTTTTCTTAAATAATCGTCTTATTAGAAAGGTGTTTCTCATGGCTGTTCAAAATCAATATGACCGGTTGGTCATTAAAATATTTTGTTAGTTTAATAAACTGTTCATGGATAATAAATAACTGTCAGCTGGCATCCAATCTGGAACGTTAGCTGTCCCGACAGATTTAAGTGGAGTATCATATACCATAGAGTTTTCGAAATTCACTCAGGAAAACACTATAAATGGAGGATTTTCTTCGGCGTTAACAAGGACAAGAACTATAATCAAAAAAACCTTTCTCTGCTAATTAAATTTTTCATACTTGTTATATTTTTTGTAGTTTTATAAAAAATTCTTCCAAGTTTATAAAACAACTTTCCTCTTGTAGTCAGCATAATTATAAGCAAACTTTTTAACTGAGTGCGAAAAAATCCATAATGTATCCAGGAGGTCTTCACTACGTAATCTTTTAACAATATTTCTTCTTAGTGAAAACCTGTGAGCGTTTGTAGTTTGATCTGTACTTTATTTCATCAAGATCGTATTGCTTTGCTTTTTCCACTCACCGAGGTAAACTTGAAAATAAAATTTATTATATTTGCTAATTATTTGATTCAAAGTATCCCTATTCACTGGGCCCAACTCAGAACAAATTAGATTTAAGTCTAAATTCTTGCGACTTGAGTGTTTGCAGAGTAAAAAACTAAACTAGTAAAAAGAGTATAAATACCGACAATCCGAATAATTCAACTTTTTAAGTTATCTCAATCATATGATCTCCATAATAAACACAAAGGAAGGTGAGAAATTTTACTTTTGTTTTCTGAAAAGATGGCTAATAAAAACCTGTATTCAAAGTTTATGCGATAACGACATTAAATAAAGATGGCTGATATATGAGTATATAAAATGACGACATATTTGTGATGAACAAAACTTTAGTGTTTGAGAAAATGCCTCGAATTCATGCTGCTCCTGATTTACTGTACACCACCTTCCCCTACTTGATTACCGAAGTGCCTTGTGGGACTTTGTATCATTTAAACTTTTTTCCATTTTGGTTTTAATAGCATTTATAGCGATGTTATCAAAACGTTGTAGCGTTGATTACATGTCAAAGGTTGATAGTTTTTTTTTATCAGCATTTTTGATTTTAGTGTTGCTAAACCCTTTTTTTTTTAATTTAACTGTTTTCAAATATATTGTGCTTCGTTTCCTTATAACTGTAATAACAATGTGACAAAATGCGGTATTAAAGCATTTTGTCACATTGTTGTAACAGTTCTTCCAGTGCAAGCGGATTTATGATTTTTATACAGTGGTGCTGATATAAATGATTATGCGGTGTAAATATGTTTTCAGCTTTGATAAAGAGCAGACATGGCTCGCGAACCTGTGCTGCGCTGGCATTGAGTCAATGACGCAATCGGAAATCAAACGGGGAACACAGTCATGACAAGCGCAGTGTGAACAAATATAGAGCAGGCGAAGGCGCACTGGTTCATCAACATCACTAACATTAATAGTGGTTATCTTAAGAATGGCGACGAGTTGCGTCCTTATTTGTATACCAACTTTTATTGTTTTAAATTATAATATTCAAAAATAATAAAAGCAGAATTTTTGGTTTTACCAACAATATGGCCTTGATTTTGATTGTGGATCATATTTTATAATAGCTGAAAAGACTGCTAGTAGATAAGGCAGCTGGAGCGGTGTGATAGGGGCTGCTAAGTCATTTGGATTGCAAGTAGTAGAATAAATCCATACCGATCACTAATAGTATGTGGGATTGAAGCCCAAAAAAACTTGGTGGGTCATCTCGATTTCAGCACTGAATTCAAGAACTTTTTCTGCTTGACGAAAATTAATTTGCACCGCCTGCTTACTGTTTTATATCTGTAATAAAAACCTATCAACACCTGACCAATATCAGCACTAAACATTTTCCAGAACTGCTACTAAATACATTTTACTCTAATTTAATTGGTTTCAAACAATTCTATTATCTACTTAATTAATTCCATTTCAAATAAATTCAATTTTTAACTTTCATATCTCTTAAACAATACTATTTTGATAAGTATTCAAAACACATTTTACAAACGAACATTGAGAGTTTAAAGATGAAGTACCAACAATTATTGTTAAGCTTTTTTTTTAAACTCAGAACTTTTCAGTTAGGCATATAGTTTTTATCCTACCGAAATAAGTAATCTTTAATTTACTTTAATTTACCTAGATTTACATAAATAACATATGGTTATATTTTCTACTAATTCAAAATGGATATGATAAAAGAAAAATGGGACGTGATGGTGACCTATAATTGGGAAACAGATAAAAAATACGCAGATGATTTGTACAAGGTTCTGATTGATAATGGCTATGAAGTTTGGATGAATAAAGATAATATACTGGGTGACATAGGAGTGGAAACATCAAAAGCTATTGCGAACTCTAAAATTATTGTATTCTTGATTTCAGAAAAGTATGAGCAGTCACATTATTGTCAATCAGAATACACACTTGCTTATAAAGACAAGAAAAAAATCATGCCCATACGGGTGGAAAAATACGACCCTGTCGAAGGTTCCAATTTGCGTTTATTCATTGCAAAGGAGCAGTGTTATAATTTGTTTGAAGATAAAGAAGAAAATATGACGAAAATAATGATGGCAATAGAGAAACTTATTGGAAAAAGAATTCCGAAAAATTTTCTGAATGGTGAGTTTTATTTGGTTCTTAGTTTAAATGAGTTCGAATTATTTCTGAGAAAGCAATTTTTTTTTACAGTTCATGCTGAGCTAATCTGATTTTTAATTAACTTATATATAGAGTTTAGCTATGAGAAGGGGATATTTGCAATTAGATTTGTAAATTATCAACCTGTTCGAAAAATAGATAAGAATTAGCTGTGATAATTTTTAAAGTTCACTTTTTTGTAATCCATCCACATAAAGAGTTTCGCGTGCGCACAGGATAAGCCATCCGATAACTTTTTTAATTGATTTTTCTATTCTTTAACTGATTATTTTATGAGAGATGATTCTAATTATTTCCTTTTAAATTCGTTTTTCCTTTAATTCTTTCCTTTAAAGTAAATTTAAATAAGTAAACATAAACATGAATATAAGTTTTAAGTAACAGCTACCATTTCGATTTGCTTTCATTAACTTCAATACTCTATTAATATGCCTAGTATTACCAATATAAAGAATAATTTTTCTCATTCAAACAAAGGATTTTATTTGTTGTTGTAAGATCACTAAATTATTTAGTTTCATTGGCTGTAACGTTTGAGTTCAGACTTTTCATGTAATATCGTTACCAGCTGATCGATTTGAAATGAAACTAAAACGTTTGTATGACTATTGTGACGATTTCAGAAGGTGTAAAGGAGACTATATTGAAATAGAACGCTTTCTAATATTTTTCTAATTACTAATTTTTTTTAATACATAGTTATGATATAACTTTGTAGTAAAAAATATTAGTAATTACCTTCAACTTTTTGAACATGCTAATGTCTTTTTAAAACCCTTACAGAATTGTGGACAAGTTAGTAAGTTAATGTTGCACCTAAATTTTGAAAACCTCTAGCTAAAGCCTTGTGGTTTTTTTGTATATTGATTAGACAATTTTTGGTGTTTTAGCCTCAACGTTGCGACAGAAAAAAAAAAACCAACATGCTATGATTATGTTCTTGCATTCATATTCACCGCCAACATTATTTATGTGAGCGACAAATGATGTAATTTGCTATGTTTTGCTAAACGATGTATTTACTCATAATTTATGCAAAGAATTAGCTAGCTAGCTCTCTTCCTTATGTTACTAATAAAGAAATCCATTTACTTTAAAGCTTATTTTGGAATAAGAAAATAAATTCCATGTAGGAAATTGAAACTTTACATAATTTAAATGGTTTATATATATATATATATATATATATATATATATATATATATATATATATATATATATATATATATATATATATATATATATATAATATATATATGTATATATATATTTATATATATATATATATACATTTATTTATTTATTTATTTATTTATTAACTTATTTATAAGGGAGATGACTTTAATCCAACCTCGTTTCTCTGTATAATAATTTGATGAGCTTTCATGTAAGATTAAATAAAATATTACATTCAAGGCGATTTGATAAAAAAACCTCACGCAAAAAATGATTTTAAAAATTTTATTTATTAGCTTTTTGGCCAAATTTTTGAAGTCACTGTTCCCAGATACAAAATTGAACACAAGCTGTAGAGTCACATGCAAACAACATTATATAGGATCATCAAATGCACAAGGAAGTCAAATATTCAAGATAATGTCATTAGAGAGGATGAATCTCAGTGGGAGGTTGTCATTGTTGCGGCAGGAGTCGTGCAATTCTTGCATAACTTTGATGGCACGCTCGCAGCACTGGTTGCTTCGGGCAATGTTGATTGGAGAGTCATCTGTTTTCCAGTGGGATTTCAAGCAATTGAGAGCTTTTGGGTAGTCATTCAGAGTTTTAGATAGTTCTTCAAAATCTTCAACGCGGAACAATTGACTGCTGAATAAGGCCACGCGGTTAAGGTTTTTTTCGGTTCGGTTTTTTTCGATTCGATTTTAAACTTAAACCCATCGGTTCGGTTTTTTTCCGGTTCGGTTTAAAACAAAATTCGGTTCGGTTTGGTTCGGTTCGATTAAAAACAAAATATGGTTTTAAAGAATTATTTATATATATATTTTACAACTTTAAAATATAATTTTTTTAAAAATACCCAATTATAAATTAATTTTTATTTTTTTAATGTTTTCTTTTATGTAAACAATTTTCTCGACATTTTCAATGGTTAATGTGGTTCTTCTGGCGGTTATGACATTACCGGCAGTTGAAAAAACTCTCTCTGATGTTGCAGAAGTTGCTGTTATACATAGGTATTTTCGTGCATAATCAGATAGAATTGGGTACTGTAACTTCATTATTTTCCAACATTCTAAAACATTTGTTTTTTCGTCTGCTGTTTCGGCTCCTAAATAATGCTCAATTTCTAAACTCAATTTAGTTGTCGAAGCGCTGCGTGCTGAAATATCTTGTTTTAGTCTTTTTTTAAGCAACTCGTGGTGATTAACTTTTGTATTTGGATTGCTTTCATTGTCTATTTTACTACTTGTGATTGGAAGTTTTTGCTTTTTCCTGCGTCAATAATGCTTCTTTTATATCATCAATTTTTTAATATTCAATTAAATGCAGGCCTTTGTAACGCGGATCTAAAAAATTAGCATAACAATTAATCAGCTGCTCAGCACCATTGAGAGGATATCTTTCCTGTAGTTCACTTATTAGCATTTTTATAAAAATTCTTGTTGCTTTGTCTTTTTGATTTTGCTGGGCAAGTAGTTCTTGATGCAAGGAGAATAATTCAGGTATTACATCTTGGATTGTTGGTCTTTTATCAGCTGATAAACCTACTGAAATGTTGTAAATTTTTTCAAGAAACGGCATGCTGCATTCTAATGTCTTCCATTGATCATCTGAGGGGCATATAGTTTTGCGGCAACTGTTTACGACTATTTTGGAGTTATGTTTACAATCTCATCTTTTTGACTTATTTTTTTTCTGTGGTTTAATAATACTAAACTTTCATAAATAAAGTTTATTAAAAAAATATAAAATTAAGTTTTATAATTTTTAAAATTTTTATATAGGTTTTTCAGCTTTTCTCGGTTTCGGTTCAGTTCGGTTGATTATTTAAAATATTTTTATCGGTTCGGTTCGATTCGGTTTTCTTAGTTCGGTTTTAACCGAAAGAACGGTTCGGTTCGGTTAACCGCGTGGCCTTACTGCTGAACCAATGTTCAGCCCATGAGTAAGAAATGAATAAACAAATTTTACGCAACCTGATCCGGGTTTCTGGCATCAGAATAAACGCAAGAAGGGCTAGAATGGCATGAGAGTTCCAGCGTGCATTGCTGATGTTTGGGATCTGTTTGAAATTCACGAAGGGGATCTCGGAAGACACAAGTTAGGTGGTAGAGAAACTTCATGTCCTTAATGTCAGTTTTACCGTTACTGAAGGCTGCTTTCAATTTATCCGTAATGCTCATCAAATCCTGCACAAAGAAATACTCGACATTTGGTGATTTATTCGACCCATGGAGCTCATCGTTCATGACAACGCGAAGAACCCGGTCTAGCACATAGTGCTAGCAACTAGCAACTAGAACTTGGGTTTGGGGTGACCTTTCTCTTCGAACATTTGCTGCAGCCGAACAACAACGCCTGTCTTCTTGCCGGTATTCACGTTTGTTGTGTCGGCAACAATCATCACAACTGATCACCACAGGTTAAACTCCTCTAACACATCCTGGATTCCTTCTGCGATTGAGCTTTCCCATCTTTAAATTTTAGCGCAGTCAACTTAATTTCTATAGATATTATTCTTGAGGACCACGGCCTGATATTCAAAGTCATCAATGTGTTTGCCGTCAAAGTGTATGCTCCGCTTCTCCAGATGAAACGTGCTCACCAAGTGTTTCTTCACCTGAGCAGCT
The DNA here is from genome assembly GCF_058129835.1 of Hydra viridissima. Taxonomy (NCBI): domain Eukaryota; kingdom Metazoa; phylum Cnidaria; class Hydrozoa; order Anthoathecata; family Hydridae; genus Hydra; species Hydra viridissima. Next base: position 3,121,911 of record NW_028324314.1, read on the forward strand.
CTCGAGTAGATAGTCTTATCGATTGCTGATTGACATGGGGTTGAGATTTGAATGCCCTCACCACTGCAGCTCCGTGGGACGACAGCTTTAAAGCATGTAACAAGACGTCTCGCAATGCATGTTGGGTTATGCTTCCTTTTGCTCATTGATGCTGTATTGTCATCCTCCAAAGGACTGTCTGTATTGTTCTTGGATGAGTCCGTGCTACTTTTGGAACAATCAGGTAGCGCTAAGCTGGTAAGTGTAGACACAGTCGCTTCCAATACCCTCTTTCGCTTGAGTGGGTGGATGGTATTGGCACTAGCAGGTTTGTAGTTCGAATAACCAACGTGACCTTTGCTATCAATTTGCAATTTGTAGAGGTTCTCATCCTCTTGCACAACCATTCGCCTTTCGTCTTGGTCATGTCAAACAGTTCATTCAATGAATCAAAGTTTTGTTTTTTTCTGCAGCGCTCATAGTCTTTCAGAAGTTTTGCTAGTTTTGCACAAATGTCTTGGTTAGATACATGCGGGAAGTTTAACGTTTTTCTCAATAGGTCTTTAAGGTTTGCAGCAACAAAACCATTCTCTCTTTCCGTTCTTTGGCAGTGGATTCAAGAAATTTAAAGCGTTCAATGACGTGGTCTTTCAGGGGCATGCGACTCCGTTCGCTCAAGAGTGCTTCATAAATTGCCACGTTGCCTCTTCTTAATGAGGCTTGAAACTGGACTAAGTTGTTAGTCCAGGTTTCCTTGTTGTTCTCTGTGTTAGAAGAGCTCTTCTTGAACGAAATATTGTCTTCTACTCAGCAACTGAAATAGGAAAGGCCTTAACTTCAATATTAATTACGTAACAAATGAAAGAAACTGTTATAAAGTTTTCAATTTAACTGTTATTGTTAATATATTTTATTTCAAAAGAAGCAAATAATGATTAAAGAAAATGAGAAAGGCAGACACTAATAAAATATTTTATGCTCAATTATAATTTGCGAAAGAGTTAAATGTAACTTACCAAATAATTAATACTTTAACTATAGAGAATGCGCAATAATTAAAATAAGGTAATAATAATGTTGACACCAAATTAAGATAATTAAAACTCAACTACCCGCTTTGAACACCTCCCTTATATACCAGTTTATAGTAGACTGCAAAACAGCTGAAGAAAATTTTAGAACTCTACAGAAGCTTTCCGAACAATTACGTCACTGTGACGTCACTGTCATGGCTGACGCGCAGCGTTATACGATGTTCTGGAAAATTCTATACATTTCTCTGCTACATAAATTATTGCACAAGTTGGTTTCATGCAGGGTTGGTACCCAAAAACCCACCAAAACCCTACTTACTGGGTTTTTGGTCTCAAGTTTTTCATTTATAACTTTTTCGTTCATAAATTAGTTTCCATTTAACACTATAGGTTAGATGCTGCTCAACAATTATCCTAATGATAATAAAATTAGGAGTTTAGTATTACTTACTTCATAAATGAAACATGAGCTTAAATGTCTGTAAATTCGTTCAAGCATTTCAGCTTTTTCTATTCATAAACAATTTCTAATTTTGCTCCAAATCATGCCCAAGGATGAGAAAAATCTTTCAATTGATCCAGAACAAGCTGGGCAAGTGTGCAAGGGTCGAAAAAACCTTGCAAAATTTGCAGGTAATTTTGGAGACTTAGACTCCTTCATTTCTATAATTTTCCACCAATTTGTTGCTGATGTTGTGCTTTTTTTAGTATCATTAAATAAATATGTAGGAAAACAATTATCATCTTTTAGTTTAAATGCGTAGTAGCCAGGCATAAATTCAGGATAGATTTCATTTAACAATTCCTCAGCTTCTTCCTCTTGACTTATATTCAATGTTCTTCCAAAGTAAATATTGAATATATTATCATATAAGAATAACATATCATTTTATAAGTAAGGGTATAAGATTAGTAAACTTAAATGAAAATTTTATTTTCTGGGAACTCTATTATTTGTTTAAATTTGATCAAATTCAATTTTTTAATTTTTTTACAATTTTATAGTATGCTACCTTCATATTTTGGATCTGTTAAATTAGCCAAAAAATGACATGGAATGATTGCTTTCTTAAACCTCTTTAAAAGATCATCTTTGTACAGAGCCAATTTTTTATCACGTAAGAGGCTTTGCCAAATCTAACTGCTTCAGACAACGTTTTATCATCTACCTGCAACTACAGCAAACACAAAAATTTATTTTATAATTATGTAAATAATGTTAATGGTGCCAGAATTATGTAGTTTTAATATATTTAATATTCAAATTTAATAAATCTAGCAAATAACTAAATAAACTAAATTATAAACCTTATCTAATGCAGCACCAATAATTTTTAGTTGTGCTAGTAAATTAATTACTTCTCTCTGTCTTGACAGATTGTCAATTAATCTTCCGATTGAAGGATTAATGGACTGCATATGCGCACCTCTAATGCCGATATACAGGGAATGATTAGATATGTATGTTTTTATACAATCTAATTGGGAGTTCCAGTTAATCACCTCTATAGAATAGTTGTTTAATAAAATTCAATAAAGAAATGTTAAATAATAATCTTTGTGTACATTAGCTAGGATCTCTTTTGCCATATTTATTACTTAGGCCTATATCATTAACACAGCTGTTTTATTTCATAAAATTATGAATATTTCATAAATTAAAAATATTGTCAGTAAGTCAATAACAATCTAAACTTTGGTACATACATGTGGTTGGTGATGATTACGAAAATATTTATGAATTTCTACAATATTCTTTATTATGGACTTTAAAGAGACATCCTTTTCAACTAAGTTTAGAAAATAAGCAGAGCAACCATATGTTATCAGCTTAGGGATTTCAGCTCGTAAAAGCTCTCTCATTTTAGACATTTTATTTTGATTGTCAGTGCATACTGCAAATACCTAAAAATGAAAGTATAAATATATTTATTTTCATTAGTTTTCTTCTCATAAGTTAATTTTACTTAATTCAAACTTTGAATAGACTTATGCAAAATTATTATAAAAATATTCTATTTAATATGCATTATTCACATTTTTATTGTAAATAAGTGGTTGTAATTATATATATATA